>NC_045132.1:18396890-18712961 GCF_007655135.1 Punica granatum | reverse complement strand
GTTTCTCCTAGGGGAGATTACTTCTTAGTCTCGGTACTTAATTGGAGCAGTCCACCTTGGAAGTGATCTATTTTGCAATGGGCCTTATTGTTCTGTCCTGAAAGAATTATATCTTCTGTCATTGGTACAGATGGTGGCAATGCGCGATGTGTCTGCGGCAGAAACTGCAATAGTTTATGGGCTGGAACCAGTTTGGGGCGCAGGATTCGCTTGGTTTCTCCTCGGGGAAAGATGGGGTACAGTTGGCTGGATTGGTGCCACATTTGTACTAGGTAAAAGATCCTGTTTGTCTTTGCATAGTATTTTTACTCATCCAGCGGAGACTTTTTCAATTATTTTGCACTATTAAGAGGCATGCAATGGTGCAATTGTATGAGGAATACAGAAGAAGTAGAACTAACGGAAAATGATAGAGACAATCAAATCTCTGGTTGCATCCATATCCTAACCCTCTCTCTGCTTTTTTCGCCTTCTTATTAACCCTTGTTTTTTTGTTGAAGAGTGTTAAGTGTGTTGCATTTGTTTCCTTTAGGGGGAAGCTTAATGGTGCAAATATATGGTTCATCAACTCCCAAGAAGTTAAATGAAGGCAATAACATGAACAGAAATAGCAATAATCAGCTATTGGTGACAAAGGATCGCAGCGGTTTTTCCTCCTCCCCAGTCATTGTCCGCTCCAAGAAGGATTTTCCTGATCTATTGAACAAGTAAGGAGCCTCTTGTCATTCTCTTACTGGGAGGATGGTTCTTTCATCATCAATGGTGTCACAGGAAGAATCTGGATCTACTATTTAGCTATATATATCCTATGAATCAAAGCCCAAGATTGCTCCGAAGGTGCTCTGCTTTCTGGTATCTTCGTTATAGATACATATAGACAGAGATCAGCACAGGAAGCAAGTACAGAAAGCTTAATAGCAGTAACCTCCAACAGTTGTTTGAAGATGTTCAAATTCGGCAATGGTGACATTGAGTTTGAACATGGAGATAGAGAATGCCTTTGGGAAAGCACAGAAATATAGAGGCCTGGTTGTAGATTCTCATTGGTTATCTGAAGATGGTCAGATACGAATCTTCAACTTCAGAGATTGTGAGCTCAGGGGGAGAGAATGAGTTCCAGGGGAAGCACAATAATCAGCCCTAATGAATTATAGAACTCGCGTATACCTTTTGCAGAGCAATAGCAGTTGGGCATTTGGTGAGATGCTCGCGGCTCGTCCTCATCTACTTGAGGTAAATGCCCGTTTCGACTCAGTTATGTACAGCAACTGGCTTGCAAGCACTGATAATATGAGGATAGTTAGCCTTCGTTTGAAATTACCAGGGTTCATACCGAAAAAAGATGGCACAGAATCTAATCTAGATTCTTTGGCTCCGAATCAAATCTAAGCTAGATAATGTGCATACACCATAACATTGTATAGCTAATAAATGCAATTCATGCTTCCTAATCTCCATGGATGTATATTGTTCTTGCTCGATCATTTGTCCTATGAATTCCATTGCTGACGCTGTAGTAAAAACTAGTTCTGCTTTCAATGTTGTCTGGTGGTGATCAACTCCTAAAGCTAACGAGCTAAAATCGCAGAAAAATTGAATGATGCGATATTGAAGATTTTGTTTTGACAAGGCCACTGGGTTATCGTGCGATATCATAAAATTTAAAAAGCTGATGAAATTAAATTGCTATAAGTTATCGTATATCGAGTCCGTGAAAAGATCGCGGTATACTCTCTACTCTTGCTAAACAAAATATTCACCATTGCAAAATCCCTTTTCCTCCCCTTAACGTTTCACTACTTGTCCTTTTAGTTTTCTAAAGTGTTTGTTAGATTGAAATCTAAGTGCTTCGTCATCACGACTAGTAAATTAATAACTACGAGATATTGGTGGTTTTTTTTTTTCCCCTCATAAACTATAGGAATTGTCGGTGAAATTTGAATGAGAAAATCGACTTTTATATATAAAAGTATGGAGTAATGTTGTCATTTCGTAAATCATGGAGGAATATTCTGCAAACATAACGTTTTCCTTTTCCTTGCAAAAGAACAAGAAATGTCCGGATGCTTTGTCATGAACTAGTGGGGAAAATCTTCCATCGAATTCATGAACGGTTCATGAGACCCTCTTCAGATCAGAACTAATGGATGGGTTTCATGTTGATCTAACGGCGGGGAAAAGCATCCCGAAAACCGCTCATAAATTGGAGCACGAGAAATTCCGTAAACAAGTGGCCACGATCAATAATCAATAGCGCTCTATCTTCGGGAGGCTGTATTATTCCTTCTAATGCTGCAAAAAGAAGACTTAATTTAATCATTTAGGCAGAAAGTGGATTGATTGGGAGAACCTGGTTTCGGATGCTGCGTAAAAGGGGAGGTCCATAATGGGCACGAACGGCGCGGAGGGGCCATTTCCATCATTTGCAAAATTATTCGGTTTCTTTGAGAAACTGTACCTTCTTCCTGTGTAAATGTTAGATTAATCCCACTGTAATCAGTTGATTTATTTAATGGCTTCTGTAAGCACAAAAAGCTGTTCCTTCTCAAGGGATTGGATAAGTTCTTCCCTTTCTTTTATTTCACCTTTCCACTATATACCAGAAGAATGCTGCGGGATGTCCTTTCTCTCTGCCTTTAACTGGACGTCGGGAAGCTGTTTAATGGTACGCTGATCGTTCGGGGCCGATTACTATTCAAAATCTATGTCGATTCATGTCTTGCATGTGGGTGTACTTAACATATCATATGATATCAAAGACTTGTGTTTTTGATCTAATAGTTGCGAGAGGCTATCTGAGAAATTGCCAATGGAATTTCGTCTAGTTGCATCCTTTTATAATTTCCCCTCAGGCTCGAATTTATAATTCCTTTTATGTCTTGCCAATTTCTTTTGCATCCTCTTGGATTCAAGAATACTCCTCGACCATAAAAGTATTTCCTCCCCTTCTCTTACTAGACTGCAAAAACCATGGCTTTGACGGCCTATTTGAATCTTAACAATGATTGGTTCCCTAGCCCAACATTTTTGATATTCTGAGCGTCTCCAATAAGCTCATGATATCGCGAACAAACTTACTGACACGAATTTGATAAGCTCATGTCAGACATTTCTTGTATTCTCGGAGCATCCAATAAGTTCATGACATTTTTTTTTTTTGATAAATATGTCGCCATGAATTTGATGCTATATTGTGTCCCTCGAAGTATCGGAGTCACTTTCAATAACACTAAGATATTGTGGAATCAAGTGATAGGGGAGGCCCCCCTCACTCTCAATTTGCAATTCCAATCTTTTTCTATTGCTTTTCTTTTGGCCAAGCACCATTATCAACTTCCTCCTTTATCCGAAAATGCCTTCCCTATCATTTGCTTTTTAGGGTTAATCTCAAGTGCAGCTATGATAGTGCCCTCCCTAAAGATAGAATCCAATGCCATAAAATTTGAACATTTTCCTTGGAAAAAATAACGGCAAATGCCCACTAGAATCGGGAATGGAATTATGATTCTGGAACGGTTAGGATGGAAATTCACAGTAAGCAAGACTTGAAAGATGACGACGAGCCACATGACAAATTATTTATTATGGATTCGAGAAGGTAGAGGGCCAGAGGCGACTATATGTGTCTCCTGCTTAACCCTCCTGGGTCCATCCCTGAGCACAATCTTCTCATATATGGATCATCCCTTTTCAGCTGGGTTTCTATATAAAACCGTACATCTTTATGCTGCAAATATATCAGAAATTTGTAGCATCTAGGAATAGTTTCACTGATCAGTGGTCTCTTTCGGTTGGATTGTGCTCAAATGGCTCAACTTCGTCGGCTTCACCTGCAAACGGAGATCAAATGTTCGCCGGACAAGTTATTTGATGTCTACAAGAATAAGATCAGCCTCCTGGCCAATATCAGCCCCGACAAGCTACGAAGCATTGAAGTTCTTGAAGGCGACGGGAAGACTGTGGGTTCGATTAGGCTCTGGACGTACGTCCTCGGTATGTTTTCTCCCTTATTCCTTTTGTCTATGGCAATAAACAAAAAAAAAAAGAAAAAAAGAAAGAGAAGAGAACTATCAAAGGATGTCACTATTTCAAGTACAACATTCCCATTCATTCGAAATTTGTCTCCGTTTCTTTCATACTGATTCGATAAATAGAACACAAAACTTAATAATGAGCGATGACATGATCCATGAGTAGTTTTTGCTTTATATTATATCTGATTCGCAGACAGTCATGACATACATATCTCTAATCAATTATTGTAAGTAGCTAGTTAGTTCCCCTAGCAAGGGTTGAATAAGTATATAAATTGCTAAGAAGCTCGTGTTTGGCTTAGCAAGTGGAAACAGATTAGAAATCCCCCTGTCTACGTGAACACCCTGCAAGTTCACGGGACAGGTAAATCTGACCACAGACCATGCATGTGCCCAATAGAAAGTATTCTCCTGCATAGCATCCGGGGAGTGATTTGAACTCAGGACTTCCCCTTAGTAGTCACACTCTTTAACCACCGGCCAACCCTATTGGATTGTACTTTCACTTTTTGTTAGTGAGGGATCCATTTCTCGCATCAGAGTAGGATTAGCTCATAGCTAGCATGCGAATTTTCGTAGTTATCAAGGACCTATTTGTGAAATATTGTTGTCGGATGCTATGGGCATATAAATTATTGGGCCATGTAAGTCAATCATGGGTGAGAATTTGGGACCTAGTTCCGATGAATATTCCTTCGAAATTCTTGTCATGGCCTTTTTAAGACCAAGAGCTCATTCATTTCTGTTTCGACATTTTCCTTCACTGATCACTTAGGGGATCCAGCACTTTCTATTATGTATGATTGAATTCGTAATTAAGGAGGGCAAAGCCTCTGTCAAGTCTCAACCGAGCTTAGTACCATATATATGATTGACAGAGCCTTAACAACTGCATTAGTCGGTATAATGGCTTGTTTCTGGTATGCTACCCGATATAAAAGATTACTCCATAAACCAAGCTGCTGTCAATTTTGTGAAGTATGGGCTAAAATGTCATCATTGGCATGGTTAATTGACACATCAGGTGATTCTGTTGTGGCCAAGGACCGGATAGACGCGATAGATGAAGAGAACAAGTCAATCACATTCGACATCATAGGAGGAGAGGTCACCAAGTACTTCAAGAGCTACAAGGCCACAATCCAACTCTTCAAGGAGGGGAACAAGAACATGGTGAAGTGGAGCGTTGAGTACGAGAAGATGAACGACCAAGTCCCCGATCCCACTGCTCAGGTTGAGTTCCTTGTCGGCATGGCAAGAGAGGTTGATGCCTACCTGGTCATCAACTAAAGAATTCCTTCAAGATCTGGAGAAATCTTATCGTCGGGCATCTAATTAATCGGTCAATCGGTTAATCTATCAATTCTCTATGCTGCTAGGTAGATAGCTAGTCTATATGTCGAATAATACTTGAGTGTGGTTTGACATGCGTGAGGGTTTCTAGATTTGCTACCATTGGCGCAAACAAGCAAATTAATCATGTGGATCTAATATGTGATTGTTGATCTATAAATATATCTATTCTGTTTGGATGCAAAATCCACCACTTGATATCCGGAAATTCAAATAGGTACCGATTAATCCAAATTCGAGCCGGCCAGTTTCAATTTGTGGGGCTTCTGTCGTGCTGCTATTTTGTGAAATGCCAGTTTGATATGCTGTTAGTAGACAATGGAACAGAGTATATATATAAACACATACAGCGCTGGCCACTCAAAGCGTGGTGAGATCCGATGCATATAGATCAGTTAGTCGAAGCTAAGATAAGACTCGCAAAATTTTACCAGACATGATTGACACTTTGTACTAGGATTTCTCCCTGTTCGGTCATTCAAAGGCAGATCCAGAGGTAATGATAATCACATCGGACTTTGATATAGCATGGAATTTCGATGAAAACCCTTGTCAATCAAGTTATCGACCGTTATCATGGGGAAAGGGGCCGGCCATTTCAAATGCTTAACAGAGTTTTTAGTAATCAATTCTTGCTGCTGATGGAGTACATGAATCTCATAAACTTATCTCTTGATCGGAGCATAGTTATTGTATTATTTTTTATTTTAAAAGAAAGACTTATCAGTCTAATAAAGGGAAAGGAAAAATAAAATAAAACGATAAATAATCGAGCGAAAAATCTCATAGTCCTCTGGCAAAAAAAAAAAGAAAAAAAAAGAAAGAAACTCATAATCTTAGGCCAGCTGTGCAACATTATTTAATTTGGGAATTTCAAGCTTAATTTTCCAACATCTGCAGCCAATAAAAGCTTCCAATCATTGTTTTTGTCAAGAAACATCTCTCCAACATCGTTCGACTCACGTACTGGATCGAATGTCTCCAGAAAACGGCCCATTTAATTTTTAAATCTGATTTTAAGATTTCAATTTTAACTTTAACTCTACTCACTAAACAACAAAAGTCAATAATATAATTATTACTTTTTTATTTTTTTAAATTTTTTTAATCATTTAATTTAATTTTTAATAATAAATTTTCTCAACTATTCATTACCTTTTTTATAATCAACAATACAATCATTACTTTTTCACACTTTTTTATCATAATTCAACATCATAATCATTACAAACCAATTAAAATCAAAATGTAACTCAACTCAACTCTAAAATTAAATACACTAGTCAACTCTTTCAAAAATAAATGGACGGTAAAGCAAAGACCCTCTGAAATCAGAAACTCGGGATTGAATGACAACTGTGATCCAATAGTCGATATAGTAGGTCAATGGCTTATTTCATACATGTTATCTAAGAGTCACTTCATATTATGTCTCTTTATTAATTATGTAGAGTTTCCTTTTCATTGTATAATGTCTTTGAGCCTCTTTTATAACTGAAAAAAAAAGAGTCACTTCATATTCCATGAACTCCATATAAGTAACTCCAAACACCAAGCTGCTGTCGATTGCATGTGCAAGTATAGGTTGAGATCCAGTCGTTGTCATGATCAATCGGATAAACAGGATCATTTTCATAAAATATCACTCTCTAGCTAATGCTCTGTCTTGCGGTGAACGAAACAACAAACATAACGGGTGATTCTGTTGTGGCCAAGGACCGGATAGACACAACAGATGAGGAGAACTAGTCGATCACGTTCGACATCGTAGGAGGAGAGATCACCAAGTACTTCAAGAGCTACAGGGCCATAATCCAACTCTTCAAGTAGTGGAACAAGAACATGGTGAAGTGGACCGCCGACCATGAGAAGATGAATGACTAAGTCCCCGATCCCACTGCTCAGGTCGAGTTCCTGGTCGGTATGGCAAGAGAGGTCGATTCCTACTTCACCAATCAATTGATTAATTAATTCTCTCAAGATATGGTGGAATCTTACTTTCAGGGGTTTAATTAACCATCAGTCACTCAGTCAATCAATCGATCAGTTAACCAGTCCTTATGTTGAATAATACTCGACGGGTGTGTCATGTGAGGTTTTCAATTTGCCACTATTAGCCCAAACAAACAAAATTAATCACGTGGATATTTCTAAGATGTGATTGATGAGTTAGCCAGTCCTTATGTTGAATAATACTCGACGGGTGTGTCGTGTGAGGTTTTCAATTTGCCACTATTAGCCCAAACAAACAAAATTAATCACGTGGATATTTCTAAGATGTGATTGATGATCTATTATATTTCTTTTGTTTGTTTCGATGGAATATCCAGCTGTACACATTTAATTAAACACTTTTCATGTTTTGGGGCTATTTTCGTGCTGCTGTCGAGTAAAATGCCAGCTCGATATGCTGTTAGAAGAAAAATGAAACCAGTATATACACACACTATACTTGGATTAAGGAGGTTCATTGTCCTATTTTAGCGAGGGACCTGTCGGTGTCTTTTGATGAACTTATAGGATATAATGAAATTTACGCAAAATTGCTTTATGGATCAATAATCAACTAAGATTTGAAACATCAAGATTCTCTTCGGGAGAGCCCTGGTGGGAAGTTATTCTCACAAAGGTGCCAAACTAGCCAGTGTAGATGGCTCAACGACCATTTGGAATTTTCTCCCTGTTAAATGTTAATTTTTTATATTTTACAATTATTTGAAATCTCAATTTTACAAATAAATATAATTTATAAGGTGTGATAATTAATCTTTCGAATATCTTTTTAGATTTGAATTCTTCAAACAAATATAGTTTGATCAGATACGATTACTATGGATATTTTTTTTTTAATTTTTCAAATTTTATATGAAACTTTAATTTTTGTAAAAAACTATAATTGATATGACGTGGTAAAATTAACATAATTCAAAATAAATAATATTTAATAAGAAGCAAATATCTACTGAATATTCATTATTTTAAAGTTTATTAAAATATTTTAAACATGCGCAAGCCTTCTGTTTAGAATTCTTGAATTTTTTAGTTTTTACATAAGTCTCTCTCTATATATATATATATATATTTAAATTTGATAATATTACTTAATAATTATGAACTTTGAAATTTTAATCTTGAATAAATATATTATTAGAAAATTTGATTCAACAAAATAATTATAATTGATTTATGTATATGAGGTTGAGTACATGTGTGCACAAACACGAAGGGCTCTCGCAAATGTATATAAGCAAAACAAGAAAGGCTAATCTCTACCAAATAAACAAGGGCTAATAGATCGATGTCAGATCTCACAAGGCATACACGATCATCATAACGTGCGTCTTCTAGAATCTAGATAGCCGGAGAACGTTGATTAGAATCATAGCTCTCATCATATTGGACTTGGCCGATACCATATACCGTATTAGCAGCAAAATACGAGAAGATCATCACCAGTAAAGTAATTACTGCTACTTTTTTAAGGGAAGGTCTCGAATATCTGTAACCCGCCCATTCGGTAGGTGTGGACGCCGCTGATCCCTTGTCATTTTCCCATAATCAGTAACTCTCAATTAATGAGAGGAAAATGATTGTTTATGGCCTAGGTATTTTTCTCGTATGTGCACTACACCTTCTTTCTCATTTTTACTTAATTATTTAAATATATATAGAAAACCACGTGAATCATGATAATTTTCGGGGCCCATGTTCGTTAGACAAATAAATATAATTGTGAAACCCATCCATGAAGGGTGAGATATATATATATATATATATATATAGGGATCCTTGCAATTGATAAGTGAATAAAGCTAAGGTGACCAGTGTAGTAAACAAGTACATATACAAACCACATATAAACCAGATCAGCAAGGTAAATGGCATCACTGGAGGCACTTCGCGGGAGGTTGCAGAAGGATATCGATCTCAAATCGAGTGCCACCGGGTTCTATCAGTTGTTTAGGAAGGAGTCCCACAAGGTACCCACAGCTACGTCACGAAACATTCAGGCAGTCGCACTTCATGAAGGTGATTGGCACACCCATGGAGCAATCAAGATCTGGAACTACACCATCGGTAAGCTAGCCCTCCATATATTTGCATCTTGATAAACCTATAGAGCTGCATCTCAATGTGATATCAAGTCTCTCTAAACTGACCTGACACCCGATGCAACATACAGGATTACATTTGTAAAATTATTTAGTCCAGCCGCGAGGTGCAGTTTCCTCCCTTGCATTCGTCGAAAGTTTATCAAAATAAAGCTTCTTCATAGGATGCTCAAATTTTAGTTTGTGGCCAATAGAACTATACATGAGTTTTTGCGTAGGTATCAGATGTATCGTAATAATATCTGTATCGAAGGTTATTTATCAGCTGCCTATCCAATCTATACACGTGGAACTCGATACTGAGATGATGAATAACCATATATTTCTTCAACAAATTATATGTTCGTGGTATGTAGATGGAAAACCAGAAGTGTTCAAGGAGAAGGTGGAGTTTGATGATGCCAACATGACTTTTTACCTCCACGGCCTCGAGGGAGATCTTTTCAAGGATCTCAAGGTCTACAGGCCCATATGGAAGATTGTCCCGAAGAACAAGGGCTCCGTGGCGAAGATAGCCTTAGAGTATGAGAGGATGAATGAGGATGCACCAATTCCAAACAACTACATGGACTTCATGGTCAGCTTGACTGAGGATGTCGATGCCCATGTCAGCGCAGCACGGGCATGATAGGATGTCGTACCATCAATGTATTGTGTTTACGATGTTTCTCTACGTATTTTCGTTCTGCTGTATCTCTATTTGCGAGTGTGTGAGCAGTACTGTGTTTGAAATAACTGAAAGCTTTCTACGGCAGCTTTCTACTCTCTGGCATGAATAAAAACTGAATGATATTTGCTTAATCGCCATATTGTTCCAGTGATAGTCCGCACTTTACGTTTGTTTTGGTCCACTTTACCCTTACTTTACATAATAATACTGTAAGGATGAGGGTTACTGATATCGGACCCCACATGTTTTTCATATGGAATCCTTAAAAGACTTTTTTTTTTTTTCATAATTCGGGGTGTCTAGGTTTCGTTCGACGAATCTCCGGAGTTCTGTGAACCCCAACGGCGCACACGCTACATAATAAAAATACATATTTTTCAAGTAAAAAATTTTAATTTTAACTTTAACTCAACACACTACACAATTATTTATCATTTTTTACTACCAAAATCAAATTTACTTTTAAATGTGAAATCAAACCCATCACCACATGTCGGGTTGAAGAGGAGGAAGGGAGTGCAGGCAACGATGCCTTTGCTGTGTCGGGCCTGGCGGGTCTTCTGCCGCCGTCTACGCCCCAGCGGCTTCTTCACCCCGGGGACGACCATGGCGGCGTCTTCTCCTCCGACGAGTCCTTGCAGTAGCCGTCTGTACATTACAGCCCGAACCTGGCTCCGACGAAACGCCACAACCACCACCTTGAAGCTCCATCCGCAGCTAGTCCACGAGCTCCATCGTCCCTCTTTGACTTGCCCATGAGCTTCGCGCTATCGAGTTCCTCAGCCGCCGCCGCCTCCGAGTCCGCCTCCTCTCTGCTCGTGCTAACTCTTCGTCCTCCTTTCTTCCTTCTTTACCTTTCCTTCAGACCTTTAGTTCTCTGCCCCGTCTCTCTATTTCAACTCATCAAAGCCCCGATGATTACCCAGCTCCATTCGCCGTCCCTCCACCCAATTCGCTCTCTCTCTTTCAGTTGCACACTCTTTTCTTGATTAGCCTATCTGTCGTTCTTACTGCCAAGCAACACATCAGCCCTCGAATTTATGTTAGCATTTTTCGAGGTCATCTCAAGGTTGTGTTCAAACTGTTCGAGGAAATGCCCGTGCGGAGGTTTGAAGAAGAACGTGAGGATTTGTTCTGGCTCGAAGCTTTGGACGCGTAGCTAGACTATCCGAAGGGTTTAAAGGCCCTATCAACACTTCAATCAGAATAACCTACTTGTTCTTTTATTTTTAAGTTCAACTTTGATAGTAGTTCACTCGTTATTGATGATTACACTAGTTGATGAGCATATCTAGATTAAGTTTAGGAATAGTTAGAATTTGCTGACATGATGTTTGACTAAGATTATTAGTTCAATTGATTGAGAAAATTGTGGTTCAATTGATTGTGATTGTCGTGGTTTTGATGCACTGATTTGGCGAGGAAGAGAAGTGTGTAGCTAGTTTCGCATCAAAAGTAATGGCAGTCCTGTGCTTCAGGCATTAGTTATAATTGCATGAATATACCCTATCCTCTAAAGGGATAGGTAACTTGGTTTCTTCTATGAGATTTTTTTTCTACTGCAAATGCATTAAAATGCTTGTTTCTCATGAATGTTTTATTCCTGGGTTAAGTGACGGGGTTTCCATTATTAGATCAGAACGGACGGAGATGAAAGCTCGGCTGTTGCATAACCAGAGGTGGCGAGATGGAAGAAACAACGGAGAAGAATGACGATCTGCCCAATTGAAAGGCAGGTATGAGATATCATTCTGGATTCAGTCCCTTCAGTACTTTAAGTTCAGCATTTATAGATAGTCCTTTACTCTTGTCATGGGGTTGTTCACCCCCTTTAATGGTTTAGTTAACTTGATTCTTGAACTCCTTCTGCAGCGACAAGATCTAGTGGAGGGGAAGGTATATATGTTTTTTTCAGGGATCTATCTAATAAACTCTCCTTCAAATACTATTTATCTGCAAGATAGAGGATCCACTACAAAATGGTGGCCTCTGACTTCGCAAGAGATTAAAAATTTCAGGTAAACTTATAAGCTCTTGTACTACTCTCTTTTCATTCGTTCTTGTAACTCAATTTATCCATCTTTACTTGAGTTCTATTAAAACAAAATGCATGCCATTCTTCAATCCTCATGAAGCCATCTCTTTGTCAAGATTGGTTGAAATTTCACTTTCCAGGTTGTGCGTGGCTTTCTTCTGATGATTCTTTTGTCAATTAATTTTGTTGGTATTAGATTTGCATTTTAACTCAGCTCCTTATAATGACTTGGATTGAGTTGTGTTGAGTTGGAGATAATATTGAGCAAGAAAGAAACACTTGTATTGAGCTGGAGATAATATTGATTTATATTTACATGACAATTCATATCATTGGGACATTAATTACATTAGATTCATCTAGTAAATCTTGAAGCCAACTATGGCCGTTTTGATCATTTGGCATCATGTATCATTTATAAACAATAAAGTCATGAGTGCATCAATTTTCACATGCATATAGTGTTAGTGAACATTCATATTGTTCTTATGCTCCATAATATGAGTCCTATGTCAGCCAACTAATTTTGTGAACATAGTTGTTGTTGTTGTTGTTTTTTTTTTTTTTTTTTTTTTGTACATTTCAGTATTGAGACTGATTTGTTCTCCTCTCGATTAAGCCTATATGTTTCATTTATCTTTCTAGGTGCCTAATAACAGTTATTGTATACGGAAGAAAATCCACTTTTGCTGCTTACATATAAGTTCTATTTACTTATTCATGTTTTCACTTATCAAAATTCTTATTGTGTTCATTTAATTTTTTGGTTTTTGTTTTACTGTTGCAGATAACACTGAGGAAATTATTAATGGTATCACCATTCATTGCAGCAAATGGACTTCTTTCTTTATGTATGTGTACTTTCATAGTAGTTTTGGGATATTAGATTATGATATAGAGTAGTCAATTATTAGCGTACAGAATATTTGTTACCTATAGTACTCAAGTTTTCTTTTGTGAAGATATATTGAACTACTACAGTGTATTATAACTTCCACTTTGAAATATCGAGATGCTTTTATATTGGAAATTTTATGATGAATATTTGAGAGCTCAATACAGATTCTTTGTGAGGTGTTATTTTGCAACAAAAGTCTTGGGTTGGATAATTGGCAACCAAAAATTTCAGTTGATGTGCATAGGTACAACAGTTATCTGCAACCAAACAACTGGTCATCAAATCCTAGAGCTTTTGGCACCTAAAGAATATCAGTTACAAATTACTCTGATAATAGTGAATGATTAGTAAATATTGTTATAGAATTAGGAACTAAATATTGGTCGCTAGTTTAGTTTCTGATGGTACAAGAATATGAGAATTTGCCACCAAATGAAAGCATTTGCGACTGTTTGGTTGTGACATAACGACCAAGACTTTCGTCGCTAAATGTTGTCAATAGGGACCAACAAATTTTGGTCGCTAAAAAGTAAAACTTTTAGCGACCAAAACATAGAATCAGTGGCGGGACGCTTTTGCGAGGCTTTGCAGTAACCAATTAATTTTCGTCGCTAAAAGTATTGGCGGCCAAATTTGGCTAAATAGCGACCGAACTGCTTGGTTACTAAAGGACATTTTTCTTGTAGTGATTTTTGCTGATGTGGTGTGATACTATTTGCCACTTAGGCACTGTTTTTCACTACGACACCAAAATGGACGAAAAATGACATAAATGTCTCACTTGACAAGAGAATCAAAATTCATGCCTTTTTTTTGTCAAAAATAAAGTGTGTTAAAATTAAAAAATTGAATAAGTTCATACTTTTTTGGATCATTAACCATAGTTTTTATGATAAATTATATATGCTTAATTAATTTTTACAAGAATATCGAAATTTTTTTTTATCAATTTCTATAAGCTTGGCTTAGTTTCTATAATGTCACGTTAAGTTAATTGTTTATATACATTTATCACTTGTATATTCTAATTAAGAAATTACAATAGAATTTTTTTCTTAATTGTATTTAGTAAGAGATTTAGGTATATTTAATTGCATTTATTAAATACTTTTGATTATTATTCTTTATTTTTTAGTTTTTTTTCCTTAGTCTTTAAATATTCTTTTAATTATTGTATATAGTGAGTAGGAGATTTAGATACATTAATTGCATTATTAAAAATAAAAAATTATTATATTTATTTTTAATTTTCTTTTTTCATATTTTTTAAATTTTCTTTAAAGCATTTATTATGCACCCAAATAAATTTTAGTTATATAGAGATGTTTGCTATAAAATGGATGTAGTTGTCCGTTAAAAAAGTAATTTGGTGCAAGATGTGGTGTATATGTATACAGACATTTTATTTTTTCCAGCTATAAAAGGGTCTCATAGGCTATTATAAGAAAATAAAAAATATATATAATAAAGAGGCACAAATAATTTTATCACGAGAATATAACCTATAACATCTAATTACCTATGTCACTGCACTATATAACCCATTTATTCAGTATTCTATATGTTTGATTGAGTAATAAGAAGTTTCACTTGTAAATTACCTCATTTCCTAGACCAAACCAACGTTGCAATGGATTTAGTATTAACTAAAAATTAAGCTTATAACGCCAATATCGCCAAAAAAGTAACATAATTATTTCTCTACTCACCAAAAAAGGAAAAAAGAAAAAAAGAAACTTCCTATTTAATCTTTTTTAAAATTATTTATATGTTCCAAACAATGATTTGGTTCTAACTTGTGAATGGAGAAAATTCACTATTAAAAATTTTATTATTTAGTGAATCAATTCTACTCGAATTTGGACTAACTAGAGCTTAGTGAGCTTCAGCATACCGGGTCATGTACACTGAAAAAAATTATCTCTCACACGCACGTTTGTGAATTCCCAGACTAAATAGTAAACGACTTCCGGCTAAAAGAAACAACTTCCTCTGTTCCGATGTGGCTCTTATACTTCCGATGCGGAACAACTTCTTCTGTTTGAATGTCGTTTATCGAACCTACAATGACATTACTATAAAGCGAGTAATCCAAGATTATTTCATAGAAAAAGGAAAGCTCATTGTTGGGTCGACATACATATAAATTGTTGAAGTTATTCTACGATTTGCAAACTCATTGGACTATAAGTTCTTAGTCTTCTTCTAGGGCTTTTGCCCCAAGCTTTCTATCCAAGAAAAAAATAGCTAGCAAAAATACGTCATAATGCGGTCCGCCACTCACTGGTCCAGTTCCGAAAGCAGGAGGTTCGGAGTCACAAAACCTCGTGTTGTACCCATGTCCGCGCCAGATGAAACTGCAGCATCGGGAAAATTTTTTTTTTAGATAAGCGTGCGAAAGTAATTCACTAATGAACTGATTATTTCATGTTAATATTCCTTTAAATAAGATCTCAGGTTTGAATCTTGTGGATAGAGAAAATTTTTTATTAGAAGAGTTTTACCTCTTAGTGAACCGACCCGACTCGACTTGATTAGTCGTGACCCGTTTGACTTTCAGGTACCATGTTTCACACCGAAAAAGAGAAGCGACGAATCGACCAATGGAAGATACGAATTTACAAGTGAAGATATTAGGGTGCCTGCATTAATCCTATTATTAACAAATCCAACATTCAAATCATTAGGTATAATAGCATGTTTCGTATATGGTATGCGTCTGATTCAATTCTTCGTATCAAAGATGGTGTCAATTATGTGCGAGTAGGGGTTGACATCTGGTCGTTGGCATGATCAATCAGGCAAAAAAAAAAAAAGGGACAAATTTCATATAGTATCAATCTCTAGCTAACGCCCGTAATCGGGTTGCTCAAACAACACACACATCATGGCTGGATAGACGCAATAGACGAGAACAATAACACGGTGAAATGCACCATGGAGTACGGGAAGACGAACGCCAAGTCCCAGATCCCAACTGCTGTGGTCGAGTTTCAGGTCAGCATGGCAAAAGAGGTCGATAACGCGTACGTCATCGACTGATGAATTCCCTCAAGATCCTATAGAAATCTTATCGCCGGGGACATAATTAATCGGTCAGCCAATCAATCAATCAGTTTTCTGTTATTTAATGTCGAATAATACTTGAGAGGTATATCATGCATGTGGTTTTCAAGATTTACTACTGTTAGCCCAAACAAACAAAATTAATCATGTGGATTTGAGATGTGATTAGTGAACTATACGCAATACCTACGGTTTGTTTTGCATGCAAAATCCAGCTACCGACTTCATTAATTAAGTTTCGGGGCTACTGCATATCGTGCCCGTGTGATCAATTAGAATGCCATTTTGATATGCACTTACAAGACAACCAGACACAGTGCATATACATACTGAGCTAGCCTCTTTTAGAATGTTAGGCGAGATCTGATCAACGTAGATAAGCCATCTAAAGCTAAGATTAGACTCATGAGAATCAATTTTCATCGACATGATTGATGCTCCGTAGCCCCCAAATATGAGGATTCGGTCATTTTGAAAGGCGCTGGTTTCGATAATAAAATTTCGACTCAAATATCACGTGAAAAGATAAGAAATCCTATATAAATTAACAATATATATCATGTGGAAAGGGCCCCCAACCATTTATTTTATGGCTGGGAAGATTCACTGTCAAATTAGTGTTCCAAAGGTGGGAGTTGTTCCTAATCAATATTTTCTAGAGAAAGGAGTAGACAAATCTTGGAGACTTATCTTTTATGTCGGGGTTTAGCTGTTAATTAATTTCGAACTTAATTTTTTTAACATCAATATCCAATTTTGATAATAAGTTGAACTCAATTCGTGATCTAATCGAAAATAACTATTAATTTGTTCTCGGCATTGTCCTACTCACGGTACTGCACATATGCCTCATCATATGTTTTCGAGAAAATTGCACATGATCAGATCTCATAATAGTCTACTGTAATGATTCTTCCATATCCTATATATAATATACAATGCCAAGACTTGGAGGGGATGAATATGGTTGCTCCATTTCGATGAATGTCTTTACTCCATTTGGTAACCCATACATCCATACAATTTCTTGAATTTCCTGATTATTTTAATTTATATGTGTCATTATGGCACTTAATTTTTATATGGAAAATCGTCAATAATAATTGTATCGAGAAGATGAAAGTCAAGTTGCATAGAATCTCCAAATTTTTTGAATTATTTTAATCTATAAGTGTTATTATGATATTTAATTTTTACATTAAAAATCATGAGTAACATCACTAACAAGAAATAGAAAAAAAAATAATTTATTGCATTAAAATATTAATAATGATAAAGGCAAAAAATCACCCTGGCCATTTGTTCATGAAAAAAGTGAAAACATTCTCATCTGTCGTTTTATCACGTCTCACCCGATTATGGGCTGACCTCATATGAGTTTAAATAACTATTAATAGGATTATATTATTTGCGGCTTCTCGTATAAATATTAAGTGACATAATGACATGTATAAATTAAAATAATCAAAAAATTCGAGAAGTTATATGGAGTTATGAGTTATTAAATGGAGAAAAGACATTCATCCAAATAGAGCAACAACATTCATCCTTCCCCTATCGTCTTGACATTATATATTATATGTAAATTATCATTTAAATATAATACCAATTATTAATATTATCGATTAAACATAATACCAATTATTATCATGAATTTTTTTTTGTTAAATAGAGAAGAAAGAACATTATATATAAATATTTGTAAGTTTAATTTATGATATAGATAAACGTAAATAATTATTATATATGCTTACCATCAATAGATAGATAATTTCACAAATTTCAAAGTCATAAATAAACACTAAACATTAAATAAACATAGTAATTATCTATAGATAAATCCACTAACTACAAAGCAAAAAAATAAATTTCGGATCAATTACCAATCATTATCTATATTATTATATGCTCAAAAACATCCTGAAACCGAAAAATAGAAAAACCAAACTGGAACCGAGCCGAATATCCAAATATCTGGTTTGGTTATGGGTGGTTCTTCTTGAAAATTCCGGACGTGGTGTGGTTTTTGGTATTTAGAATGAAAAATTGAAAAAATAACCAAATTGAACCGGATATTATATATGTGATTTCTCCATATGTTTTTTTCAACATTTATATATTTTACCTACAACATTCGTTAATTTGGATGATTGAAGGATTCATCTTAATGAAAGCTCGATGAATGTATTTGAACTCTTTCTTATGGTTATTTGTATATAAGCGATTGATGAATAATCTTTTTTCTTAATTGATTCTGGGGGATGTTGGCCAGATAATGAAGCTTTAGGATTTGATGGTCTTTATTATGGAAGGCATTTTACTTTTGATATAGAATTGAAACTGATTGGTTGCTTTGTACGATAAGTTATTTTATATGTGTATTTTATCAGCACCTCATTTTGGTCCACCGACTCCAGGATTGGGCAAAATCGTCATTTCTGTCATCGATCGGAGGGATGTATTCTTGACTAATTGCTCAAGCATTCACGACTTTTGAAAATGGGGCATTTTCCTAATTTAACACCAATTTTACATTTTTTAGAAAAAAAAATACTATACGGGACGTTTTTGGATTTCGCGTGCATCAATTTCAATTTTCAGAATTCGGGACAAAACTCGAGACCGAAAAATATTTTTCTGCACAACATTGATCCCTGAATTTTTCTGAACACAACAGTGGTCCCGGGTCATTTTCCTAATACCCGATTGAAAATGTGGAAATTTCGGGCCTTACTAGCATTAATTTTGACTTTTCAAAATTCGGGACGATACTCGAGATTGAAAAATATTTTTTCACATAATATTGATAACTAAATTTTTTTGAACACAACAGTGTTTTCAAATTATTTTTCGGATGTCCGTTTTTAAAGATGAAATTTCGAAAATAATTGAGCAATTACAATCGATACGAGTCAAGAGTTCGATGACAATTTTTTGTCGAGATTCAATCTCCATCGAAGTGAATTGGACTTCTCATAAAGCCAATTATTTCTTGAACTTCTCAATTTTAAAATTTTCATTCCGAAAATATCCACGGATCCCGAGAAATCTATTTATCGATCGATGGACACCAGTACGAATAATATATATATATATATGTAAAAAAAAGAAGAAGAAGAAAAGGTGAATGAACAGATGGCAGTCAACCCCCATGAACCGTCGTCCAAGTTTCTTCATTTCTTTTTTTTTTTTTTTTTCCTTTTTTTTTTTCATTTCTTTCTTCTTCTTGCTTTGCAGGTACTTGCAACTTGGGTGAACCCATGTCCTGCCCCTCTGCATATCTTGATAGCAGCTCCATCGATCATTAGAATTCACATCATCTTTTTTTTTTCTCTTCCTGTCTTCTGGTGCTTCTGCAGTCGGCTATCCAGGTTGAAGCCCGTGCCCTGCGTCCTCTGCAAGACGCAACCATCAAGCTCATCTTTCCTCTCCATTTCGAAGCCATCAACAGACCGACTAATCCCCTCTCTCTCTCTTTTTTGCTCGGGCAAACATCGGGAAGGAAAGCAGAAAAAAAAAGAAAAAAGAAAAAGAAATCAGAATAGAGAGCAAAAAAAAAAGAAAAAGAAAAAGGGGGGAAGAGAACAGAACAGAAAGACGGGGAGCTCACCATCTTGTTTTTCCCTCAACTGACATTCACCCGGCTTCTCTCTCACAGCTCACAGAACCCTTTCCCTTAGCTCACACAATTTCACCCTCAGCTCCCTCTCAATCAGCTCCTGTCCTCGCCTTTGGCTCACTCTCGTTCCCCACGGCTCACTCCCGGTCATGTCATCTCACCATTCCCTCAGCTGACCTCTCAGCTCAACTCTCTCACGAAAATCTCCCTCGACTCGACCTTTCCCCTCAGCTCGTTCTCTCAGACACCCGTGGTCCCCCAAGCTCTCTCTCCCAGAGCTCTCAGCTCACCCTCCTGGACCCGAGATTAACTGATGACCATATCACCCGTCTCCCTCTCCTACTACTCAGCACCATCGCCCCACACCCTTTCCTTGACCAGCAAACATCCTAGATCATCACCTTGACCACTGTCACCACTTGTGCATCCATCACCACCATCAGTTCTTGTCTCTCTGGCTCTCTTAATCTCTCTTCTCCTCTCTAAAGAAGGACACCAGCATGGACAGACAAAGAGCAGCCAGCCTCTTCCCCTGTTGGCCACGCCCTTTAAAAAAAATAATAATTTCAAAGCACGTGGTATGCTTAGCATGCATATATCGAGAGTACTCGGATATTTTGACTTTGAGTTTGGGCCCGATTTGAAGCAACTCAAGTTGGGGTGCACAAGTCTTTTTTAGACCACTTCCGGGGGGAGCGATCGGCTTCTTGGCTCTTTCGGGGTACTCGCAACCTGACTAGAACCAAGGGATTGATCGACACCGGCTACTGTCTTTCGATAGTCCGTATCACGTGGTATTGATTTTCATACGCACAAACGTTTTTCGATTTAAGGGCATTACTATCGGTTCTTAATTTGTCGACACTCTAGGCATTAGGATGACTGGAACATACCGAATAAGAAAAGAGACGGACGCCTGTCAATGTGCAATTATTATTCGTAAACCCTCCTTTTTTTGTCTGTATGTTTCTGTCACCCTAGTATAGATTGAAGCGTTTAAGGAATTGGATTAGAGGCACGAGCGGGGAAGGCTCGTGAAAGGTTGTTCGGTTACTCATGGGATATGTGCAAAGACCTTAGCATTCTAATGGTGTTTCGTGTCCCCTTTTCCCCAAGTTTGTGCTTAGAATGGATCAAAATACAAAGAACGAATTAATTCCAAACTCGGCTCAATCAAACATGGGCAAATAGTCAAGAAAGGTTTAGGTTCCGGGTTTTAGACGAAAACACACTCTTGTCATAATCTGTAAAAGTTGTTTTGTCACAATACAAAATAATTTAAAAACAATCCACACATTTGAGACTTGACTACATGCATCATGTTTGTTGTGTTCTTTCAATATTGCCGAATGCAACATACCCTTCTAGGAAGGTCCATGACCGATCCACATTGAATACATCATCTCGTTTGTCTGTTTAGGGTAGGAATTTGTTTGTCAAGCAATCCCGGTTCATAATTTGTTAATCATGTAAATTCGACAATAACACAGAACTTGTCTACTTTCTTCTGTCTTAATATGTTTTTTATCAGTTTTGTCCGTTTTCATGCGGTTCGAGTTTGGGCCCATAAGATACGATGCACATGGGGTCCAACGCCCTTTTACTGTCGATCATAGAGTCCAACGTCCCCACACATCGAGCGCGCGCGACCCGAGTGTGATATGGGGTCTCGCTTGAGTCACTGTCTTGACCCGTTCAGTATTCATGCAAAGGACGACTCGGGTTAGGACACGCGTTAGACAATCACCTGGGAGCTCAACCGGTCCTACGGCTATCTCGAGGACCATTCTGTCCTCTTGAAATCTGCCGGGTCGGTCGGACCCGATCTTCGGCTCTTACGAGCCCCTGTTGCTTTAATTTCGGTATCGGTCGTTTAAACCACACGGTGAGCATGACAGGAATATGGACCGAACGTGAGTCGGCCAAGATCTATTTGTTGTGATTTGTATTTATTATTTGAGAGTACATTGTGAGATATTTATTTGTACATTTATTTATGTAACGATCCTAGTCTACAAGGGTGGAGTCTGAGAGTCGGAATCGATCGAGTTGGTTTACGAGTTCCCTAGACAAGCGGGACCACATGAGTCACGGGCCCAGTCCACACGGTGAATCAGCCATCACGTTCTGGTTAGTCGAGATGCGAAGACGGTGGACCGATCCCCTGACCTAAGGATCCTCTTTTCTCTCGGTCTTTTAAACCAAACTGATTGCTTTTACGAATTTATGGTGTTAAAACAAGCAAGATGAGCGAAACTTAAATCAAGCGGCAAACAAATAAAAATGGCAAACCCTAGATAGACTAAAGTACCGATAGGACGTGCGGGATATAGGCCCGCACGTAACAGAGCCCCCGAATTTGGAACTTCGAGTTTCGCTAGACCATATGCCTTAGCAACTAGGTGTATCCTTACCCCTAGACCTAGACAACTCACAGCTCTCGACCCTCGGGTCGTAGACAGATAGTGGGGACTCCTTCTCACGCGTGTCCGTCACGCGTCTCTACGGGAAAGGTGAACACTGCCAAGCTTGCGATTAGATCGCACGCATGCAGGCCCCGACGAGACGAAATTCGGGTCCACACATATTTTATTATGGAGTTGATGGATTATTATGGATGATTGAAAGATTTATCGAATTTATGCAAAAGATGTGGGTATGTTATTCACCAAACCGACAAAATATGATTTTTATGGTTTGAAAGATTTTATAGTTTGATTTTATTTTTAAACATATTATTTAAATATGGATATGGTTTTTAATTTTCATAAAAACATATTATGATTTGATTACGGTTTAATCCAAAACCACAACGAATCAAAACCAAGCACCCCTTCAATTATATCTATACTATTATATAAAGGCGGAGATACTTCCATCCGTCTCACTTTGATATTGTGTCCACGTCGAAGTAGAAGCGTCATAAGATCAAGGACATCATTGTAATTTCAAGAAAATAACTACCGCCGGTTTCGCACTCTCTCTCCCTCTCACTCTCTCTCTCCCCCTCCCTAAGACCAACATACGTGCACCATTTGTCTTTGAAGAAAACAACATTTTATTGTTAACTATTTTATCATAATTAATTTTATCACGACAACATTTTATTATTAACTGTATAACATAATTAATTATAATACTTATATCTATACTATCATATAAGTCAGAGATGCTGCCGTCTCATGTTCATATTTCCAAAATGTCCGCATTATATATGTGGCAAATCAATGAAAGTTTAGAAAATGAATTTTTTATTATATTATTTGTGCCACATTGATGGATAATATACACGTCATTTTCCTCATCAGAAATTATCTACGACGTCAAACGGTAGATAACAGAATGCACTTGATTGCAACAGATTGAATTTCGCTTTATACTAAAATGTTACAAATAAACATTTTGTACCAAAACGTTATCTTTCAAAAACTTTTTATATCAAATATGTAATTTACCTATAAAATAAATAAAAATCAATGACTGGAAGCTGTCACTATTTTGTTTGACAAAAAATAAATAAAAATCAATGACTGGAAGCTGTCACTATTTTGTTTGACAAAAAAAAAATCCTGTCCATTATGTGAGAAGGTATCGGTTAACAAAGGATAACCCCATATACCGTCCACAATTCATGGTGAGAAGCTGCCCATTTATTGGCTAAAGAAAAAGAACTACCATCTCTTCCGGGGGGGGGAAGCTACCCATTTAAATAATACTTTAACGGGGACGTTTCGAAATTTACATTACGAATCTTAGGATTCACAATTTTTTTTTTCGCTTGCATGCTTAAAGTATTTGATGGGAATGCAATGAAATCCGTGCATAATACAAGTTATTGTTGATATTTTTCAAACTTTTATTTATTTTCTCCTTTTTTTCATCCCATGCGTAGCGCGGGGCATTGTTATAGTAATATTTTAAAAGTAAGATCAATAACTGAGTAAACAAATCAAGATTAAAAAAAATCCAGGTCAATAGTACCTAGCAAATCGTTATACGCCTTTTTTCTTAGTAATTAAAAATTTAACACGCAAAGAAAATGAAAAAAAATATAAATATACTTGTAATTTTAATTATAAATTATTAACTACAATTGATAAAAAATTCAATTAGAAAACATTAATGAATGCATATGTAAACGTAAATAATTCAACTTGATCAATAGTGCTTATCAAAATATAATGAATTTTTGAGTCACTGTAATGATCATTTATGAGGGGATGAACACTCCTTTCAACATATCTTCCAACAAATTGTCCATAAATACAGTTTCCTTTATTTAATCGACATTATATAATAATTTCCATTACAGGTAATAATCTCATGCAATATGCGGGTAAGTTAGCTACTTAATAATAATCATGACAATTATTCACATAATTAGCTGACATTCACCATTTATTATGATATAACAAATACTTCCATTTCTCATTAAAAAAAATTAGTAATTCCTTATACCGCGTGAAGTTGAAAGATCACTAATGTTTTGTCACTTCAGTTTATGCAAATACAAATTATCATTTCTTTAAGAGAAAATTATGTAACCATCACCTTTTATTTAAGTCCATCTAAACTGCCACCAAGTATACATTCTTTTCTTTGGACGTGAAAGTTCTATCATACAGCATGGTTTGTCGATCTCTTTTCACATAGCATCGCAAATCGATTCAGATTCATCATACAACACCAAAAAAGAAATTTCACATCACAACATGCTATCTATACTTTGTAAAAAAATGGACGAAAAGCTGATATGACGACTTTTGTGGGATAGCCTAGCACAAAGGCAACTTGGAGGACTCAAAAAAATTTAATAAATTAAAATAATAAAACAGAAAAAAAGAAGAAGATAAAATACAAAAAATATGTTGGATTTGGGGGCGCCTAAGCCGGCCACCAATCCCCAAATTGGGGTCACCGGCGTGATTTGAGCAGGCCGCTGACCTCGATTTGGGGGTGGATGGTCGGTGGATGCACCTTCTACTATACCCCAAATTTGAAAGATCTCATCCGTAGGATCTCTCAAATTATGCTGTACGATGTATTTTTTTTTAATTATTTGTCCATTATTCTTCGAGATGAGGGAAGACAGTTCATACAGCTGATAGGAGTCTTTCTTTTCCTTATTTTCTTGGATATTCATGTGTTAAAAAGTTGCAAGAATACTCTCACTCTCGCATACTCGTCTTCTCCAGTGATCAAAGTCCGACCGAATTTGACATCCTTGGAGCTCTCAACCTTCACTTGGCGTAATTTTGATCATATTTGGTTGTTAGATTACATTCTTAAACATGGGGATGATAATCGGATTCATTTAATCGGCGATTTGCTAATCACTCGACAAAATGATTAAAATGGTGAATGGGTTCTAAGCTTTTATTTGGATAGATAGGTCTTCATGGTCATTTTAGTTTGATTGATCACATGTTTTGACGATTCGTGCATTTTTAGTCTTATAAGTTTGACATACAATCAATTTTAGTCTATAAGATTTAAAATTATCAAATCAGTTCTATACGTTTGCTCTGTAAGACAATTTTGATCCTATAAGTTGACTTTCAATTAAAATATGGTTCTTATAAATTTTGAAAAAGAAAGACATTTTTGGTCCTATGTCACGAAATGGACAAAAATTGCCTTACGAAACAAATATAGAGGACTAATTTGGCACTTTTAAAATTTAGAAGATCAAAATTGACCGAAAGCTAAACTTATAGGACCAATTTTTTTTTTTTACATGTTCTTATGATTTGTCCAATCATTCTCCAAGTTTTATTAAAAAAATGATTAATTAATATCACATCAAAGCACCCGTTGATCATATCATCAATGAGATTGAGCCCATGGATGAGTCTAGACGTTATCACATATTAAATGAACGTAACCCTCGCACTCTCAATTAATGCAAATAAGTATGTATATTTATGATCAGGGTATTCAGATCCTCAACTGCGAAATTGGTTAAAAAATCGGTTACTTGAGCGACCCCCTCTATCGGCAATCATCGAAGCCTGATCTGTTAGGGACCACAAAATTGGCCTGACTTACCGACCTAATTTATCATCATGGGCCTACATTGGGAAAATTTCTCACAACGACGCCCTCTATTGCTCAAAACGCGAAGGAAAATTTCTCACAACTAGGGCATCGCCTACAACGTGGTCTTGGTTTACTCCCGCAACCTCTCGAGCTCACGGGAGTAGGGGGCTTATGTTAGGGACCAAAAAATTGATCTGACTTACCAACCCGACTTATCATCATGGGCCCACCTTGATATGCCCAAATCGGTAACAATATCTTGTGCATATATCTCATCCATAATTATCTTTCATATATCTATCAATATCTTTGATATTATCCCTTTGAATACTCTGGTGATATATATCTTATATCCTAACGATATATTTCATATCTCTAATTCTATATTAGTCAAGTATATTTACTTGTAATATGC
Source organism: Punica granatum (assembly GCF_007655135.1). Lineage (NCBI taxonomy): Eukaryota > Viridiplantae > Streptophyta > Magnoliopsida > Myrtales > Lythraceae > Punica > Punica granatum. Next base: position 18,686,720 of record NC_045132.1, on the reverse strand, counting down.
AGTTATATACATGATACAGATTAGGATATCGTAATGGAGATTTCCTACGATCTCTATAAATACCCCTCCAGGTATGTCTAAATTGAAAGTTTAATTCTTTTACCTTTCTTCGATACATTATCATTTAAGCATCGAACAGGGAAATATGGATTCCCTCCCATTCTTCCCCTTTTTGCAGGTCGCTCGAGGCTCATGGTATGCACGTGATCAAGGTCCAAAAATCGAGATCCTAATATTGGTGCGGTCTGTGGGAATCGATACAAAAAGTCATAGTGCTGACAAGAAGCCAAGTGCAAGTAGGAAACGAGGGGTCGAAGGTCAATGGGAACTCCCCGGAGGATGTTAACAAAGACGCAGGCGAATTAATCTGCGAGAGAATGAACAACTTCTGCCTCACAGGATGCTGATGAAGCGCAACTTGACACTTTACCCCTGGAGATTAGAGTGGCTATGGATGCCATCGTTAACAAGCGTGTTGTTTCTCGGACAAGGCAAGCCTCTCAAGGAGATCATGGACCGGGCGAACCGAATTCTGATATTCCTGGCGGCAGTGCTCCCATTTGCAGGATGCCATCCGCAACCTCCGCGTCACGACAACATAGATGGGCAGCCTAGCCTCTGGCTCATGGGATGAATCTCAACAAACTATGACTTCACCAACACAGGTGACGGGTCTTAGAAGTGGGGACATCCAGCACGTGGTAGTTGAGCAGGTGGCAAGAGCAATGCAGGCTGCGGAACGACAACAACAAGGGCTTTCACCGATTCAGGAGGATTTCGAGTCACCCCTATACAGGGATATCCTTCCTGCTAAGGTCCTTCACAAGTTCTCTCTTCCCCATATCATTTTATATGACGGAAAAACTGATCCAGTCAACCACGTTTGCTGCCACACTGCTTCGCTCTTGGGAAGGGGAGTGTCAAAACAAGCCCAATGCCTCCTTTTCCCAGGGCCTCTCACGGGCGTCGCAGCGGATTGATTCTATTCCCTGCAACCTAGCTCGATGACGAGCTTCAAGCAACTGAAGGAGCTATCCTTGGAAAGGTTCGCGAGCATGCAACTAGCGAAGAGGACCATCACTGAGTTGTTCTCGCTAGAGCAGAAGGAAAAAGAATCCCTTCGCAATTGGTATGATAGGTTCTCCAAAGCTTCGACTGAGGTGGAAGGCCTGACTCAACGTGAGGCGGTGACAGCCTTTCAGAGAAGTTTAAGAAATGAGGACCTCACGAAGAGTCTAATCATCACACCACCTAATAGCTTTGCTGATGTATTTGCTCGCGCAAGAAAGTTCATGGTCGTCGAAGAGTCTGCCTCCGCTTGGAAGAAGAAAGAGCATATAGGTGAGAAAAGAAAAGATCACCCAAGAGAGGAAGACCATCCAGACTGAAAGCAGTCTCCTTGGTTTGAGAAGTTTACACCCCTCAATACATCGAAAGCAACTGTTCTCAATGAGATCGAGCGGCTTGGTTTAGCAACACCCCCACAAGTCAAGAAGAAGGGGGATATGGGTAATGATCCGAATAGCTATTGCAGGTACCACAAGGTTCGAGGTCATGACACCGAAAATTGCAAGATGCTGAAAGTAGAAATAGAAAAGTTGATCCAAGCTAGCCACCAAGGTTATTCATCCAAAAAGGAAGTCGCGAAGACAAGGCATGGAGCCCTCGCCGCGACAAGAGTCCCTCGCGACGCGAGGATCCTAGTCAATATTACTTCGAAAGTTCAAGTAGGGTAATTCCCTAAAGGTTGAGCAAATCTTGTGGAGATATATTTTCCTAGCTTTTAATGATCTCAATTTATTATGAATAGTATCAAAACTACTTAGGATGCTTCTATTTATGACATGATTATTAGACTTTTGAATAAAGTTCAGCCTTTGTTATGTCACTCTTATAAGAGTGCGATTTATTTCAACCCTCGCTGGTCCATGCTATTCGGGAAAAATCTCAAAATGAAGTTGTTGCTTAAAACGCAATGGTGAAAAATCCTCTCAAAACGGGGTCGTTACTCAAAACTTGACGAAAGACCTCTCAAAACGGGGCCGTCACTTGAAACGTGATGCGAAGACCTCCTAAAACGGGGCCATCGCTCAAAACGCGATGGAAAAATCTCTCAAAGCGTGCCCTTCGCTCAAAACGTAAAGGAAAATTTCTCACAATTAGGGCATTGCTTACAACATGGTCCTGGTCTACTCCCGCAACCTCTCGAGCACATAGGAGTGTGAGGCTTATGTTAGGGACTAGAAAATTGGCCCGACTTACTGGCCTGAGCTATCATCATGGGTCCACATTGATATGTCCAAATTGGTAACAATATCTTATGCATATATCTCCTCCACAATTATCTCTTATATATCTATCAATATCTTTGATATTATCCTTTGAATATTCTACTGATATATATCTTATATCTTAACGAGATATTTCTTCTAATTCTATATTAGGCAAGTATATTTACTGGTTATATGCATGTATATGATACATATTACAATATCATAAGGGAGATTTCCTACCATCTCTATAAATACCCCTCTAGGTACGACTAAACCCGGAGTTCAATTCTTCTACCTTTATTCGATACATTCTCATATAAGCATCAGAGAGGAAAATCAGAATTCCTTCCTGAGACTTGTTGTCTACATGTGATCAAGGTCTGAAAACCGAGATCCCATTTTTAAATCCAAATTTTCTTTTCCTATTTTGATTTACGAGTGGGCTTGGTTACTTGGGCCTAAACAGAAAATCAGGCTCAATGGGTCTCACACAGTGGGCCAACAAAACCAAGTGAGAATCTTTTGAGTTCATGAAGATTAAAATGAGCCTTTAGTCACACAGTTAACCGGGATGGGTTGAAAATGAGGGGTATGTACTCTTTTCGAGGACAGTCTCAAAGATCGAAATAGAAACCATATTTTGGTCTGATTCGTGCCCAAAGAGGATAGGACTCGAAAACCCTTTTCTAACAAGTTTGAAATGGATAAACGTGAATCGAACTACCTGCCAAGAATGTGATGAATGTGCATGTGCGTGGATGCTCGTCTTCAAATTTTCGTACCTATAGTCATTTTTATGGATTTTCCTCTTTTTTTTTTCTTTTTACTGATGTTCTTTTTATTCAAAGGTTTTAAAATTAAACCAACTCGTTTTACCCTCATTTATCAATGAAATTAAAATGAATTCCATGTTCGACTAATAGGCACTATGGATTCACCTAAAGATAGTGAAATATGATGTCGACATTCTCTCGTTGGATATATTGGCAATCTTAAAAGCCCAACGACAATTCATCGCACATGCATGGGGGTGTTGGATCTTTTTAAATTTAGTAAGACAGTCTGTTTCATTTAGAAAACATATGATGGCCGACACTATATTTGGATTAACGAGTGTCGATGTTCTATTTTAACAAGGTCCTACCTTTGGTGAAACTATGAGGGATAACCAAATTTACGCAGAGTTTGGGGGGTGGGGGTTGGGGTGGGGTCGTGAAGTATTTCTCACTGAAGTGCCAAACTAGTTAGATGTCTTGTTGGGACCGACTTACGAATGAATTAGCCTAGGAATTAAATGAATATTTGGATTTTTCTCTTTTTTTCTATTTTATAATCATTTGAAATTTCAAGTTTACAAGTAAGTATAATTTATAAGACGTGATAATTTCTCGAATCTTTATAAATTTGAATCCTTCAAAAAAATATAGTTTAATCTGATATCTAAAACTATTATATAAAACCAAAATTTTTCCTTTTGTGTCACTTTTTATTTCTCAAAATGTCAATAAAACATTCTTTCTAATTAATTACAACTACTGTATTTTAACAATTTAATAATTTCATCAAATAACTTTTAAATCCACTCACCCAATTTCCTATCTACCTCGAGAAAGTCTTTAGATGTGCATCCGTCTAGTAATTATATCTATGGGATATGTTCCCGAACTTTTCAAATTTTATTTGAAATATTTATATATATTAAAATTTTTATAATATTATTTAATAACTAAAAATTTTCGGAATTTTAATTTTATATATAAAATATATTCTTAGAAAACTTGGTTTTGCACAAAAAGCATTTTTACAAAATATTTTTATATTGAAGGTGTAATTTTTTTAAATTCTATTCTCACAGTTTTAACTTTAAATTCTGAATAATATTATCATAGACATAATAGATATATAATATTATCACCTTATAACATTCTGAATAACTTTATGTCTTCTATGATTCGATAGCTGGATTTATCACTTTGTTATAAATAGGAAGTATCACTAACAGACGGTAACCAATCTTACTCGTAGAAAATACTATTACAAATTGAATATAAGTTATTTAATTTCGTTTTTTCCCCTCCTTTTGGGACTAATATTCACTTATAAAAATAAATAGATGGACAATATACTGTGTAATTAATATATATACGTTATATTTATGCTTTTAGCACGTATTTTAGTATGTTAAATAACAATTTGAGCAGTTTGGGTGGGACTTTTCGGATGAAGAGAGGTAAAAAATTCGTCTTACTTATTTTCACTTATCTTAGCAAATGAATAAATTTTTTTTTACCTTGCATATTTTTATTTATTTAATATAATTAGCCTTTGATAGAATAACTCAATTCATGCAATTATTACAAAAATATGAAGTGACCGGCACGGATCATATATAAATTTTTAAGGGTAAATTACAAAAAAAAAACCCAAATTTTGTAAAATGTCTCAATTTTGTCCTAAATTTTGTTTTGTAACAAAAAAAACCATAAGTTTTCTAAAATGTCTCAAAAATGACCTCCGTTATAACTTCCGTCAATTTTTGCTGCTGATGGTGGGTCCCTTTAACAGTCCACGTAGGTCACACGTAGGCAAAAATTGACGGAAGTTATAACGAATGTCATTTTTGAGACATTTTAGAAAACTTATGGTTTTTTTTGTTACAAAACAAAATTTAGGATAAAACTGAGATATTTTACAAAATTTGGGTTTTTTTTTGTAATTTGCCCAATTTTTAATAACTCTCAATTGAGTTTTTAGTATTTTTTTTCATAATTTTGTTTAATAAATTTTGAATATTTTATTTTAAATAAATATTTCTAATCAAATATGGTTATTTACATGTTTTAGTGTTTTTCCACTTTCCATGATTATATACATAATATAATTTGAATTTGTCAGACTTTCAATTAATACATATTTTTATTTTTTAGATAAATGTTTTCCTTGTTATTCCATACAACGCATTAGTTTGATGCTTGGTATACAGAGATGCTCTATTAATAAAAGATAGCCTTCATTTGTTGAGATTTCATCTGTGGTGATACAATAAATTTGATGACCATAGATGGATCCAGCATTTGAATGTCATGGCGATCGTTAGGTAGGCGAATAAGAATGTTAGGTCATTGAGTAAGGGATACAAATATTGAGTCATTTCATTAAAAATCGATGAATAATATTTAAATTACTTTATCATATCAAAATTTTTGAGAGGAGCTGTATGGGCCCCTCTACAATCCTCCTTAGTCCAGCCATGTTTGATGCACAATATCATGTTTAGGTAATTCCTGCCTTCTCTTATTTTTCATTTCGATCGAGGGAGGTGACGGAAAGTTATGAGGTCTTACAATGTCCCCAAGGATGGATCAAGCGGAAACTGAGTGGGGGCAATTGTTCCATTTAGAGTTACGACAAGTCTTAAGAAAATTTGTCAATTGATACTCAAATTTTGATGAAATTCGTCATATTCATCCCTAATTCGGGAAAACCATCTTCCTATTAGTCCCCAATGTTCCCTCTCCTGCCCTCTCTATCCCTCCATTTCCCTCGTATCCAAACAAATTATTGAGGTTGCGGTAGAAGTGATGGAATACTATTTATGGTAGCTCGTAACAATAATAAAGTTGTTGCATCCCACATAGTTTTGATATATGAACGTGTGGATTCTCCTTAAAAGGAAAAAAAAAAAACTTCTACAATTGTTTGATAAATCATTCATGGACCTCCCTTAATTAATACCTTATTAATTGGGAAAAAGAAGAAGAAGAAAGGATCGTTCATGGCCCTTAAATACTACTAAATCCATGTTTGTGTGGCGGGATAGTACGTAAGGTGCCGCGAACGGTCCCGTAAGAAAATTGGAACAAATTCTTGAAATAACATATAAAATCGAATTGGTTTATATGCATATGAGGGAGTGCCTGTGTGTGTGTATATATACTCACAAAACAAAATGGGCTAATCTCTGCCGAAAAAACAAGGGCTAATCTCTACCAAAAACAAGAAGGGCAAATCGGTCCCCGTCCACAAGGTATCAGACCTTTTGTGCTTTCGATATAGCCGGAGAATGTTGATTTGAATCATAGGTATTATTAAATTGGTGTTGGTCTTAAAATTGAACCGGATCTATACGAAATTGGATCAATCTCCAAATAAAAAGTTTAAGGTACTATGTTTCCATTTTTCTGTTATGGCCAGTGTGGCATTTTACTTTCTTTGATTTTCACACTTGGCCTATACCAAATCTCGTCCTAACAGTAAAATGCCAGAAGATTACATACCAGTAAATCCAATTTATGATCGCCCATTCAGCAGGGATGGCCACGTTGGCGCGTAATCAATTGTACGTGAATAGTATCTCTCAATAAATGCGAGGAAAATACACTTTATGATCCCAATGTTTAGATCAAATGGATAGAATTTTACTGAAAGCGCGCGATGATCAGATCAAGCCGACTCCTGAACGAAATCAAATATGTCATATCTTAAAGAAAATGATAGAGAAATTCTGGGAAAGAATTATTGTTGTGGAGTGAGGGGTCAAGTGTAATATTGGTCTTTTATGTTAATGGTCCGGTAACTTATAATTTTCGGGTTCGATTATTGTGATAGGATTATCTGTGCGCTTCATTAGTTATTAAAATTTATATTTTATTGTATTATATTCATGAGCTCTGTCAACACCTAATTTCGGTCAATCGGCTCCGAGGGGGGCAAAATTGTTATTTCCTAATTTATCACCTTTTCTTAAAAAAAAAAAGATTCGATTCGGGCAGGCCGGGCAGGGCTGGGCAGCGCTCGCCGACTGCCCGCGATACCTTTTGGCCCGGAAACCCCCCAAATTGTGGATTTCCACGATTTTCTTCAAATCGGCCGAAATCTCAACGGAAACGGGGAAGAAATTGCAATTAAATAAACAGAAATGAAATTCGGATGGGGAGGAAGAAGACCCATTGAGAGAAATCGAAAAATTGGCTCTCGTTTCTGGGAATTTGGAGTCTAACCATTCCAGAGTAGTGATGACTAGATTCCCATAAACAAATGCCACCTACACGTGGCAACCCATGGGTCGCGCGCGGGACAAAAAGGGATTTTCCTATGGGACCACCTCATATTTCTTACCACATACTCCCCGCATAATCGCCTAATGTATTGTCTTCTTTGTCATCCTTCACAGGGGCACATTGACCACAGGCGAAGAGCGATGCACGAGTTCACTCTTTCTTGAGAACTTGTCTCGGACCCTTTCCTTATACTTTGACGAGGGAGGTGTCCGACGATGAGGTACCCCCCTATGAAGTCGAAAACAGGGACAATCGAACGAATCACTCAGCATTGATGCAACCGTCTTCCTCGAACATCCAGTGGCTTCAACAGCGTGCACCCTCCAAGAGGCACGCGCTGTAAAGAACAACAAGAGATGATCGGAGACATCACACCAGGCGCCTACCACGAGCCACTTCAACAAATGAAGATCGGGGCATCCCCGTTCAACATTCGAGCCGAGACAACCTCGGTTCTCTATTCCACATGGGGCAATTTGACATTTTCTTTTCCTAGACAACAGGGGAAATTCACATGTAATGCTTGCAATGGCAAATGACACGAAGTTCGACTTCCGAGTGCGCGAGAGTCAAACTTCCAATAAAGTCGGTCCTCACAAAATAGGGCTAGTAACATACAACAAGTCTCCACGAGGCGAAGCACACCAAAGCGGCCTCGGCGATGCAAAATCGTGGAGTTTCAAACCAAGACATAGGGCACAAAACAAACCTCAGCTGCAAGGAAAAAAAACAGAGCAAAAGAAGCGGGAAAAACCCGCCAATGAACAAAACAAGGCACCCCCGAGATTTAAAACTCCGGCACCGCCAATTCGAAGAAGAAATCAACAAACCCCGACAAAAGGGGAGCAGCAGATGCAACTCCTCGATGGAGACAGAACGCAACGCACTCGGAGGTCGAATCCTTTGAACCCTTCGCCCTTGCGAACTCGAGAGACAAAAGAATCGAGCCCGCTAGGTCGAAAACCCCTCGGGGCGACTTAGGCAAAAGTTAAGGCAAGAGAGAGGCATGACTGAAAATCCCAAGGCGGGTAGTCGTGGCAGAAGGAGAGCTAATCCCCTTTAGGTTGAGAGGTACGGCCCCGAGGTGGGTAACCGTAGCAAAAGGAGAGTAAAACGAGAGATAAACAAAACAGTCACCCTAGGCTCTCGCACACTGCGCGGACCAGGGATCCCCAAGGAAAATGGCCAGATTATCTACTCCAACATGATCCTCGATCAGCCCTCCAACACAGCTCAACCGTCCAGTGTGGATTCCTCCTCAAGCACAGTGGGCAAACCGAGCATGCTATCCAAGCAGTTTGATACAGCCTACACAACAGAAGAACATAGGAAAAAGGGTACATCTAGCTACATGCGTGAACTCGTGTATCCTTTTAGCCTGTGGCAATGCGTTCCCCCAAGCTCTCTTTTCTGTTTGTCTTTGCATAACTCCAGAATGGGTCACAGCCACCCTTCAACAGGCTACCACAAAGCCGAAATCCCAGACATTCCTTTCTGAGGTCTAGTCATAGTATTATGGAAATGGTCAGATCGAGTCTGATAAAATCCGGGCAAAAAAATACTCGTGCGGGTTACAAATGCAGTCGCCTTATGACACCCTGACGAGAAGGGTCCTAAGCTGACGGGCGCGTCGAATAATCGACAGAGCCGCTAGAGCATCATCGAAAATGTCTCGATATGCTCGTGCATGGCCAACAGGAGCCTTGGAGCCCTCGCATTGAGGCCTTCGAAAATGGGATCTCATTGGCATCGCCAAAGCAAAAACTCTCCACGGGTCGTCCCCGCGACCCGAAACTGAAGAACATGCGTCGCGAGCACATCCTTTTACCTGTACTTATACATTGTTAGTAACCCCATGACTTACTGATAATGCCAGGATCACAGGTACAGCAAACGCAAGAACTACGACAGACTCTGATCCCCAGTCCAAGAGGGTACGTAGGCGCTCTCAGAGCTCGAGTCCCGTATTGCAAGACGCCGGTCCCTAGCAAGTGAACAACCGCCCAACCGACGAATGAGCAACCGCCCCAGGCGGAGCAACGAGCAACCGCCTCGTAAGCAAAAGTCCTAGTGGCGAGACTGGGGCATTCCCAACAAGCAATCGCTTCAACGGTGAGACCAGCTGCCAGCAAGAGCAACAAACAATCGATCCAGCAGCAGGGTTGGCTCCCAACGGGTCAAACACACAACCGCCCCAGGGGCAAAGCATTGACGAAGCAACTTCATTGCGGTAGCAACGTCAATCGACAGCAGATCAACACCTTTGGGACAGCATCAGCCCTGTACACTCAGCGCGCACCACTGTTCACATGACTAACGAAGAGTTATGCTATTCTCTACAGCACCGCCTCTCGACGATAACATTCACAAGCTACTGGGGCATCCTCGGTGAACACAGCGACCAGACCATTCTCGCCAAGGACAAATTGCAATTTCAGTGGTCTCACGAGACTGACATCCACCGTTAGCTATTGTTCTCTCCTACGTGCAGATGCGCATGGAACCCCAAGGGGCATCTCTCCCTGACGGACTCATGTCTGCCTCATACGACAAGATTGCAATCTCAAACTCGAGCGAAAGGCCCTCAAGGAGGCACCTGGCACCATCATCTAACAAATTCGTCGGCATCAACGGGCCCAAGTCAACTCTCTCGAGTTCTCGGGCCATCCTCGATGACCGAAACCTTTTACTACTTTGGGTTTGGACACCCACATTTACTGCTTTGGGTTTGGACACTCACCTTTTACTGCTTTGGGTTTGGACACTCACATTTACTGCTTTGGGTTTGGGTTTGGACACCCACCTTTTACTGCTTTGGGTTTGGACACCCATCTTTTACTGCTTTGGGTTTTGACACCCACCTTTACTGCTTTGGGTTTAGACACCCACCATTTATTGCTTTGAGTTTGGATACCCTCCATTTATTGTTTTGGGGTTTGGACACCCACCTTTTTACTTTCTTTGGGCCCGTAAACCCATCTTTACTGCTTTTCGGACTTCGCGTCCAGGACTTCGTATCCATCTTTACTGTTTTTCGGACTTCGCGTCCATCTTTATTGCTTTTCGGACTTCGTGTCCATCTTTACTGCTTTTCGGACTTCGCGTCCAAGTTTACTGCTTTTCGGACTTCGCGTCCAGGACTCCGTGTCCATCTTTATTACTTTTCGGACTTTGCTTCCACGGACTTCGCGTCCACGGATTTCGCATCTATCTTTACTGCTTTTTGGACTTCACCTCCACGGACTTCGCCTCTATTTTTACTGCTTTTTGGACTTCGCGTCTATTTTTACTGCTTTTCGGATTTCGCGTCTATTTTTACTGCTTTTCGGACTTCGCGTCTATTTTTACTGCTTTTCGGACTTCGCGTCCACGGACTTCGCGTACATCTTTACTGCTTTTCGGACTTCGCGTCCACGGATTTCGCGTACATCTTTACTGCTTTTTAGACTTCGCGTCCACGGACTTCGCGTACATCTTTACTGCTTTCCAGACTTCGCGTCCACGGACTTCGCGTACATCTTTACAGCTTTTCGGATTTCGCGTCCACGGACTTCGCGTACATCTTTACTGCTTTTCGGACTTCGCGTCCACGGATTTCGCGTACATTTTTACTGCATTCCGGACTTCGTGTCCTCATCTATTGCATTTTGGACTTCGTGTCCGCATTCACTGCATTTTGGACTTCGCGTCCGCATTTATTGCATTTTGGACTTCGTGTCCGCATTCACTGCATTTTGGACTTCGCGTCCGCATTTATTGCATTCCGGACTTCGTGTCCTCAGTCATTGCATTCCGGACTTCGTGTCCGTGTCTACTGCATTCCGGACTTCGTGTCCTCATTTACTGCTTTCCAGACTTCGTGTCCGCATTCACTACATTTTGGACTTCGCGTCCGCATCTATTGCATTTTGGACTTCCTGTCCACATTCATTGCATTCCAGACTTCGTGTCCGTGTCTACTGTATTCCGGACTTCGTGTCCGCATTCATTGCATTTTAGACTTCGCGTTCGCATCTATTGTATTTTGGACTTCGTGTCTACAGTCATTGCATTCCGGACTTCGTGCCCGTGTCTACTGCATTCTGGACTTCGTGCCCGTGTCTACTGCATTCTGGACTTCGTGTCTTCATTTACTGCTTTTCGGACTTTGTGTCCGCATTCATTGCATTTTGGACTTCGCGTCCGCATCTATTGCATTTTGGACTTCGGGTCCACATTCATTGCATTCCGGACTTCGTGTTCTCATCTATTGCATTTTGGACTTCGTGTCCGCATTTACTGTATTTTGGATTTCGTGTCCGCAGTCACTGCATTTTGGACTTCGCGTCCGCATTTATTGCATTTTGGACTTCGTGTCCACAGTCATTGCATTCCGGACTTCGTGTCCACAGTCATTGAATTCCGTACTTCGTGTCCGTGTCTACTGCATTCCGGACTTCGTATCCTCATTTATTGCTTTCCGGACTTCGTGTTCGCATTCACTGCTTTTTGGACTTCGCGTCCGCATCTATTGCATTTTGGACTTCGTGTCCACATTCATTGCATTCCGGACTTCGTGTCCGTGTCTACTGCATTCCGGACTTCGTATCCTCATTTACTGCTTTTCGGACTTCGTGTCCGCATTCACTGCATTTTGGACTTCGCGTCCGCATCTATTGCATTTTGGACTTCGTGTCCACAGTCATTGCATTTCGGACTTCGTGTTCGTGTCTACTGCATTCTGGACTTCGTGTCATCATTTACTACTTTCCGGACTTCGTGTCCGCATTCACTGCATTTTGGACTTCGCGTCCGCATCTATTGCATTTTGGACTTCGTGTCCACATTCATTGCATTCCGAACTTCGTGTCTGTGTCTACTGCATTTCGGACTTCGTGTCCTCATTTACTGCTTTCCGGACTTCGTGTCCGCTTTCACTGCATTTTGGACTTCGCGTCCGTATCTACTGCATTTTGGACTTCGTGTCCACATTCATTGCATTCCGGACTTCGTGTCCGTGTCTGCTGCATTCCGGACTTCGTGTCCTCATTTACTGCTTTCCGGACTTCGTGTCCGCATTCACTGCATTTTGGACTTCGCGTCCGCATCTATTGCATTTTGGACTTCGTGTCTACATTCATTGCATTCCGGATTTCGTGTCCGCATTTACTACTTTTAGGACTTCGTGTCCGCATTTACTACTTTTTGGATTTCGTGTCCACATTTACTAATTTATGGTTTTTGCTATTTTTGCAACAGGCCCACATATTAGCAAAAATAAGGAGAATTGCCAAACGGTCGCCAGGACCAAACGAGGTGCTTCTTATAGTCTTTGGCTGCACCTTCTATCCGAGCACGCAACCAAAGAGGTGCAAGCTGTCAGCACCTAATTTCGGTCCATCGGCTCCGAGGGGGGCAAAATTGTCATTTCCTAATTTTTCACCTTTTCTTAAAAAAAAAAAGATTCGATTCGGGCAGGCCGGGCAGGGCCGAGCAGCGCTCGCCGGCTGCCCGCGATCCCCGCCGGCCCGGAACCCCCCCAAATCGCGGATTTCCACGATTTTCTTCAAATCGGCCGAAATCTTAACGAAAACGGGGAAGAAATTGCAATTAAATAAACAGAAATGGAATTTGGATGGGGAGGAAGAAGACCCATTGAGAGAAATCGAAAAATTGGCTCTCGTTTCCGGGAATTTGGAGATCGGAGAACTCGGAAAACCCTCGCCGGAAAACCCCAAAATTCTCCCCGGTTCCGACTGTTTAAACGCCGGTGAGGCCCCGGTAGACCACAGCGAAGCCCAAATGGTGCCTAGAGCCATCTCCCGCGTCCATTCCGGCCCTCATCGCAGCGTCCAGGGGCGAGAACCACCGCCCGCAGCTCCGTGGCTGCCGCTGCCGCCCGATCCCGACCGCCCTTGGCTAACGGGCCTCAGCCCAGTTCGTTTTTTTGCAGGCCCAGCCCGGAAGTTCGGCCCATTCCGGCCCAACATCCCTAGTCCGGTACAGCGCTCTTCCGGGCGGTTTCTCCTTCGGGCGGGCTAGCCCGATCCGATCCGACCCGACTGTCCGGGCATTTTTTTCCTATTTACAGATAAGCCCCTCAACTTTCTGGATTAGGTAAATTCTCGACTTAGTGGCATGATTTGGGCTCCTTTCCTGAATATTATTGCTTGCTTGAGGGATATAATGTGAAATGAGTGTTCTTGGGTCGGGTGGGTGATCGGATTTGTCCCGAACTCGATTTTACTAACTTTCTGTTTTGTCACATTTTAGTCCCGGGACCATTTTATTTTTTTTTTAGATCTGCCCCGAATTCTAAAAATTATTTTCAATCATGTCTCGATCATTTTACTATTTTCCAATCAGTCTTTGGATTTTTCAGAATTTTCTAAACATCCCAAAGAACTTTTCAAGTTGTTTCAGTTTAGTTCCGGGGCCATTTTTCACCCTTTTTAGATATGCCCCGAATTTTAAAAATCCTTTTCAATCAAGTCCCAGTCGTTTTACTATTTTCCAATCAGTCCTGGAGTTCCTAGAATTTTTCAAGAATCCCAAGGAACTTTCCAAGTTGTTTCAGTTTAGTCCTAGGGTCATTTCTTGGTTTGTAGATCAGTACAGATTTTCAAATTCATTTCAAATAAGTCATAGGACATTTTCAGTAAATTTTTTACACAGTCCCCATTTTTTTAGAATTTTCAAATTAGTCCCCAATTTTTTAGAATTTTCAAATCAGTCCCCAATTTTTTTCAAAATTTTCAAATCAGTCCACTCTCTTTTAAAATCGTTCAATTCAGTCCCCTGGACATTTTTTAAAAATATCCGACTCTTTTCTACTTGGATCACCCATTTAACTATTTCATTTTTGTAATTATATACAATGTGACCATGTCGGAAATTAGAGTTTATCGGGCGGTCAACTAATGGCTATTTCGACAGCTCGAAATCCATAGACTAAAGCATTCGGCAAGTTTTTAATTAACCTAAAATTCTACATACGGGATAATCGGGACGTTAAATTTGGCTAAATTAAATCATTTGATTTCTTTAAATGGATTGCACGAATTGATTAATAATTTGTAATCGCGTCGACAGTATAAGAACTGTTAGTCATGCCCTTTTCAAAATTCACAAATTTCAAAAGTACCGAGATACGTACAGCGTAATCTTGATTTTCATGCACACACATATTTGCCGATTCAAGGGCATGATTACCGGTTCTTGTCCTGCCGTAATCCTAGCGTAGGTTTGAGTTTAGAATTGGTCAAAACATGAGAAAACAAATTAATCACAAACTCGGCATAATCAACATGGGAAAATAGTCAAGTAGATGGTTAGGTTTTGGGTTTTAGGTGAAAACACTCTTAATCTGTAAAAGACATATTGCCACGATACAGAATAATCTAAAAATAACCCGCACATTCGAAACTCGACTACAGACGTCATGTTTATCGGGTCCGTTTTAAATAATGCCGAATGCTACATACCCTATCCATCATCCCTACTGTCTGTTTTAAGGTAGGATTTGTATGCCAAGATATCTCGGTTAATAATCAATTAATTCACGTAAATTTGACGATAACAAGAAACCCCATTGTTTGTTTATTTGAGCTTGCTTGATTACATTTTGCACTTGTTCGTTATGCGGATCGAGCCGGATCCTTTAGGACTCGATTCACACTGGGTCCAACGCCCTAACCATCGATCACAGGGTCCAATCCCCCCATACACCGAGTGAGCATTTAATTTAATTTTCGATCTTTTCCAAAATCATACGGTGAGCATGAGTGAAATAACGGCCGAACGCGAACCGACCGGAATTCAGTCATTGTTATTTATCTTTTATTTAAGAGAATAATGTGAGGATTTATGTTGTACGTTTATTCATGTAAGAATCCCGGTCGGAGTGTTTCTACGAATTTACGGTGTCAAAACGAGTAAGATGAGCGGAACTTAATTAAGTAGTAATTAAATAAAAAATGGCAAGCCTAGACAAGCTAGAGTACCGATAGGGCATGCGAGATATAGGATCGCATGTAACATAACCCCCGAATTCGGAACCTCGGGTTTCGCAGACCATATGCCTTAGCAATTAGGTGTACCCCGTACCCCTAGACCCGGGCAACTCACCGGCCCTCGACCTTCGGGTCGTAAACAGGTAGTGGCGACTCCTTCTCACGTGCGTCCGTCGCGCGTCCCCGGGAAGGTGGACACTCCCAAGCCGCGTTGCATTTAGGAGCACGCATGCGTACCCCGACGAGACGAATTTCGGGTGCGCACAAGCTCTCCTGTATTGAATAAATAAATAAATGAGTATTGTGCGAATCCGAATTTCGTCTCGTCAAGGTCCGCATGCGTGCGACCAATGGCATGGTTTGGGAGTGTCCACCGTCTATAATATTTGACCGAACGCTCCCATGCTGTCATCTAGAATTTCGATTGGTTATGAAATATTTTAATTTATTTCATTGACATGATCTTTGTTTCTTTTCTGTACTTTTTTTAAATTTTCCATTTTTAAATCCGAATTTTCTTTTCCTATTTTGATTTACGAGTGGGCTTGGTTACTTGGGCCTAAACAGAAAATTAGGCTCAATGGGTCTCACACAGTGGGCCAACAAAACCAAGTGAGAATCTTTTGAGTTCATGAAGATTAAAATGAGCCTTTAGTCACACAGTTAACCGGGATGGGTTGAAAATGAGGGGTATGTACTCTTTTCGAGGACAGTCTCAAAGATCGAAATAGAAACCATATTTTGGTCTGATTCGTGCCCAAAGAGGATAGGACTCGAAAACCCTTTTCTAACAAGTTTGAAATGGATAAACGTGAATCGAACTACCTGCCAAGAATGTGATGAATGTGCATGTGCGTGGATGCTCGTCTTCAAATTTTCGTACCTATAGTCATTTTTATGGATTTTCCTCCTTTTTTTTTTCTTTTTACTGGTGTTCTTTTTATTCAAAGGTTTTAAAATTAAACCAACTCGTTTTACCCTCATTTATCAATGAAATTAAAATGAATTCCATGTTCGACTAATAGGCACTATGGATTCACCTAAAGATAGTGAAATATGATGTCGACATTCTCTCGTTGGATATATTGGCAATCTTAAAAGCCCAACGACAATTCATCGCACATGCATGGGGGTGTTGGATCTTTTTAAATTTAGTAAGACAGTCTGTTTCATTTAGAAAACATATGATGGCCGACACTATATTTGGATTAACGAGTGTCGATGTTCTATTTGTTGTGCTTGACGTGATAATGTGCTCCTGATCCGTGTTTAAATGCTTTATTTTCTCGTTTTAATCGAACCTCACAGAATCGGATTAATCATGCAAATTCGACCTAAAATTAATTTTTAAATCCTAAGGTGGTTGGGAATAAGGATTCGCATCGGACGGTCCATCAATGATCGGCCCGACGGTCTGAAACCCGAATATTTAGAGCATTTGGCAAAACATTAATTAATTTAATCAATAATTTCACTAACGGGTAATTGGACGTTCATGCGATTAATTAATTCACCTGGCTCTAATAATTTTGTTCGAATTGGTAATAAACCGGTAACACGCGTCGATAGGTTGCAAACATGTGTTGGTGCCCTTCTCAAAACTTGCAAAATTTTATAAAACTCGAGACACGTGGTTCGATGTGAAATGGATGTCTAGGAAGGACTTGCGCGTCTTGACTCGAGGCCTCACCTGATTTCAGGAAACTCAGATCGGGACGTGAAAGTTCTTCTTAGATCACTTCCGGATAGATTAACCGATCTTTTGGGCTTTCTAGGGTTCTTGACAACCCTGGAAGGTCCAGGGGGATCGGTTAGCGCCGGTCACAGGCCGAGGCGGCCCGCACCGCGTAATCTCTTTTTTCCGAAAATAATTTTCACCTCGAGGGTAAAATCGTCTGTTTGCAACTTAGCGACACCCCTAGGGTTAGAATAATAGAAACACTACAGTATCAGGGTAGGGATGGGCCACCTGTCTAGGCGCAGCTTCATCTGCATAGCCCGCTCTATCCGACCGATGAGTTTTTATTATTCTAGCATAGTCTCGGGTAGTTAGTTCGGGTGGATGGGCTCAAAATACAAATACCAGACTAATTGTGTACTTAGTTAAGATGAAAGCGGGCAATAGTGGGATAGGCACTAGGTTCTAGGAGTTACGGACGGAATCAATGTTCGGTAATAACTTGTAACAACCGTAGTGTCACAACATGGAACAATCCTAAAAGCAACTCACCAACACAAGACTTGACAACAGACGTCCTGTACGTCAAGTCCTCGGAAAATAATGCCAAATGCGAAATACCTTCCCGAGGCGATCCCTGATCGATTCATACCTTGTACCCACTTTGTCTGTTTTAGGGTAAGATTTGCATGCCAAGACACCCCTGTTAATAATTGGTTAATTCACGTAAATTCGACAATAACAAAACCCCATTGTTTGTTTATTTATGTCCGTTTTGTTACATTCTTGCATTTGTTTTGTTATGCGGATCGAGCTCGATCCTTTAGGATGCGATCCATAGGGGGTCCAACGCCCCACCGTAGATCACGGGGTCTAACCCCCCTAACACTGAGCGCATCTTAATTTCAATTCCGATCTTTTCAAACCACACGGTGAGCACAAGTGAAATAATAACCGAACGCGATTCGACCGGGATTCAGTTGTTGTAATTTGTATTTTATTTATTTGAGAGGACAATGTAAGGATTTATGTTGTACATTTATTCATGTAAGAATCCCGGTCGGAGAGTGGACGGTCGGAGTGTTCCTTCGAATTTACGGTGTCAAAACGCGTAAGATGAGCGGAACTTAATTAAGCGGTAATTAAATTAAAATGGCAAGCCTAGACAAGCTAGAGTACCGATAGGGCATGCGAGATATATGCTCGCATGTAACAGAACCCCCGAATTCGGAACCTCGGGTTTCGCAGACCATATGCCTTAGCAATTAGGTGTACCCCGTACCCCTAGACCCGGGTAACTTGCCGGCCCTTGACCTTCGGGTAGTAAAATGGCAAGTGGCGACTCCTTCTCACGTGCGTCCGTCGCGCGTCCCCGGAAAGGTGGACACTCCCAAGCCGCGTTGCATAGGCGCGCGCTCGCGTGCCCCGACGAGATTAAAATTCGGGTGCGCACAGCTTGGCGACTCCACTGGGGACATACTTAGTGGGTTCGGGCTCAATTCCGTTTGCTTGCTTGCATGTTTATTTATCGCTTTCCGTACATTTATTTTAAGCACATTTATTTCGCGCACATTTATTTTACGCACTTGCATCGCATCATTCTAGCGGGTTTCTAGGTACCTTGTCCGAAATCCCACGGGCACCAAAATAGGAAGCTAGGTTAGTTAGAGGTTCCGAGTAAGGGAACGGATCGAGTCGGCTATGCCACCGAACCGGCCACCAAAGATCCTCGCTCGATTTCAAGGAATTCACACCCTTGAGTCGGGAGACCCCATCCATAGATAACGCGGTTCCTGTAGCACCGAACCATGCATCGTGCTACGCCTCCATGCCATCCTCCAACCCGGCTTCGACGAACAGTCCATCGAGTCGGCCTGCGTGCCACTTGAGTCTTTTTTGTTTTTAAGAGCGATGTACCTTGTAATTTGTACTAAGCCGTGGGCATTTACTTTCTTCTCGCACATGCATCATCTCTTTTACAAAATTAGGATGTCATTCATATGGACGAGTGCTAAGTCGATCTTCCTTTCGTCTTCGTAAGAGACGCCTCACTTGGCCTCTTGCTCACACCTCGATAGAGCCCGCCAATCTACGAGGACCTCATCAACTCACCACAGGATGCATGCCACACGTCTCCCGGGACACCCTTTCACTTCAAGCACAGCCACCATAGTCAACCTCACCAATAACATGATCCATTACCTTCGCCGATAAGCTGCTGAGAAAGATGAGGAAATGGTCGGCCAACCACGACCTTGGAGGGAGCTCGCTCAGACCCACTACGCAAATCCAATGCCGCGCTCGCTCGAACTTCGAGTGTGGTGGGAGATCGGCTTAGGGCTTTATTTTACAAAATTTACATTGTACTTTGAACTTTTTGAGTCAATGTGAATGACGGCATTAGTTTTGGAAAACTCACGCATCGCATGCATCCTACTCATTTACTGTTTTGCGTAACAGCTAACATCCCACCATGCAAGTGAGTGAAGACCTTCTTTGCAGGTAGACTAACCGCGACCTTCACCCTCCCTCCACAGCAAAGTGTCGTGGCCCGAGGACCGATGCACCTTCCTTGGCAAAGCTAGCTTCTCTCTAACCCCACGCAACCAAGCGCCATCGCGTGATCTCACACGTCTCTTCACGCAATTAAGCACATCCGCCAGCACAACCGAGTGCGTCATTTCGCGTCGTGCGAGCATGCCTCCACTTTACCCATGCACACACCCTCGGCACACTCGCACGACGCCTACCAGGTTAGTTCGATCTCCTACGCCCTTGCGTGAAAATTACGAACATAGTTTGTTCCTTCATCTTTCCCCTTTTCCCATTATAGGAAATAACCGGCAAGAAGGCAACCTGAATCCCAAACGACCACAATCGAGACAGGAAACACTTCTCTGCTACCACCCTAGACTCCAAACACTGAAGACCGACCATCCCTCCACGAAAGATCACAAGCGACAGCTCCAACGATCATAGAATGTCCCATCCCACCCACCACGGGGCTTCCAGCACGATCACGTCACCGATCGAAGAATGGGCCCAACCCACCCTCCGCAATGGCCACCGACCTGCTATCGGGGCAACGCACACTCTCCTTCAAATGCTCTTTTACATTTATTCGCATTTACAAATAAGCTCTCGGCATGAACAAACCATTCAAGAGGCACTTGAACAGTCTCGAAGATGCCCTATTGGTTCTGTCGGACCTATCCGACTCGCATGTCCCGATGGGACTCAGCTCCTCGAGTTCTCCCTAGGACGGCTGCGCAGACCAACCCGCAATTGGGGAAAGTACAACTATGCAGTTCCCAGTCACAGTCTAACTGCTCCAGCGTGGCGATGACTAGGCTCCCGAAATTGAGTGTCCCCTACGCGCGGCACCCCTTGGGTCGCGCGCTGGATGAGTGAATCTCCCATGGGTCCACCTTACATTTCTTACCACATATTTCACCGTATAATTACCTAACACATCATCTTCTTTGTTATCCTTCACAGGGGCACGCCGGCTACAAGCAAAGAGCGATACACGGGTTCACACCTCCACGAGAGCTTCTATCGGGTCTCTCTCCTTATACTTCGACAAGAAAGAGGCTTGATGCGGAAGTACCCCCCTTTTAACGAAGCCGAAGACAAAAATGACTGAGTGAGCCACATGTTGTCAACCCAACCATCTCAGTCAATAGCAAGCACGGCCCCCGAAGCAAAGTATGTATGCCGACTTCAAGAGCACCTATCATCCTAGGGGCACCATCCACAGAGCGACACGGTCAGGAACGGCGTCCGACGCAGACCACGAAGACCGGGGCATCCGCGTTCAACACTCATGTCGGGGCAACCTCGGTCACCTGCACCCAGGAGCAAATCTTGTTCTTCTTCTTAGACGATAGGGGAAATCATTTGTAAAGTTCGCAAGGACGAGCAACATGAAGTTCGGCTTCCGAATAGCCAGGAGCCAAATTTCCATGAAAGGCCGGCCTTCACGAAATAGGGCAAGGCACACCAAAGCGACCACGCAATGCAAAGTCGAGGAGTTTCCAACAAATACACGGGGCACAAAACAAACCCCAGCTGCAAGAAAAAAAAGAGTGAAAAGAAGCAAAAAAAAAAAAGAAAAAAAACCGCCAAGGAAGAGAGAGAGAAAAGACGCGAGAAAAACCCGTCAATGAACAAAACAAGGCATCGTCGAGATATAAAACTCCGGCACCGCCAATTCGAAGAAGAAATCAACAAACCCCGACAAAAAGAGGAAGCAGCAGACGCAACTCCTCGACGGAGACAGAACGCAACGTACTCGGAGGTCGAATTCTTCAAACCTTTCGCCCTTGCAAACTTGAGAGACAAAAGAATCAAACCCGCTAGGCTGAAAACCCTCTTTTTGGGGGCGGCCTAGGCAAAAACTAGGGCAAAAGAGAGGCACGACCGGAAACCCCTTGTGGGCGGCCGTGGCAAAAGGAGAGCTCATCCCCTTTAGGTTGAGAGGTACGGCCCCGAGGTGGGCAGTCGTAGCAAAAGGAGAGCAAAATGAGAGATAAATAAATCAAAATGTCACTTTAGGCCACCACACATTGTGCGGACTAGGGTTTCCCATGGGAAACGACCAATTTGTCTACTCCAACAGGATTTTCGATCGGTTCTCCTACACTGCTCAACTGTCTAAAGCGAAGTCTCATTCACATACAATAGGCAACCAAGCATACCATCGGAGTAGTTTGAGACAGCCTACGTAACAGAAGGACAAAGGAGAAAGGGGGGTACATGTCGCTGCAGGGCGTGAACCCATGTATCCTTTTGGCTTGGGGCAGCATGCTCCCTAAGCTTTCTCTTTTCTCTTTGTCATTGCATAACTCCAAACGGGTCATAGCCACCCTACAATCGGCTACCACAAAGCCAAAATCCTAGACACTCATATCCGGGAATCAAGTCATAAGCACTTTGGAAATGAATAGACTGAGGTCTAACCAAATTTGCACATAAATCCCCATGCGGGTCACAAACGCAGCCGCCCTACGGTACCCTGACGAGAAGAGTCCTAAGCCGACGGGCGCGTCGAATAATCGACAGAGTCGCTAGGGCATCATTGAGAATGTCTCGATATGCTCGTACATGGCCAACATGAGCCTTGGAGGCCTCGCATTGAGGCCTTCGAAAATGGGATCTCATTCGCATCGCCAAAACAAAAGTTCTCTACGGGTCGCTCGGGCGACCCGAAACTAAAGAACATGCGTCGCGAACGCATCCTTTTACCTGTGCTTACAAATCGCTAGTAATCCCATGACTTACTAATGATGACAGGATCACAGGTACAACAAACGCGGGAACTACGGCGGACTCTGATTCCCCATCCCTCGGGGTACATGGGCACTTCGTCCAGAACTTGAGTCCTTCCTCGCAAGATCGAGGCATCCCCAGCAAACTACAATCGCCCCTGCAACAAAGCCGGCATCCGGCGGAGCAACGAGCAACCGCCCTAGTGACGAGGCCGGCCTTCGGCAGATTAGCACATTTGGGGTAGCATTAGCCCTGCACATTCAGCGTATACCACCGTTCACACGACTAATGAGGTGCCCATCTCTGCGGGAGAGCCACGTGCAATCCTCACTCTCCACCGAGACAAGATGCGTCTTGGTCCCGAGAGTTAGTCCAACCCATAGCCCCGCTTCACTATGGCAACATTCACAAGCAACAGCATCCCCGGTGAACACAGTGATCAGACCATTCCTGCCAAGCGCGCGACACAAGTCATCCAGCATGCGTTCAATCACGCGACAAACTGCAAGCCATACATACCACTACACCAAAGCCATGACCCAATGCCAAGCGCCCATCCTCGGCGCCCCGCGCCATTCCTTAACACTAGTCGTTGCTTCTGCATTCTCTGCATTTTCGCATCATGCCCACCTTTACTGCTTTCTGGACTTCGTGTCCATCTTTACTGTTTTTCGGACTCCGTGTCCATCTTTACTGCTTTTAGAACTCCGCGTCCAGGACTCCGTGTCCATCCTTACTGCTTTTCGGACTCCGCGTCCACGACTCCGTGTCCATCCTTACTGCTTTTCGGACTCCGCGTCCACGACTCCGTGTCCATCCTTACTGCTTTTCGGACTCCGCGTCCACGACTCCGTGTCCATCCTTACTGCTTTTCGGACTCCGCGTCCAGGACTCCGTGTCCATCCTTACTGCTTTTCGGACTCCGCGTCCAGGACTCCGTGTCCATCCTTACTGCTTTTAGAACTTCGGGTCCAGGACTCCGTGTCCATCCTTACTGCTTTTCGGACTCCGCGTCCAGGACTCCGTGTCCATCTTTACTGCCTTTCGGACTCCGCGTCCAGGACTCTGTTTCCATTTTTACAGCTTTTCGGACTCCGCGTCCAGGACTCCGTGTCCATCTTTACAGCTTTTCGGACTCCGCGTCCGAGACTCCGTGTCCATCTTTATTGCTTTTCGGACTTCGCATCCAGGACTCCGTGTCCATTTTTACAGCTTTCCGGACTCCGCGTCCAGGACTCCGTGTCCATTTTTACAGCTTTTCGGACTTCGCGTCCAAGACTCTCTGTCCATCTTTACTGTTTTTCGGACCCCGCGTCCAGGACTCCGTGTCCATCTTTACAGTTTTTCGGACTCCACGTCTAGGACTCTGTGTCCATCTTTACTGCTTTTCGGACTTCGCGTCCAAGATTCCATGTCATCTTTACAGCTTTTCGGACTACGTGTCCATCTTTATCGCTTTTCGAACTTCGTGTCCAGGACTCCGTGTCCATCTTTATTGCTTTCCGGACTCCGTGTCCACCTTTACTGCTTTCCGGACTTCGTGTCTATCTTTACTACTCGCCGGACTTCGCGTCCGTGTTTACCGCTTTCTGGACTTCGCATCCACATTTATTGCTTTACGAATTTTATCCCTGCATTTGTTGTTTTGAGTTACAAATTCACGCCGTATCATTTTCTTGCCATGACTCCTTTGTCTTTTTTTTCTCCCACAATCAGGTCCGTTGCATCTGGGAGAATGACCAGGTGGTCGTCAAATCCGAATGGGTGCTTCTCATAATCTTTGGCTGCACCCTCTATCCGAGTATGCAACCAAAGAGGGGCAAACTGTCAGCACCCAATTTTGGTCCACCAGCTCCAGATAGGCGAAATCGTCATTTTTGCCGCCCGTGAGGGAAGTATTTCCAATTGATTACTTGAGTATTCACGACTTTTTGAAAATGATATTTTGCTAATTTAACACCAATTTTATAATTCTTTTTCAAAATAATACTATTTGGGACGTTTTCGAATTTCGCGTACATCGACGTCAATTTTTAAAATTCGGAGCAAAATTCGAGATTGAAAATAATTTTATCACATAATATCGATCATCGAATTTTTTGGAGCGTGATGGCGGTCTCGAATTTTTTTCCAATGTCCGATCAAGAAGACAAAATTTTCAATTTGTACGAACGTCGATTTTGAAATTCGAAAAAAAAAAAATCAGAACCGGTCGGAAGTTAGAAGACTTCTGACCGGGGCTTATCATTTCATTTCTTTCCTGTTCTTCTTCTTCCTCTTTTCTTTCTTTTCCTTTTCCTTTTCTTCTTCCTCCTGACAGAGTCGGAACCGAGCCTACTGCGATCCGACCCGAGCCTGCCGCACGCCAACTCCTCTGCGCACGCGACTTCTCTGCACACGCCAACGATTTCCTCCTCGAAAACCCGCGGCTCTCTCTCGCTCTCCCTCTATCTCTCGATTCCGGAACAAAACCGGCAGCTCATGAAAAAAATCGGAGGGCTCACAGACACAAAAAATCCCGGAGCTCACCGATTCTCTCCAAAAAGAAGCAAAAAAAAAAAAAAAACTTCCAGCTCGCCCACGACAGAGAAACCCACAGCGCGACGATTTTCTCGGAAAATCTCTCAGACCCGAAAGCCCCCAGCTTTTTTTTTTCTCCAGCTCGCGATTAACTCCCGGGTCGAATCCGTAATTCCTCGGACAGCTCGACTCCCCAGCTCTCTCTTACTCGTCTCGCCCTCACGGCTCCCATTTCGCCCTCACGCTCGGCCTGTAGCTCGCCCACTTTCTCCGGACGGGAGACCCTCGGCTCGTGACCTCCGAGCTCGTCCCGCAGCTTGCCACCCCACAGCTCATTCTCCCGGCTTTCCCTCACCTCGGCTCCCTCGGCTCACCGAACCCTTAGCTCGACCGACTCCCCCTCTGGACGGTCCTCACGCACGGCCCACCGCCACCCCAATTGCATCCCTTCTCTTCGATTTCCATTTTCAGCACTAACCGGGTCGGTCCATTTTTCTATCCGGGTTGCACAGGTAATGCGGAACGGACACACGCCGGCTCAGCCCGTGTCCAGTGGCTCAGTCGGCCCAGCTCGGCCCAATCCAGCAGCGGCAGCCCGTTAGCGTTCGGCCCAGCCCAGCCGCGTCCAGAAGCTCAGCGGTCCATTCGGCCCAGTCCGGCCCAATTCGGCCCATCAACCCAGCGGCCCAGCTCCCCGACGAAATTTTCTGATTTTTTCTAATTTTTTTTATTTTTACAGAACCACCCCTCAACTTCCCGAATTAGGTAAATCCTTGACTTAGTGACACGATTAGGGCTCCATTTCTGAATGTTAATGTTTGCTTGATGAATATGATGTGAAATGAGCGTTATTGAGTCGTGTGGGTGATCGGATTCGTCCCGAACTCGATTTACGAACTTTTCATTTTGTCTCATTTCAGTCCAGAGGACGCATTTTTATTTTTTCAGATCTGCCCCAAATTTTAAAATTCTTTTCAGCCAAGTCCCAGTCATTTGTACCATTTCCCATTCAGTCCTGGAATTTTTCAGAATTTTTTAAGCACTCCAAGGAACTTTTCAAGTTGTTTCAATTCAGTCCTTGGGGCATTTTTATTTTACAGATCAGCCCGGACATTCAGATTCATTCCAAAGGAGTCCTGGGGATATTTTCAGTAATTCTTACACAGTCCCCAATTTTTCAGAATTTTCAAATCAGTCCCCGAAACTTTATCCGAATTTTCAAATCAGTCCCTGTTCTTTTAAAACTATTCAAATCAGTCCCTGGACATTTTTAAGATATCCAACCCCTACTTACTTGGATCCCCGATCGACAACGTGTGTGCCCGTTTAAATATTTTGTTCTTTTAATTATTTTGCATACAACGTGATGATGCGTGCTCTTTGCATGATTTTTGCTTGCATGAGTCGGTGCCGTTTTATCAATTTTCAACATTATGTTTGTGTATGCTCGTATGTGTTTATCATGATCATGGCGGCACCGATTGTGTAAATTTGCATGTTTGTTGTGCTTGACGTGATAATGTGCTCCTGATCCGTGTTTAAATGCTTTATTTTCTCGTTTTAATCGAATCTCACATGAATTGGATTAATCATGCAAATTCGACCTAAAATTAATTTTTAAATCCTAAGGTGGTTGGGAATTAGGATTCGCATCGGACGGTCCATCAATGATCGGCCCGACGGTCTGAAACCCGAATATTTAGAGCATTTGGCAAAACATTAATTAATTTAATCAATAATTTCACTAACGGGTAATTGGACGTTCATGCGATTAATTAATTCACTTGGCCCTAATAATTTTGTACGAATTGGTAATAAACCGGTAACACGCGTCGATAGGTTGCAAACATGTGTTGGTGCCCTTCTCAAAACTTGCAAAATTTTATAAAACTCGAGACACGTGGTTCGATGTGACATGGATGTCTAGAAAGGACTTGCGCGTCTTGACTCGAGGCCTCACCTGATTTCAGGAAACTCAGGTCGGGACGTGAAAGTTCTTCTTAGATCACTTCCGGATAGATTAACCGATCTTTTGGGCTTTCTAGGATTCTTGACAACCCTGGAAGGTCCAGGGGGATCGGTTAGCGCCGGTCACAGGCCGAGGCGGCCCGCACCGCGTAATCTCTCTTTTCCGAAAATAATTTTCACCTCGAGGGTATCGTCTGTTTGCAACTTAGCGACACCCCTAGGGTTAGAATAATAGAAACACTACAGTATCAGGGTAGGGATGGGCCACCTGTCTAGGCGCAGCTTCATCTGCATAGCCCGCTCTATCCGACCGATGAGTTTTTATTATTCTAGCATAGTCTCGGGTAGTTAGTTCGGGTGGATGGGCTCAAAATACAAATATCGGACTAATTGTGTACTTGGTTAAGATGAAAGCGGGCAATAGTGGGATAGGCACTAGGTTCTAGGAGTTACGGACGGAATCAATGTTCGGTAATAACTTGTAACAACCGTAGTGTCACAACATGGAACAATCCTAAAAGCAACTCACCAACACAAGACTTGACAACAGACGTCCTGTACGTCAAGTCCTCGGAAAATAATGCCAAATGCGAAATACCTTCCCGAGGCGATCCCTGATCGATTCATACCTTGTACCCACTTTGTCTGTTTTAGGGTAAGATTTGCATGCCAAGACACCCCTGTTAATAATTGGTTAATTCACGTAAATTCGACAATAACAAAACCCCATTGTTTGTTTATTTATGTCCGTTTTGTTACATTCTTGCACTTGTTTTGTTATGCGGATCGAGCTCGATCCTTTAGGATGCGATCCATAAGGGGTCCAACGCCCCACCGTAGATCACGGGGTCTAACCCCCCTAACACTGAGCGCATCTTAATTTCAATTCCGATCTTTTCAAACCACACGGTGAGCACGAGTGGAATAATAACCGAACGCGATTCGACCGGGATTCAGTTGTTGTAATTTGTATTTTATTTATTTGAGAGGACAATGTAAGGATTTATGTTGTACATTTATTCATGTAAGAATCCCGGTCGGAGAGTGGACGGTCGGAGTGTTCCTTCGAATTTACGGTGTCAAAACGCGTAAGATGAGCGGAACTTAATTAAGCGGTAATTAAATTAAAATGGCAAGCCTAGACAAGTTAGAGTACCGATAGGGCATGCGAGATATATGCTCGCATGTAACAGAACCCCCGAATTCGGAATCTCGGGTTTCGCAGACCATATGCCTTAGCAATTAGGTGTACCCCGTACCCCTAGACCCGGGTAACTTGCCGGCCCTTGACCTTCGGGTCGTAAAATGGCAAGTGGCGACTCCTTCTCACGTGCGTCCGTCGCGCGTCCCCGGAAAGGTGGACACTCCCAAGCCGCGTTGCATAGGCGCGCGCTCGCGTGCCCCGACGAGATTAAAATTCGGGTGCGCACAACAGAGATGCTCTATTAATAAAAAGATAGCCTTCATTTGTTGAGATTTCATCTGTTGTGATACAATAAATTTGATGACCATGGATGGATCCAGCATTTGAATGTCATGACGATCGTTAGGTAGGCAAATAAGAATGTTAGGTCATTGAGTAAGGGATACAAATATTGAGTCATTTCATTAAAAATCGATGAATAATATTTAAATTACCTTATCATATCAAAATTTTGAGAGGGGCTGTCTAGGCCCCTCTACAATCCTCCTTAGTCCAGCGATGTTTGATGCACAATACCATGTTTAGGTAATTTCTGCCTTCACTTATTTTTCATTTCGATCGAGGGAGGTGACGGAAAGTTATGAGGTCTTACAATGTCCCCAAGGATGGATCAAGCGGAAACTGAGTGGGGGCAATTGTTCCATTTAGAGATACGACAAGTCTTAAGAAAATTTGTCAATTGATACTCAAATTTTGATGAAATTCGTCATATTCATCCCTAATTCGGGAAAACCATCTTCCTATTAGTCCCCAACGTTCCCTCTCCTGCCCTCTCTATCCCTCCATTTCCCTCGTATCCAAACAAATTATTGAGGTTGCGGTAGAAGTGATGGAATACTATTTATGGTAGCTCGTAACAATAATAAAGTTGTTGCATCCCACATAGTTTTGATATATGAACGCGTGGATTCTCCTTAAAAGAAAAAAAAAACTTCTACAATTGTTTGATAAATCATTCATGGACCTCCCTTAATTAATACCTTATTAATTGGGAAAAAGAAGAAGAAGAAAGGATCGTTCATGGCCCTTAAATACTACTAAATCCATGTTTGTGTGGCGGGATAGTACGTAAGGTGCCGCGAACGGTCCCGTAAGAAAATTGGAACAAATTCTTGAAATAACATATAAAATCGAATCGGTTTATATGCATATGAGGGAGTGCCTGTGTGTGTGTATATATACTCACAAAACAAAATGGGCTAATCTCTGCCGAAAAAACAAGGGCTAATCTCTACCAAAAACAAGAAGGGCAAATCGGTCCCCGTCCACAAGGTATCACACCTTTTGTGCCTTCGATATAGCCGGAGAACGTTGATTTGAATCATAGATATTATTAAATTGGTGTTGGTCTTAAAATTGAACCGAATTTATACGAAATTGGATCCATCTCCAAATAAAAAGTTTAAGGTACTATGTTTCTATTTTTCTGTTATGGCCAGTGTGGCATTTTACTTTCTTTGACTTTCACACTTGGCCTATACCAAATCTCGTCCTAACAGTAAAATGCCAGAAGATTACATACCAGTAAATCCAATTTATGATCGCCCATTCAGCAGGGATGGCCACGTTGGTGCGTAATCAATTGTACGTGAATAGTATCTCTCAATAAATGCGAGGAAAATACACTTTATGATCCCAATGTTTAGATCAAATGGCCGACTCCTGAACGAAATCAATGATGTCATATCTTAAAGAAAATGATAGAGAAATTCTGGGAAATAATTATTGTTGTGGAGTGAGGGGTCAAGTGTAATATTGGTCTTTTATGTTAACGGTCTGGTAACTTATAATTTTCGGGTTCGATTATTGTGATAGGATTATCTGTGCGCTTCATTAGTTATTAAAATTTATATTTTATTATACTATATTCATGAGCTCTCCTATATTGAATAAATAAATAAACGAGTATTGTGCGAATCCGAATTTCGTCTCGTCAAGGTCCGCATGCGTGCGACTAATGGCATGGTTTGGGAGTGTCCACCGTCTAGAATATTTGACCGAACGCTCCCATGCTGTCATCTAGAATTTCGATTGGTTATGAAATATTTTAATTTATTTCATTGACATGATCTTTGTTTCTTTTCTGTCCTTTTTTTTAAATTTTCCATTTTTAAATCCGAATTTTCTTTTCCTATTTTGATTTAGGAGTGGGCTTGGTTACTTGGGCCTAAACAGAAAATCAGGCTCAATGGGTCTCACACAGTGGGCCAACAAAACCAAGTGAGAATCTTTTGAGTTCATGAAGATTAAAATGAGCCTTTAGTCACACAGTTAACCGGGATGGGTTGAAAATGAGGGGTATGTACTCTTTTCGAGGACAGTCTCAAAGATCGAAATAGAAACCATATTTTGGTCTGATTCGTGCCCAAAGAGGACAGGACTCGAAAACCCTTTTCTAACAAGTTTGAAATGGATAAACGCGAATCGAACTACCTGCCAAGAATGTGATGAATGTGCATGTGCGTGGATGCTCGTTTTCAAATTTTCGTACCTATAGTCATTTTTTTTTATGGATTTTCTCTTTTTTTTTATTGGTGTTCTTTTTATTCAAAGTTTTTAAAATTAAACCAACTCGTTTTACCCTCATTTATCAATGAAATTAGAATGAATTCCATGTTCGACTAATAGGTTCTATGGATTCACAAAAAGATAATGAAATACGATGTCGACACTCTCTCGTGGGATATATTGGCAGTTTCAAGTTCTTAAAAGCCCACCGACAATTCATCGCACATACATAGGGGTGTTGGGTCTCCTTTCAAATTTAGTAAGACAGTCTGTTTCAATTAGAAAACTTTATGACGGCCGACGCTATATTTGGACCCACCTTTGGTGAAACTATGAGGGATAATTAAATTTACGCCGAGTTGGGGGGTTGGGGTTTTTGTCGGTGGGGGGTGGGGGGGATGTATTTCTCGGTAAACTGCCAAACTAGTTAGATGGCTTGTTGGGAGCGACTTACGAAGGAATCAGCCTAGGAATTAAATGAATATTTCGATTTTCTCCTCTCTTTTTTTTTTCTATTTTATAATCATTTGAAATTTCAAATTTACAAGTATAATATATAAGACGTGATAATTTCTCAAATATCTTTATAAATTTGAATCCTTCAAACAAATATAGTCTAATCTGATATCTAATACCGTTATATAAAGCCAAAATTTTTCCTTTTGTGTGACTTTTTATTTCTCAAATGCCAATGAAACATTCTTTCTAATTAATTACAACTACTATATTTTTACATTAGTAATTTCATCAAATAACTTCTAAATCCACTCACCCACTTTCCTCTCTACCTCGAGAAAGTCTTAGGTGTGCGTCCGTCTAGTAATTATATCTATGGGATATGTTCTGAACTTTTCAAATTTCAATTGAAATTTTAATTTTGCAAATAAATATGATTAATAAGATGAGATAATTTATAAAATATATTCTGAAATTTTAATTATTAAATCAAATATATAATTCAATAAGATGCAAGTATGTACCAGATATTCTTAAAATTTTATTTTAAATATATTAAAAATGTGCGAGCCATCTGTTAGACTTCTTGAATGTTTTAGTTTCTTTACATACATCTTTATATATATTTAAATTTTTATAATATTATTTAATAACTACCAATTTTCAGAATTTTAATTATATATATATATAATATATTCTTAGAAAACTTGGTTTTGCACAAAATTTTTTTTTATATTGAAGGTGGAATTTTTTTAAATTCAATTATCACATTTTTTAACTTTAAATTCTGAATGGGGGCAATTGTTCCATTTAGAGTGACAACAAATCTTAAGAAAATTTGTCCATTGATACTCAAATTTTGATAAAATTCCTTATATTCTCCCCTAATTCGGAAAAACCATCTTCCTATTAGCCCCTTCAAGTACATCGGCCCCCTTATTGCTGCATCTGTCCCCGAACGTTCCCTCTCCTGCCATCTCTATCCATCCATTTTCCTCATATCCAAACAAATTATTGAGGTCGGAGAGTTTGCGGTAGAAGTGATGGAATACTATTTATGGTAGCTCATAACAATAATAAAGTTGTTACATCCCACATAGTTTTGATACATGAACGTCTGGATTCTCCTTAAAAAAAAAGGAACTTCTACAATTGTTTGACGAATCATTCATGGACCTCCCTTAATAATACCTTATTAATTGGGGAAAAAGAAAAAGAAAAAGAAAGGATCGTTCATGGCCCTTAAAGACTATTAAATCCATGTTTGTGTGGCGGGATAGTATATAAGGTGCCGCGAACAGTCCCCCAAGAAAATTGGTACAAATTCTTGAGATAACATATAAAATCGAATCGGTTTATATGCATATGAGGGAGTGCCTCTGTGTGTGTAGATATATATACACACACAAAACAAAATGGGCTAATCTCTGCCGAAAAAACATGGGCTAATCTCTACCGAAAAAAAGAAGGGCAAATCGGTCCCCGTTTTTCTTCTTTTGTGCCTTGGATATAGCCGGAGAACGTTGATTTGAATCATAGCTATTATTAAATCAGTGTTGGTCTTAAAATTGAACCGGATCTATACAAAACCGGATCCATCTCCAAGTTAAATATTTAAGGTGTTATGTTTCTATTTTTCTGTTATGGCCAGTGTGGGATTTTACTTTCTTTACCAGAAGATCACATGCCAGTAAATACAATTTATGATCGCCCATTCAGTAGGGATGGACACGTTGGTGAGTAATCAATTGTACGTGAACGCTACATCTCTATCAATGCGAGGAAAATACACTTTATGATCCCTATGTTTAGATCAAATGGACGGAATTTTACTGAAAGCACATGATGGTAAGATTAAGTCTGACACTCGAACGAAATCAATGATACCTGATCTTAAAGAAAATGATGAAGAAATTTTGAGAAAGAGTTATTGTTTTCGAGTGAGGGGTCAAGTGTAATATTGGTCTTTTATGTTAACGGTTTGGTAACTTATAATTTTCGAGTTCGATTCTTGTGATAGAATTATCTGTCCGCTTCATTAGTTATCAAAATTTTCTATTTTATTGTAGGATATGAGCTCTCCTTTATTGAATAAACAAATAAATTAGTATAAAAAGATTTATTATGAGAATTAAATGCAAAATGTCTTAGTTCCAAACGGAGGAATTCGCGTGCACTATATGACCACCACTTGCCATTCAATTCTCTTTTTTGGCTGGACAAACTGTCATTCAATTCTCATTTTGGCTGGGTTTCAATTCTCATTTTAGCTAGGCGCCCATAAATTTAAAAAAGAAAAAAAAATTATTGCTATCGAAAAAATGGAGGCTAGTTTTTTTGGTTGAGAAATTAAATTGCAAATGCAATGGGCTTGTTTTTTCGATTAATTATTCGTGTAATTATATACTTAGAGAATGAAATCTCAATTTGAATTTAATATATATGTATATATGTGTATATATATATGTATATGTATATATAATGGTCAAGTCCTTTGTGCATTTACCTTATGCAAAACAGTACCAACAATTGTAAGAGACACAAGCGGTTGTAATTTTGGGACGAATCGTCATTTGCCTGAAAATTAAAATAAATAAATAATTAATTAATTAATTAAAAAGTTTCTTTATGAGATAAGTCCCAAATAAAAGACACATCTTTTATCTCTAATGGTGCCCATTGAAAATAAATAAATAAAGGCTCTGGTGCTCAATAGTCAGAATCAAGATCAATCGAAACACTTCTAGAATATTGAGTGAGAGAGTTATGGTGTTCTACGAGTTTGCTAGTCCTAGAACGCACAAATGCTTCATTGTATCATCGAAGAGACTCGCCAGAAACCCAATAGCAACTCGTGTGGGGGCGAATAATTTTTTTTGGAAAGCGTTAACCTGTGTCTCAAAGTAATTATTCAACATCGAAGATCATGTTTGTCATATTTTCGACTTCGAGTTCGATATCGACATCTTCTTCTTCGACCGTCTCCGAAATTCGTCTTCTCTGAATCTGAATTCGGTTCCGTCTTTGTCTCCGAACCATCTGCCTCAGGTATAAGAACGACATATAAAGAGTAGATTTTCTATCGAGAGGGTTTCAGAGGTGACATCCGCATACAAAATCATCAATCAAGACTTTGTGAAGCTTGATCGCATACGTGTTGGAGAAGATACCACAATGGGCACATATATAGAGAAAAGACATGTCTTCTCATTTGAGATGTGCCCCCCGGAGGAAACTTGTACTTTTCGGTCAAAATAACTGCTCGTACAAACGGTCAAACCAGCGTTGACCGTACAGAGGGTCCAACGCATGTTGACCATACGGATTTTTAAAAAAAGAATTTTATAAACTGAAATCTTATTTCCGTT
The DNA here is from genome assembly GCF_007655135.1 of Punica granatum. NCBI lineage: Eukaryota > Viridiplantae > Streptophyta > Magnoliopsida > Myrtales > Lythraceae > Punica > Punica granatum. Next base: position 18,652,423 of record NC_045132.1, on the reverse strand, counting down.
CACTCAATACGAAAATTACACTAAGTAAATTTTCGAAAAATACATACCCATTGAATTTGCAATCTATTTCTCAATGATCCCCCACTAGATTGTCAATTCCAGAAATTTGTAACTCATTTACAAATATGCATATAGGAGTAGTATCATTAAATTTAAACTCTCCCTTAGTGCTAATCTCTCAAAACCTCAATAAGGTGATTGGTGGCTAGAGGCTTAAACTATCACCCTTAAAGTCGAAATCGAAGAAATCACACACAATATAGTTTACTATACGAGTAAGAGCATTCTTTCATTAGCACTGTTATGGCCATATGCTCATCCCTTTTCGCGAACATGTACAAGGGAAAACCTTAAGAAACTCTCGTTCCAAGTGGCGCCACTTCATGTCTGTATAGGTGGATTTCTCGACAACCAGTGTCCATCCATTAAGAGCGATCAACTCATCCTCCTTAAACATAAGCATTAAATCCTACATCCTAGTGCACTTGTCATTCAATAATTTCTTATTATCCTTTAAATCTCGAGACTAACTTTTGATTAGGCCGGGGTAGGGTTACAATTATCAATGACTTGATTGGTGAATAGGTTTAAGACCCATCTTAGCAGTTCTATTAATTGTGTCTTTAGACAATCCTTTTGTTAAAGGATCCACTAGATGGTAACTCGATTTCACATAGGTAACGGTCATCACTCCACCCCTAATCAATTGCCTAATATACTCATGTCTCAAACTTATATGTCTACACTTTCTGTTGTACACCTTATTGTACGCACGAGACATGGTAAACTCACTATCGCAATAAATAGAAATGACAACCATTGGTTGTGGCCGCAACTTTATATCTAACAAGAGATCTTTTAGCCATTCCGCTTCTTTGCCAGCAGCCACAAAAGCTATAAATTTATCTCCCAACATAGAGTGTGAGATGTAAGTTTGTTTCTTGGAAGCCCAACTGATGGCTCCGCCTTGAATTGTAAAGACCTATCCCTAGGTCGACTTATTACCACTTAGACTCGTTAACTTGCATCTGAACAATCACCATAGAATAATCCCAAATTTACGGTTTTCTTTAGATAACCGAAAACTTGACTGATATCTTTCCAATGTTCGATACTAGGTTTACTTGTAAACCTTGATAATTTACAAACAACAAATGCTATATCGAGTCTAGTGCAATACATCACATACATTATGCTCCCAATTGCACTATTCCTTAACATTAAGTTATTCCACTTTTGCACACAGTAAATTCCAAAAGTGAAATAGATTACTAGAACATTAAGTGTAATATCGCATACCTGTAATTGCAGTATTCATAAATCTATATTATGCCACATTAGGCTCCCAACATTTTCTATACAAAAGAGGCTGGATCTAGTAGAAGGGATAGTGGAATATACTGCTGTATGAAAAATCTCACTGATGAGATTCCTCATCAAAATCAACACAAGAGCCTCTTGCTTCCAATAGGAGGGCGAGAGTCATCGCACTGACCCCCTTACTCAATTACTAGAATTATTTTATTTTATTTGGTTACAAGAAGGTTTATGAGAATTCAACCTGGAAACAACTCTTGGTTATCACGAGAATATATGGTGCTATTCTCCCTTGTTTTTACTGAATTATTTGCATATATGGAAAATCACGTGAATAAAAACTTTTGGGGCCCATTTTCGTTACACAAATAAATATTTGCAAAACGACCCTTACATGGTGAGATATATATAAGGGGATCTTGTAGTTGATATGTGTCAATTGAGCTACGGTGACCAGTGTTGTAGTATACAACTATATAAAATCATATATAGACCAGTTCAGCAAACAAAAAATAAATGGCGTCACTGGAGGCACTTCGTGGGAGATTGCAGATGGATATCGACCTGAAATCGAGTGCCACCGAGTTCTATAATTTGTGGAGGAAGGAGTCGCACAAGGTTCCCACAGCTACGCCTCAAAACATTCAGACAGTCGCACTTCATGAAGGTGACTGGCACACCCATGGAGCAATCAAGATCTGGAACTACACCATGGGTAAGTAGCCATACATATATTTGCATCTCGATCGACCTATAGAGCTGCATCTCATTATGATATCGAGTCTCTCTGCTTATCCAAAAAAAAAAAAGGCAAAAAGATATGGAGTATCTCTGGCCCGACACCGATACATCTGAGAGGATTACACTCATAAAATTATTTAGTCCAGCCTCCAGGTGCAGTTTGCCTCCCTTTCGGCTGTAAGAAGATGTTTCTTAATAATATACCACATCAAAGTCTATTTTATTAGCTGCCTTTTCAATCTACACGAGGATTTCAATACTGAGATGATAGATAACCTCATACTTTCGGCAACAAATTTTATTTTTATGGGGTGCGCGCAGATGGAAAACCAGAGGTGTTCAAGGAGAAGGTGGGGTTTGATGATGCCAACATGACTATTACGGTCCACGGCCTCGAGGGAGATCTATTCAAACATTACAAGGTCTACTGGGCTGCATTGAAAATTGTCCCTAAGAACAAGGGCTCTGTGGCGAAGATATCATTAGAGTATGAAAGAGTGAACGAGGATGCGCCGATTCCGAACAAGTACATGGACTTCCTGGTTAGCATGACTGAGGATATCGATGCCCATCTCAGTACTGCATCGAAATGATAGGACGTTGTACTATCAATGTATTGTGTTTTACGACGTTTCCCTAAGTACTTTGGTGGTACTGTGTATGAAATAACTGAAAGCTCTCTATAGCAGCTTTCTACTCTGTCGCATGAATAAAAACTGAATGATATATGCGCTCCGCGCTTTACCTTTGTTTTGGTACCATTCCATGTCAGGCCCCTTACTTTACATAATATTGAAACACGGTGACCATCGGCCTAAACAATCATACAGTTCTCATTCTGACTGAATCATTGAATAACAAAGAGAATTAATCTATTTAATAATTTATAGAAAATTTTGAAACAAATATTGGAAGATACCATATAAAAAGTAATTTGGCCTATCGAAAAGAAAAACTAATTTGGGTTCACAATATATAAAAAAATATATTGTTACTGGGGTTGGTGGCAAAATCAACCACTACGATTGTTTTTTTTTTTTTGTCGTCAAATCCCTTATTTAAGATCCTCGCCGTACATGTATCCTAGATGTTTTATGCCTTAAGATTCACTCCACATAGTTTGACTATCGATATTTTTGGTCTTGCATCTTCTCGCAAATGCTCGGTTATGCCTAGGAACGAGTGTCATCCAGTTCGATATAAAACCAAACTAAATCAATTGGTTCAATCATCCACATATACATATATGAAAATAAAGCCCGAGCTCGATTCTCAAGCCGCCACATTATCAAAAATAAAAAACAAAACTCTCTCGTTTTGTGAAGTCATCACTTATGTATTAAGTAAATTTTTATCATTGATTAAGCAGTAGAATATATATATATATATATTAGGATTTAGGAAAGTGAAATATACGAATATAATTTCAAAGGGGCATATTAGAAGAATATAGCTGAATATATAGATTATACATAAATGAATATAGCCTAATAAGGGCATTGTAATTTTCAGGTAATCTACCATATACTATATCAACAGTAATTTCCGAATTCCACGAAATCTTGATATATATCACCATAAGATAATATTACTTTTATGAATATATATGTATATATAGGGGAAGAAAAAGGGATTGCAGAACTGAGAACATATGTATATATATAATTCTAAACCTCCTTCCCCTTCTTCTCCAAGTTTTTATTTTTGTTGGTTGAATGTTGATTTGTTGAATAAACTTTTTAATGCAAATTCGAAGTTGATTGTTTTAATATTGATTATTTTGATATGATCTCTATTCTAGTCCACTATGGACGTCGCTCTGAAAGATGTTTCTGATTTATATACTTTGAATGTTTCTTTTTTCCCCCTTCTTCTCCAAGTTTTTCTTTTTTCTTAGTTGAATTTTGATTTGTTGAATGAATTTTTTAATGCAAATTCGAAATTGATTGTTTGACATTGATTGCTTTGATAGATTCTCTAATCCACTTCCATTATGTGAGTCGTTTTAGTAACCGCATGACTTTTATGATTTATATACCTTGAATATTTCATTTTATTTTATAATTTGATAAAAATATTTTCTCCGTGAACTTCAAACTCAGTAACATTATTTATTTATTCTAATTCTTTAATTAAATTTTGATTTGTAGGATAAACATTTTAATGAAAATTTCAAATTATTTGTTTCGATATTGACTTTTTGAATTAATGAAACCATAATTCCAGTTTTATTGTGGTGTTGCTTTAGTAATTGAAGATCCTTCAATATCTTTTTTTATTTTATATAATAATTCATTTGTGATCTTTCTTTCATCAAATTTAAGTTCGATATTTTTATTTATTTATTTATTTTTATAAGTTTGATTTGAGTAGTCATGACAATGATAACGTTAATATTGAATTTTAATATAAATAAAAAACTTCATTTGTAAGTATATATTTTGAGTTTCACCACTCTTTATTTGATGCATGATCCAATTATTATCTTAGATTGTATAATATTGAGAGAAGATATTTCATATATTTATGTGCGCACCCGAATTTCATCTCGTTGGGGCACGCATGCGCGCGCCTAATGCAACGCGGCTTGGGAGTGTTCACCTTCCTAGGGACGCGTGACAGACGCACGTGAGAAGGAGTCGCCACTACCTGTTTACGACCCGAAGGTCGAGGGCCGGTGAGTTGCCCTGGTCTAAGGGGTATATGATACACCTAGTATGCTAAGGCAATGATCTGTACGGAACCGAAAATTCCGAGTTCGGGGATTCTATTACGTATGGGCCTATATCTCATACGCCCTATCGGTACTCTAACTTGCTAGGCTTGCCATTTTTATTTATTTACCGCATGATTTAGGGTTACACTCGACTTGCCCGTTTTGACACTGTAAATTCGAAGAAACACTCCGACCGCCCACGCTCCGATCGGGATTCCTATATGAATAAATGTACAACATAAACCCTTACATTGTTCTCTCAAATAAATAAAATACAAATTACAACAACTGAATCTCGATCGGTTCGCGTTCGGTCATTATTTCACTCGTGCTTACCGTATGATTTGAAAAGACTGAAATTGAAATTAATATGCGTGCTTAGTGATTGGGGGATTAGATCCCGTGATCGACGGTTTAGGGGGGCATTGGACCCCGTATGAATCGTACCCTAAATAATCGGACTCGACCTGCATAACAAATAAGTGCAAAATGTAACAAGCACAAATAAACAAAACAATGAGATTTTATTATTGCCGAATTTACGTAAATTAACCGATTATTAATCGAGGTATCTTGGCATGCAAATATTACCCTAAACAAACAAATGGGAGATGGTATGAATCAGTCGTGGACTGCCCTAGGAGGGTATTTCGCATTTGGCATTACTTTCGAGGACCTAACAGACATTATGTTCGTAATCAAGTCTTGTGTTTGTGGGTTGCTTTTAGGATTGTTTTGTATCGTGACACTATGACGGTTACAGGTTATTATAGAGCATGAATTCCGCCCGTAAACCGTGGAACCTCGTGCCTAACCCACTATTGCCCATTTTTGTCTTAAATCAAGTGCACAATTAATCCATATTTGTATTTTGAGCCAAGCTATCCAAACTAACTACCCGAGACTGTGCTAGAATAACAAAAACTCATTGGTCGGATAGAACGGGCTATGCAGATGAACCTGCGCCTAGACAGGTAGCCGATCCCTACCCTGATACCGTAGTGTTACTCTTATTCTAATCCTAGGGGTGTCGCTAAGTTGTAAATAGATGATTTTTCCCTTGAGGCGAAAATTGTTTTCAGGAAAGAAAGACTACGCGATGAGGGCCACCTCGGCCTGTGACCGGCGCCGATCGATCCCTTGGACTTTTCAGGGTTGTGCAAGAACCCTAAAAAAGCCAAAGGACCGGTCAGTCTATCCGGAAGTGATCTAGAAAGAACTTCCACGCCTCGACCTGAATTTCCTTAAATCAGGTGAGGCATTGAGTCAAGACGCGTAAGTCCTTCCTAGATGTCCATGTTACATCTAGTCACGTGTCCCAAGTTTTGTAAAATTTGCAAGTTTTGAGAAGGGCATCAACGCATGTTTGCAACCTATCGACGCGTGTTACCGATTAATTACCAATTTGTGCAAAATTATTAGGGTCAAGTGAATTAATTAATCGCATGAACGTCCCAATTTCCCCGTAAGTGAAATTATTGATTACATTAATTAAAATTTGTCAAATGCTTTAAATCTACGGGTTTTGGGCCACCGAGCCGACCATTGGTGGACCGTCCGATGTGAGCCCTAATTCCCGACCGTCTTGAAATTAAAAATTTTGATTTTAGGCCGAGTTTGCATGATTAAACTGATTCGTGTGAAGTTTTGATTAAAACAAAAAAATAAAGCGTTTAAACACGGATCAAGAGCACATTATCACGTTAAGCACGATAAACATACATATTTTTACACAATCGGTGCCGCTATGATCACGATAAACGCATACAAACATACACAAACATAATATTAACGGAATCAATAAAACGGCACGGACTCATGGAAGCGGGAAAACATAAAAAAATGAGCACGTATTATCATGTTATATACGCATAACGAACGATATGACAAAATATTAAACGGGAACACACATGTTGTCGGTTGGGAATCCAAGTAGAAAGGATTGGGTATCCTTTAAAAAGCATCCAAGGGTTGATTTGAACAATTTTAAAAGAACAGGGACTGATTTAAAAATTCAGATAAAGTTTCAGGAGACTGATTTGAAAATTATGGAAAAATTCAGGACTGTAAAAATTACTGAAAATGATCCAGGACTTGTTTGAAACGGATTTGAAAGTTCAGGGGCTGATCTGGAAAATAAAAAATGCCACAGGGACCAAACTGAAACAACATTAAACGTTCCCGGGACTGGTTAAAGATTCTGGGAAAATTCAGAGCCGCGTGAAAATTACTGAAAATGACTCAGGACTTGTTTGAAACAAATTTGAAAGTTCGGGGCTGATCTCAAAAGTAAAAAATGCCCCAAGGACTGGACTGAAACAACGTAAAACGTTCCCGGAACTGGCTTAAAAATTCTGGAAAATTCAGGGACTGATTGGAAATGTTAAAGATGGCTCAGGACCTGTTTGAAACGAATTTTGAATTTTGGGGCAGATCTGAAGAGGGTGGAAAATAGCCCAAGGACTAAACTGAGACAAATTGAAAAGTTCCTTGGGATGGCTGAAAAATTCTGATAAATCCTAGGACTGATCGGAAAATGCTAAAATGGCCGGGACTTGATTGAAACTCATCGGAAAGTTCAGGGCTGATTTGAAATAAAACGAAAAGGCATTATCAGGACTGAAATGAGACAAAATGGAAAGTTCATAAAATCGAGTTCGGGACAAATCCGGTCATCCACACGACCCACGAACGCTCATTTCACTTCATATCCATCAAAGCAAACATAATATTCAAAAATGGAGCCCTAAACATGCCACTAAGGTAGGGATTTACCTAGTTTGGGAAGATTGATGGCAGTTCTGTAAATAAAGGAGATGCTAGACGAGTTGGACTGGGCCGGACTGAGCCGCTGGGATTTGGACTGGGCCAAGTGGGCCGCTAGGCCGAATTGGGCCGCTGGGTCGGATTGGGCCTCTGCTGGACACTATTGGGCTGAGCTGCTAGGCACGGTGCGAACGGTCCTGGCCGTTCACGAGTGACTCTTGGACGTTGCGGCCGGGGTTACAAACGACAAGGACCTATATCGACCCGAGATAACGTGAGAGACCCGGTTAGTGAATAAAGGAAACCGTGAAAGAAAGAGGGTGATGTGATCCGGTCGACTCCAGTGGCTGTGCACGGTGACTCCCCGCTCCTGGAGACTCCCGGAAAGCTGCTCGAGGTGGTTAGTGAGTCGACCGGGGTGCCGAGAGGGGGTCGAGCCGGGAGAAAAAAAGAGAAGAAGTTCGAGCTGGGGGGGTCCTGAAGAGCCGCGGGCTTGAGGAGGGAGCTAGGAGGTTCAAGAACGGGATGGAGCGGAGAGAGAGAGCGTGAGCTGCGAGGTGAGGGACGAGCTGAGAGTGTGTCAACGAACTGAGGGCCAAAGCTTGAGCTGCAGGTTTTTTTCGAAAATCGAGAGAGAGAGTTTAGTGTGTGCTGAGGGCGAGTTCCTTACCCCAGAGCCTCTGCTAGCTGTGGGTGGTAACGTTCCAGAGAGAGAGCGTGAGTTCCGAGAGAGATATCGAGCTGAGAGAGAGATCGAGTTGAGAGCTCGCGATCGAGCTGCGATTTTTTTCTTTTTTTTGAAAACCGAGAGATCCCCTGGGAGTGAGACTGAGCTGCAGTTTTTCTTCAAAAACGAGAGCCGAGAGCCAAGAGACAAGCTGCGGGTTTTCGAGGAAGTCAGCTGAGGAGAGACTGAGCTGCGGGATCCCGGGCCGGGCAAGGAGAGGAAGCCGGTTTGGTAGTTTCCATGCGAGCCGGACTTCTGACAGGCTCTGACCGGTTTGAATTTTTTTTTTTAAGATTTAAAATTGACGTGCGTAAAAATTAAAAATTGCCGTTTTTTTTATCGGACGTCGGAAAAGTAATTCGAGACCGCCATCGTACTCGGAAAAATTCGTTGATCAATATTGTGTGATAAGATATTTTTCGGCCTCGAGTTTTCGCCTTGAATTTTGAAAATTGACATTGACGCACGTGAAATTCAAAGACTAACCGTAGAGTATTTTTTTTCGAAAAATTATAAAATTGGTGTTAAATTAATAAAATCTCCCATTTTTTTTAGAGGCCGTGAATGCGCGAGCAATTGACCGGAAATACTTCCCTCATAATGGTTACAAAATGACGATTTTGCCCCTCTGGAGCCGGTGAACTAAAATGGGGTGCTGACAATTTTTACTTTATATATTTTTGTATATGTATATTAGTAAAAGCAATAAAATAGTATACTTAGTATCTCATATTTTATACATGCATTCTTACTTAATGTGGATTAAAACTTAATTTTTTTAATTTTTTGATCATAAATTGTTTTTCATGCTCATTTTACATATCATAATAAAAAAAACAAATTAATTTCTATAATTTGATATTCTTTTTTTTTTCTCAATTCCTAATTTTACATAAAAATCATATATAATTTATATATATATATATATATTCATAAAAGGTCAAATCTTACAATATTTAATAAAAAAATTATATATTTCAATATTTTTATCTACAAGTTCCTTAGTAATCGTCCGCGCAACGTAGGTCTTCAACTAGTTAAATAATAATTTTGAAATTAACAGGAAAAAATAAAAGAAAAACAAATAAAAAAATCCACCAGCCTTTGGTCGACTCTATCATCCGAATACATAGCTCGGGAGTTCTCCCTATAAAATTACAATTGTAATCTAAATCCTAACCCAAGAACTCAGAACACGTGCAAAATAAATTCATCACTTATTTTTCGTTTGTATAGAAGGAAGTGTGTATTAAGGGCTTCAAATTTTTTCTTGGGTAATTATTATTTAATTATTGAACTGGCCGATTTGGTTCAGTTTAATGTTGAACTGGATTCGACTCATTCCTGAACGCAACGAGTATCATCAAGAAGATACATAGTCGAAAACCTGAAAAGTCAAATTATGAGAGGTGAATCTTCTAGTAAAAAGATCTTAGACACATTATGGTCTAGATCTTATATACTGAGATCTATGGCAAAGGAAAAAAAGAACCATGGCGGTTGTTTTGTCAGTGAACCGTTGTAAAATCTCCACTGAAATAATCTACTCCCTCAATATATCACACAATATCTCTAACCCTCCCACTCAAGATAAAAATGTAAGATAGTGAAGAAATACTCGTCTTGCATGTATGGATAACGACTATGGACGACTTGAGTACTTTGCTCAACAGTCATCGAGATATTGTGACTTAAGGCGTCTTGCTCTCAGAAGTCGAATGAAATGGCTTAAGCATTTTGGTTTCAGAAGCTGTTAGAGAAATGGACTTGAGCCTTTATGGCTGCAGAGGTCTTCTGTTGTTGTCTTCGTCATTGCATCATTAATAGATCAGATTGTCCTACTCTATTACTCCGAATATTTATCATTGCGTTTGGTAACTAAGTTAAGTTTGATTTAAATTGATTTAGTTTGATTTAAAGAGATAAAGATAAAAAATAGTTGGAAAAAGTACGTGAAAGAATTTGGAGAAAAAGATAAAAGAGTAATGATTATGTTTTTAAATTGAGGGAAAAGTTAAGTTAAGTTTAACTTAAATTAAGTTAGAACTATATATATATATATATACACATACATATATGAAAGAGAGAATAAAGACATCAAAATGTCGCAGAGATAAGCGTAAACCACGAAAGTTCTTGTATAAGTTAGAATATTTGAAAACAAACATTGGAAGATACCAAATACTTATAACTAAATCGAGTTCAAAAAATCTCAATGATATAATCTAATTAATTAATTTATATTCTAGCTCCCAAATAAACCAAACAATATTTAATATTCCATACTTTACTAATACATCGTGAGGATGAAGATTGCCTGGATATAGGACTCCATATATGTTTTTCATATAGAATCCTCGCTGTATATGTATATTGAAGCATCCTACCTATGTTTTTATTTATTCATTTATTTATTTTTTTCCTTTTGGTACAACGATTAGATTTTGCCCAGACTGTCTTTGGCCACTTCAACTAATCAATTTCTCTGAACGAAATAAAAAACAGCATCACATCTTCCAGAATATGGAGCAAACAACTACCACGTTAGATTGAAGGCCCGATCATGATAGAACTAAGATGAGATCTGATCAACGTGGATACTAGATAAGTCATTTAAAGCTAAGATGAGGCTCAGGAGAATTAATTTTCAAGGACCCAAATATGGGGACCAAGTCATTGACAGGCACCGGTTTTCATAATCATATTTCGACACGGATATCACATGCATGAAATGTGGAAGAAATTTGTTCTCTTTAAACAATATATATCGTGTGGAAAGGGCCCAGCCATTTATTTTGTTGCCCAGAAGATTCATTTAAATTAATGCCCGAAGGTTGGGAGTTGTTGCTAATCAATTTTTTTCCTAAGAAATGAATATATTCAAGAAGCTTATGAACTTAGAGTATACAAGATGATATTTTGAAATTTTTTACCATATGTAGCACATATCGTGATTTTTTTTTATCAAATACATGATGTTTGGAAATTTTTTGACCAAATTACACATTGTGATAATTTTTTTACCAAACCGCACAATATAAACTATCACGATATATTTTACTTGGTGAAAATTTTCAAACACATCGTGTGTTGTACACTATAATTTACCTAATATCAGATAGGGGAGAAGGGAATGCGACACATAAAATTGTTGAGTGTGTTTAGATCCCAAATAGAAAAGTTAAGAAGAATTCAGTGAGTATATAAGAGATTTGGTACCAAAACCTATCAGTTTGAATTTTTGGATTGTAGATGGGTCCAATAGCCTTTATAGGCTAAGTGAAAATTTTACATGGTATCAGAGTGAGTTATGTTTCCCCGAGCATGAATAGGCTTACACCATGCCAAGTCTAAAAGTCTACGTGAGGGTAGCTAAAAGTGCGCCCATGTTATAGGCCCAGTGAAAATATTACAAAAATGTCTAACTGTTGGAATGGACCTCACAAAATGTCCCCCTCGTCAGCCACGTTAAGCATCTGATGGAAAATTAATGTTGTGCTGGGTAAAATTCCACGATATGTGTTATTTGATGGAAATTTTCGAAATACCGTACCGCACAGTATAATTTTTCCTTGAGCTTATCTTTTTTTTTTTCAAGGTTTAGTTGTTTAATATCAGTATCCAATTTCGAAAACTACATCATGATCTCATCATTAGGCTAAATTTAGTCCCATCTGATAAAGTGAAATCACCTTGTCATCTTAAAAATGAATTATTATGTCTACTAAAATATGTTCTCAATTGTCCTACTCACGGTGTTGTACATGCTTTATGCCCCATCCATTCTTCTGAGAAAATTTGACGTAACAATATCTCATATAATCAATTCAGGAAAATTTAATTAATGATTATTCTAGCATTAGTAATAATCATGATAATTATTCACGTGATTAGTCCACATTAATTTATTATAACCTACTGAGTACTTCCATTTCTCATCGGAAAAAGTTAACAATTCCTCATGCCACGTGATGTTGTAAGGTCACTAAAGAATTTTTATGATTTTTCACCTGACTTTATGCTGTTGCCTATTATCTCTGTTTTAGGGAAAATTATATGATGTAACTACTATCACTAGCTATTCATTTTAGCCATCAAAATACTACGACCAAGTGTATATTTTCTTTGGACAGGCTGCCACCGAGGACGTTGTTGATTATAAATGGAGGTGTACTCAGCCGTTTTCAATTGATTGGTAGATATTTTTAATTAGCTGTCTCCTATTTCGATTGATTGACGATTAGTTCCTTTCACAACTTCATCCAAGATTAGATCATTACATATGTATTTTGTCATCCAAAAAAAGAAATGATATTAAATCAAAATGATAACATTCAATTTAAGGGTGCTTGTTTTAGGTTGTATACGGTCTTTGTCTCAAACCGTAGTCAAATTATAAATTCGGTTTTTAAAATTTAAAATCATATCCACATCCAAATCATATAGTTAAAAATAAAACCAAATCATAAAATTAAGTTTCATCAGGTCGATTAACCAAATCATATGATTAACATATCCAACATTTGCATTAGTTGGTATAATGACTTTTTCTCGTGTTTACTACATATATGGGGTTAACTTCTCATTGTATCATTTCAAATAGGGAAAAGCACAAAAATCCAAAATGTGGTTTGAGGTTGAGACAAATTGGATCCTCTAGTTTTTCGAGGAACAAATAACACCTTGTGGTTTACTTTGTGAGACATAATGGACCTCATCGTTAATTTTTTGTCACTTTTGCTCTCAAACTTTTCATTTTGTCGTTATTACTCTCAAACTTTCAATTTTTTTGCAATTTGATCCTAAAATTCGGAAAATGAAGGGGCTTAGGCCACCGGTCAGTGACCCCGACCCCACCACCGAGGTTGCCGACGCCCACAGAGGATGCCAGAAACCTCAAGGGTGGGGTTGGGTCGCCAATTGGTGGCTCCAGCCCCCGAATCGATCGGGATCTCAAACTCGAGATCCTAGTCGATTTGAGGGCGGGGGCTGCCAATCTACGGCCCTGACCCTTCCTCCATGGTCGCCAGCATCCTCTGTGGGTGCATGCGACCTAGGTGGTGGGGTCGGGGTTGCAGACCGACAGCCGCGACCCCTTCCCCTTTTATTTCTTTTCTAATTTTTGGACCATATTAAAAAAATATAAAATGTTTGAGGGTAATAATGACAAAAAGAAAAGTTTGAGGACCAAAGTGATGCAAAATTAATAGTGAGGTCTATTATGTCTCACGAAGGAACCACAAGATGTTATTGTCCATCGAAAAATTACAGGGTCCAATTTATCCCAATCTCAAACCATAAGGGGGTTTTTGTACTTTTTCCTTTCAAACATGCTGCTTGATATGTACTCCCTCAAGAAACCAAGCTGATGTCCACTATATGTGCAACTATGGGTTGGCATCAGGTCACTTGGCATGATCAATCCCGTAAAAATATTGACCGGTTTCATAAAATATCACTCTCTTAGTTGATATAGACGAGAACAACAAGCCGGTCCACAATGGACATCTGAGGAGGAGAGTTCACCAACTCCTGCAAGAGCTACAAGGCTACAATCCAACTGTTGAAGAAGAACATGACGAAGTGGAGCATCGAGCACGAGAAGATGGACGACCAAGTACCCGATCCCACTGCTGAGGTCGAGTTCCTGGTCGCGCATGGCAAGAGAGGTTGATGCAGACCTCATTAATTTGATTCCGTCCAGATCCGCTGAAATCTTGCTGGGCTTTAATTAATGAATCAGTCAATATCGAGCAATCGATTTTCATTTCTGCTGGCTATTTCACACCTTGAGTAAGACTCAAGGAGTGTGCTGTGCGTGTGGATTTCAAGTTTGCTGTAGGCACAAACAACCTTGACCATGTGGATTTAAGATGTGACCGATTGGTGATCTTGAATGTTTGTTTGTTTGGATGCACAATAATTCAGCTAGCTACTTCAATAATCATGTACATCGATTTTCGAGTAACATGTCAGTTCGATGCATTAAGACAACTAATCAAATCACATGATATACACATACGAGCTACCCATCTTTAGATTGTTAGGTAAGGTCCGATAGATGTACGTAGGTGTCAGTTAAGGCTAAGATTAGGTTCATGAGAAATAATTTTCATCAGACATGATTGACGCTCAGTAATAGGAGCGCCCCCACTCAAGTGGACTTCTTGTTGGGACGCAAGAACGCATGTTTTAAAAGGAGCTTTTGGCATCCTGCTAGTGGTATGGTACCGCTGCTTTATAGTCATTGAATCCAATGGCTATAAAGCAGGCGGTACCATACCACTAGCAGGATGCCAAAAACTCCTATTAAAACATGCATTCCAATGGTTATAAAGTAGGCAGTACCATACCGCCAATAGGATGCCAAAATCTCCCATGTTTTAAATATCAAATATCATGCGATCGAAGAAACCCTAAATCAATCAACCATCATGTTGAAATTGCACAGCCATTTACTTTTTATTTCAAATGCTACACGGGTGGGAGTTGTTAGTAATCAATTTTTACGACAGAAGAAGTGTACCGATCTCTCTTATCGGGGATTAGTTGTTAATCAAACCCAGTGATACCCATGCTTTACAGTTTACTCGGTAATATTTTATTAATTCTCTTATAACAAAATGCAAATAATCAATATGTATGAGACCGATAAATATGAATAAAAAAATAATACTTCCATTAATCTAATAAGGCTTGGTATTGGGGAGTGTTATTGATATAAAAGTGTTGAAATAAAATTGTGGAAATAAAAGTGTTGATCTCAGAATAAGTAAAAGTGTTTGAGAGATAATAATTTAAAAATTATTGAAATACTTAATACCTACTGTAGAGAATAAGTGCAAAAGCATTTTTATAAGGGTAAATTGCACTGGTGGTCCAAAATGTTTTACAAATGTTTCATTATGATCCAAAAAGTTTTTTTCGCTATATGATGATACAAAATGTTTCAAAGTTATTTCATGATGGTACAAACCGTCAATTGACCCTAACGCCGTTAACATTTTGCTGTCACGAGTCCTATGTGTGACTTTTGTTACGTGGAACCAATCATAGTGCGCCATGTCATTTAAGAGAAAATAAAATTTTAAAAAGTCCAAAAAAATACAAAATAAAATTTAAAAAATAAAAAAAAAAGAGTAAAAATTTTGAAAAAAAATAAGAAAAAAATTTTAAAATTTTGAAAATTTTAAAATTATTTTTAAAAAATTTAAAAATTTAAAATTATTTTTAAAAAATTTAAAATATTTTAGATTTTTTTAAATAATTTTTTTTATTTTTAAAAATAATTTTATAAAAAATTTAAAATTTAATATTAAAATTATTTAAAATTTAATATTAAAATTTTTTTAATTTAAAATAATAAAAATTATTTAAAATTTTAAATTAAAAGTTTAAAATTATTTTTAAAAGTTTTGAAATTTTAAATTTTTTAGAATTATTTTAAATTTTTCGACCACGTTAGCAAAGAGGTGACACGTAGTAGTCACGTCAGCGTCGGCTTGACGGCGTCAAGCTCGAGTTGACGGTTTGTATCATCATGAAACAACTTTGAAACATTTTGTACCATCATATGGCGAAAAAACTTTTTGGACTATAATGAAACATTTGTAAAACATTTTGGACCACCAGTGCAATTTATCCTTTTTATAAACACTTACCAATTTTCCGTGGAAATTATGTTATCACTTGCTAAAATAAACCAAATCATGGTTTTAAACTCATTAAATAGTATTGCTGCTTAAAACCAGTAAAAAAAATCACTTATACAACTGCCACTGCATTCCCAAATAAAACATAAAAATAGAACAATATATATAAATGTAAACCTTCCTTAGAATGTGCAGAGCAGCGGCGCATATATTGCCTAGTAATCAAGAGTTTTCGGGTTCAATACTCACGGTGGGATTATCCGTGTTCTTTTATTAGGTGTAGGGTTTCTATTTCATTATAGTAGACCATGTACCTCCCTTGTAATCGAAAAGGTATAGAATTGCATTGAGTTTAAAAAAGTATATCATACCTCGATAAATTCAAAAAAGGCTTTTAATCTATTACATATATAAATATCTGGAGCTCATTATTGTGTTTCTCCACATTTCAAAATTCATATTTTACCCTTCCATATATGTAGACACTTTTCTTAATTCCTATTTTGTCGATTCAATGTATGTGGACATCTTTCTAGACTCCATTCAATCATTCAATGTATGAATACATTTTTTATTTTATTTTAATAGAACGTGTCCCTTCATGTTAGTGTCCATTGAAAGAAAAATAGCGCCTTATAGAAATTCAACAATATATATCTAATTCATTAAAGTATTTTCGAACTTACAACTACCAATTGTGTCTCATAAGTCACAATTAAATCATGGTGTCTCCCTAATCCAGAAAGACACACTGCATATATATATATATATATATATATATCTATCACTACTTCTTAATAATAAAAATTACTTAATTATATCTAATATAAAATAAATAACATCACATTATAAAAAAGGTGTTGGAGAATCTGATATATTCATATTTCTATTTCTACTTATTTTACCATGACAGTTCTTTTAGCCATCTGTTTACTTGCTCTTCCTCCAAATTTTTTTTTTCAAAATTACTCTTAAAACTTTTAAAAGCATGCATCTATATCCCTCCTTCTATGTCTCTATTATATTCCTCCAAAATATAACTGCGTGTACTTTTATGTTTATATTATGTCATTTACACCAATGGCACATTCCAAATACATATTTTCATAAATAAATCCTCTATTCATGCATAATAATAAAGTAAAACTGTAATAATCTATATTTATAACATTTATAAAAGTGTAAATCTTTTAAATTATTTCTCGATTTTTACTTTCTACAAATACCATTTCAACTTTGAAAAGTACGCATCTATATCACTCTATATTTATAATCAATTATAATTTTCCAACATATAATCGCACGTATATTTTCATGTAAATTATATCCTACGCACCAATCGACGGTTTTTAGATGCATTTTTCATTAGTATTATAATGTACGTATACATATACATACTAATTATAAAACTATAAAGTTCCTTTTTCTTATTATTCATTTTACCCATTTTATTTGTAAGTTCCTAGTTTCATAATTACTAATTAGACCCTTATATCAAATTAGTGTTTGTCTTTTCATGAAAAGTTGCCTCTTGCGCAAAATAAATCTCATCATACCCTTCCACTTCCTAACAAAAGGTAATGGTGCCCCTCATAGAAAGCCACTTATATGTCATCAATTCTTGAAGTAAAAGTACAATACCTGTCAGCACCCCATTTTGGTCCATCGGCTATAACAAAGTCTTGAACCAACCGGGTCATAATATGAGCTTCAACCGAAGATAATCAAACAAAATCAGTTTAGTATTCATGGCAAGATCGACAGGGCCAACCAGATCTCATTCATTTTTAGCAAGAAGCTAAAGAAATTCAGTCATCATTTTGGGGGAAATATCGGCCAAGTTCATGGAACTAAAGATAGGAAAGAATTCGGTCAGCATGGTGAGCATAATAGGAGCCAAGTTTAGCTGAAAAGAAAAGAGAAAAATTCGTCCAAGAACAATCGGGGTAGAATAGAGCAAGAAAAATCCGATTAATCGCTTTCCCGTCGCACAATTTTCCAGTTTTGGACCACCTTCCTACCTTGCCACTCTACCTCACCTTCGCACATTGATTCAGCAGAGAAACAGACGGAATAGGAGAATAATTTTGTCCAGGTTCAAGGAGAGCAGAAGAAAGAAAGAAAAAAAGTCATTAAACCGCTTTCCCGTCTTGCACAACTTTCCAATCAAAACTCTTCCTTCCTCTCTCAACCATGACCCTCATTGATGGGGATTTCATTCAGAATTTTGGGAAGGGAGAGTGAGCAGAGGACAGAGAGAATTCGTCCAGATTAGAGCTATACAAAAGAGAGCAAAGAAAAAACCGTTATTGTCGGAAAAACGTCGTTTTCCGACAACCACCCATCCACCTTCACCCAAATCCCAAAAAAAATACATACCCCACCTATTTTCGACCTCCAAAATCCATTTCCGAGCTTAGTTTTAGCATTCAAGGCCTCCAACCCCGCGTTTCAGCAGATAACAGAAACAGCACAGAATCGGGTTTCCATAGCCCTTCCCGGGTCCTAGGCATGCCATTTCCTCTCACAATCATGGCGAGTTGTGCCTACACCTCCTAAGGGTTCCTCATGACCCTCACTCTCCCTCTTGACAAGGTGGTCACGTGCCGAGAGCTGATCAACCGCGCACAACCTTCATTTCCCTCTTTCCTTCTCCCCGGGTTATCACAGTTTTTACCGGTTTTCTTTTGTCATTTTTGGGTTTGTTCAAGCCCTTACACGCCCAAAGCTTGTCACGACCACCTTAAGCAGTCCCTTGAGAGTCGAGAGGGCCCGTGCCTACACCGTGCAACCACATCGAACCATCCGAGCCATCACCTTTCGACCCGGGAGCCATTGCTGTTTTTCTGGACAGCTTCTGTGCAACCGAGTCTTCCGACTCTCTTGCCACTTCTCCGACTCTTTTCTCGCATTCCGAGGCTAGGTATAACTTCTCTACAACTTAGAGAAGTAGGTCTCTTAGTTATCTAGGCTTGTGGGGTGATAAGGCGGACCCAATTCTACTTAACTTCCATGTTCTAAGTTTATTTATTTAATTATTTTTTTGAATGTAAATATCGACTTATTGTATGTGTGTTTACTGCTGGAGTGTTGGACGGGTGTCAATGACTCATTTCACATACTTTTCCTTAGATCCCGAGTTTGGCCCTTGAGCAATTTCGTGAACCATCCGACTTCAAAATGAGCTGAAATTTTTACCACAAATTCTTGATATTATTTTAAGTCCCACACAAAATTTCAGATTTTTCTGGGTAATGGATCTCCAGATAAAAAATGTTTACCCGTCATTTCGATGTTTTTGGTCCGATTTTGATAGGTCTCGTGAACCATCCGACTTCAAAATGAGCTGAAATTTTTACCACAGGTTCTTGATGTTATTTTAAGTCCCCAAAAAACATTTCAGATTTTTGTGGGTACTGGATCTCCAGATAAAAAATGTTTACCCATCATTTCGGTGTTTTTGGTCTGATTTTGATAGGTCTCGTGAGCCATCCGACTTCAAAATGAGCTGAAATTTTTACCACAGGTTCTTGATGTTATTTTAAGGTCCTACACAAAATTTCATATTTTTATAGGCCTTGCAACTCCGAATAAAAATTATTTACCGAACATTTTATCTATTCGATAGATCAGATCACATTGATTTTTGGGTCCAATGCAGCCCTCTGCAGACTAAATCTAGATCCAAAACAGACCCCTTAACCCCGATTCAACTCTGTTTTCATGTTTATTGCGTTTACGATTTACCTCATTTTCCGTGCCATTGCCGTTTTATCAATTTCTTTAAATATCGTGTTTGCGTTTGTATTGTGTGTTTGTGTGCGTCTCCAAGAACATGGCAGCATCGGCTTTGTAAAACGTGCGTTATTATCGTGTTTGATATCTTATGCATGCAAGAACCGGTTAAAACTGATTATAGGAATTGATTGCAATTACATTTTTCGTTTAATCATTAGTTTCGTGTTAGTTTGTATGTTAGGCGCGTAGTTTCGAACAACCATCTCATTAATCCATAACAATTGAGGTTCAAGATCTCAATCACTAAACCACTCCAAAAATGGGAAATGGGATGTATCATTTGGTTAATTAAATCATTCGGCTTAAATAAAATTGTATGAACCGGCTATCAATTTATAAACGCGTCGACGAATCATGAACCAACGGAAATGCCCTTTTTACATTCACAATTTCAAAACGCCAAGACGCGTAACACGAATAGAGTCGATGTCTAGGGTGGATTTGTGCACTTTGACTCGAGTCCGGGCCCGATTTGAGGCGGTTCAAGTCGAAACACACAAATCTCCTTTAGACCCCTTCGTGTAACGCGATCTCAACTTTTCATTAACTCTTACACATTTCGCAAACCAAAGGGTATAACTGTTGTTTCGTGATTCACCGACATTCTAGGCATTAAGGAGGTCGAAACACCTTGATCTATGGGTAGGAAGGGGCAGCCCGTTCGGGTGCGAGTCTTATTCGCATGGCCCGTTTCATCCGCTTTCGGTGTTTCTGTCATCTTACCGTAGATTCGGTAGTTAGCGTTGTTATTTTTGTCACAAAACGTGTAAAACCGAACTAATCATTCACTCGGCTTATATAAACATTAGATAATGGCTAGGCGAAACTCTAGTTTCCAAATCTAGAGTCAAAACACGAGTTTCGCGTATTCAGTGAAATCTCAGTGTCATTTGCAGAGTAAAGTCTTAAAACAAACTAACACACATAGTTGACTTAAGAATTGCATTTTAGCATATTCATCTGCTTGCCTAGGGTAGGGAAATTGTTTGCCAAGTAACCCCGGTTAATAATTGACTAAATCACGTAAATTCGGTCTAATACACAACTTGTCTGCACTTGTCTATTTATTCGTTATTTGTCTGTTTTTATCTGTTTATATAAGTTATATTTAATTTTCTTATATTTTTCACTTTTATTTGTTGATTTGTTGCGGTTCGGGTCCGAACCCTTATGATACGATTTACACGGGTCCAATGCCCCTTAACCGTCGATCACGGGGTCCAATGCCCCCATACACCGAGTGCGTATCTTAATTTAATTTTCAGTCTTATCCAAATCATACGGTGAGCACGAGTGGAATAATGACCGAACGCAAACCAATCGGGATTCAATCATTGTAATTTTTATTTTTATTTATTTGAGAGAACAATGTAAGGGTTTATGCTGTACATTTATTTATGTAAGAATCATGGTCGGAGAGTGGATGGTCTGAGTGTTTCTTCGAATTTACGGTGTCAAAACAGGCGAGTAGAGTGCAACCCTAAATCATGCGGTAAATAAATGAAATGGCAAGCCTAGTAAGCTAGAGTACCG
Organism: Punica granatum; assembly: GCF_007655135.1. NCBI lineage: Eukaryota > Viridiplantae > Streptophyta > Magnoliopsida > Myrtales > Lythraceae > Punica > Punica granatum. Next base: position 18,631,173 of record NC_045132.1, on the reverse strand, counting down.
AAAGAGCGTATGGGATATAGGCCCATACGTAATAGAACCCCCGAATTCGGAATTTCCGGTTCCGTACAAACCATTGCCTTAGCATACTAGATGTATCCCATACCCCTAGACCCGGGCAACTCACGGCCCTCGACCTTTGGGTCGTAAACAGGTAGTGACGACTCCTTCTCACGTGCATCCGTCGTGCGTCCCCAGGAAGGTGGACACTCCCAAGCCGTGTTGCATTTAGGCGCGCGTATGCGTACCTTGACGAGACGAAATTCGGGTGCGCACAATACCATTTCATTTAAAATAACAATCGAATTGCTCTCCATTTTCCTGAAAGATACAATGAGAAATTTTGTTACGTCTCCATTTTCCATTTACATGAAAAGTATCTTTCTTTCAAATAGAGACAATCGTATGGCGAGTAATTTAAGCAACTTTTTTTTCCAATGTTTCACGGATTTGAGAAACTCTTTATCCGAGAGAGAAGCATTTTCCCAAAGGAGAGATAATTCGAGAGAGAAGATCAAAATTCGATGAGGACGTGCAACAACAATTGAAGATTAATTTTCCAAAAGTATGTGTCCTATCTTGCTTCTATTTGTCAAAAGTTTTTTGTTTTTCATCTAAAATATTTACGGAGAGAAATAATGGTGTGATATAGTACATTGAAAACTTATTGGGTTCAAGTCAAAACAAAAAATCATCCACTTTTCCATTCCTCTCTCTGTTATTCATCTTTCCACATCCTTCTTTGTCTCATCTCTTTCTCTTTCTTTTGGCCGAGCTACCATTGCAAACATGATGCTTATCGCACACCACGCACTACCACCTCAGCATTGTCAAGATCACTATCTCGTCGTCTCATTGAGGCGATCTGATATCTCATCGCCGAGGGTCTTGTCGCTGTGATCTGGGGCTAATCGCTGATGTGATGTGTAGATGGCTTAGCAAGAGACTGAGTAGGGCAAGGGTGATCGGCGTAACAACTTCGATTCTGGAAGGGGGAGTGTCATAGAGAAGAGAGTTGAGAAGGGGGAGAAGAGAGAGAATGATTTTATATTTTGTAGCACAATTTCTCTCCAATAGATGTTGACATGGCTGCATTTGATTAGTGCTTGCGAAAGGCCCTTTTTAGGGAGCGAGAATTGACATTTAATAGCATGGGAGCAGAAGAAGCCTTGTCCCCCATTATCGTGACGATCATTGGCAAGGGACGTGATAAAAGGTGAATGTACACATGCAATTATATCTATGTATGCCTTTTGAAATCAACAGTTAAATAGCTTGATGTACTTTAAGTTTTTTTATGAAATACTTTTCCAATATCTTTAGTGAGGAGATTTACTTTTTTTTAATCAAATTCAAAGAGTTTTATGGGGAAAAATTCGAGGAGTTTTTGTTTCCATCTTTTTGGAACTTTTTCATCTTATAACTTTTTTAACTCAAATTTTCTTTGTTTATTCATTACTTAGAAACAATCCGTTATATCTTATTCTTATTTGTTAGTTGGACACCCTTTTATCAATTGTAAAATTAAACTTTAAAATTCAACGGGTGCTTATCTATCGCCAAAGGACAAACTATTGCATTTTTCGTAGATTCAATCGGTAATAATTAGTCGACCACATATTTTCATTTCCAAATAGTTCATTGTGCTGATAGAATGGCGAAATAATATGTTTCGTTAGAGAAAATTTTTCTATTTTATTTTGATATTTCAATTTATATCTTTGATATTCAAAAGCTTAATGGGATCTGACATATCCTAGTTCGAGCCTAGGTGATCTTCAAATACATTAGTTTCGTAGATGCATATGCTTTTATTAATAAAACTTGTTTTGGGTAACCAATGGACGTTTCGTTGCAAGAAGAATGATTTCAAAATTTATATTTTGCTATGGTCTAAATAAATGGACAAGTATAAGTAAGCTATATCCCAAAATGATTATGATGGGGTGATATAAATGAGGAATCATTGTAAAGAAACTTTCAACATTTCTGATGAATTATTATCCATATAAATTTTATCTAAAATGAGTTCAAGAGTTTTCAAAGAAATATTCACCATAATTTCATCTGATAATATGTCAAAATATTTTATAAATAAGATATTGCTCAAACAACTTACCAATTAATTTTTTTTTCGGAAATAGGTTGGAAAATTCTTGCTAAAAACATTTTAAAAAATGAAAATATTTGTTGATGTAATTTTCATCAGAAACATTAAAAAAAAATAGAGCTCATGGATTCGTATTTTTCTTATAGAAAATTAATTTCTTGGAAAAAGGCAGCTTGTCATCAGGTTATTTGATATAAGACTTCTGTCTAGTCTGATTCATTTCATTTTGATTTTTTAAAATATAACTTCCAAGAAAATTCAAATTTTATTTGACCTCACAAAATATTCAAATTAAGAAAAACCAAATATTTCGCTACAAAAAAGTAGAAATTCTTTTTTTTTCTTTTACGAAATTTTGATGAAAATTTTAAGTTTGAAAAAAAAAATTATCATAAAGATTTTTAAGAGAAAAGAAGTGGGATATCCAACGGAATATCTATATAAAAAAAACTAGAGGAAATCCATGATGAAGAAGAGACTAGACTAGCCACTAGTCCGAGGTCAAATATTTACTTATAAATTTATATATTTTATTAATTACAATCATACATAACAATAAAATAAAATTTGATTTTTATTATGTAATATATCATACTACGATTGCAACGCATGTGCCTGCCTACTAGTTTTTCAAAAAGACTCATAATTATATATAAATTTATACAAATAATATGTTATATATCCAAAATTTATTGAATATGATATATCAAATAAAAAATAGAAAATTCATTTAACCAGAATTTGAAAAGGCAAGCACACGAATCTCGCCATTTGAAAATAAATTTTCTAAGCAATGTAAAAGACGACAGAACACGAGTTGAGGGTATTAAAATAACAATCTCTTGAGCAACTGAGGACATCTTACCAGGAGTTGATGGTTATCAAATTGAGCTCTCACATTTCGCTTTTTAACTATTATATATTGTATATTAACTAGGGTGCAACACTCTTGCGGTGCTACTAATCGAAAAAATTTTAATAATATTTTTGGTTTATCATAGTAGTTTGCATAACCAATAGAGAGTATAAGTGAAGCTAATGATATAAAACTAATATTACGTAAAAATAATAAATTATCAATTACTAGTAAGATACTGAGGCAGTGCTACCTAATATTTCATACGGTATAAACGTTAATATTTTTTCCTGCTAATCTTCATTTGATCATTTTATATTCTTAATTAGCAAATCATGATCACAATATGATTGGCCTTAAGTGACCCATAATTTGAAGTGGATGAACATTACTTGTAGTAGGAGTTCGATACTCATTACAAGCATCTTGTTGGCGTAGCGAAGTCAATACTCTAGCAAGAATTAGTCCCTATCAATAGACTAGTATTGCATTTCATCGGGAAGAAAATGACAATTTTAATGTCACAAATAAAAAAAAAGAAGAAAAAAAGTAAATAGTATTCTATTAAGCTGACATATTAAACTTATATTATTATATTAGTTTAATATAATAATTCTAAACAGGTGGGAGTTGTTGGTAATAATTTCCCAATATCTATCCAATAATAACATTTTTTTCAACGAACATGGTCCCAGCTCTTCTTTTTTCTTTTCCCGTGGTCCGCATCATTTTCTAGTATTTGTAAGTGAACAAGTCGCAATTAATTTAGGTTCAAGCTGATTTGCTTACAAAGAAATAAAATTATTTCCATGGTAAGTTTTTCCCATTCATAAAATTTAAACTCCTCTAATCTTATATATACCAAACCATTTGAGTTCCCTAGCATTGTGTCACTCACGATCTTCAATAGCTTCCGACATGTGGGCCCTTAGAAAAAACTTTCTGGTGAAATCAAAAAGCCTATCAAAACGTTGTGAATATATAAAATCTACTGAAAGAGTTTTACTCTTTCGTGGACCAACTCGGCTCGATTGAATTAGTCGAAATTCAATTGAGTTTTCGAATATCATGGTTCATACCGGAAAAATAAAGAGCCTGTGAAATCGCAAAATCAGGATTGATTGTCAATGCTCTATTCTCGTTAAACTACTAGATTCCAGATTCTTTTTTTTCGGTGGATAAAGGGACCAAAGTTCGAAAGGAAATTAAAGCATACAAAGAAGGGGCATGGAGCCCAATAGAATCACCTAACATGAGATGGCCTAGACTGTTAGGAACCAATCGAGAAAATGAACCCCTAGAGAGAGATAATGCTCTCCTAACAAGTCAATCTGCGCAGCAATTGTCCTCCCGATAGGTATGAGTAATTTCTAATTCCATATCCACTATTTCATGATTGAAAGTTGTCGCTATATCGCTGTACTGAAAAGGAAACATTATATCTATAAAAAGGATAAAGTGTGGGACTACCTCGATCAAGAGCAAATGATCAAATGTCCCATTGTATTAGGTTCATATGACACCATCGTAATAAAAAGAAGAATGATCAAGTGTCTCGTATGCCTCATTCATTTTTTTTTTCAATTTACCTTTTGTGAATTTCTAATTATTATTTTTTAGTAAAATGATGTTTTATTATTTTATTTATAGCCCATCCAAACTGCAATTAAGATCTTGTTGACTATATAACCAGAGTATCGTAATTTATTTCTCGATTGATTAATATATCTTAATTTTCGCTGTCCACTTCAATTAAAAGATATACAACATAATTAGACTAGAAATTATGTTGTACCGACTTTCTGTTCTTGGCACAGACCGTCGTCGATTGGACCCAGCCGAGGTGGGATATTGGCTTACATATATCTTTCTTTAATCATGCAACATAATATACCGACTTTCCTCTTCTTGGCACAGACCATCGTGGATTGGACCCCGCCGAGTTCGGATATTGGCATACATATATATATTATTTTTTTTCCAGTTATAAGGGAAGCTCATGGGTCTTTACAAATATAGGAAATCAAATAAAGGGGTATATACATTCCATTGGTGAGAATTGAACCCAAGACCTTTTGATCTCAAGTTGGCTTGAATTGAACCCAAAACCTCTTAATCTCAAGTTGGCACCTTGGCTCTTGTACTAAGATCCCTTCCTCAGCCTTACATATATCTTGATTATCATCATACAAGAGAAATCACCATGTAAATTCTGCTTTCTAATTAATTTCAAAACAATCACGTGGAAATCAAATTCTGATCGAGGTCAACATAAAAATCTTAATATCAGATGTCAGCTAGGTGTCTCTCTTTCCGATTCACAAACATAACTGGACTTTGTGTCCCAAATGTGAATCTGCGATTCTGGCTGTAATTTTACTTTGTCAAATTATATGATATTATTCGAGAAAAAGAATCAACTATTAGCCATATATTAACATGCGACCATAAATATGCGTCCCCGCCACTGGAATTATAAGATATTATATGTACACAAGTTGTGGATATATTCATCGCATAATGCACAACTGCATGAGGAATTATGTCATCCAAATTTTTTTTGGATAAATGGTAGAGACTTTCATTAATCAAAATGCATGTACATCATGAGACCATTTACCCAACACTACATCAACAAAACTACCAAGAACACCAATTACCTATGTGCAATATCATGAGGGTTAAACATGTGACCGACTATGATAGCATTTATAATTTTGCGAGAGAATCGGGGGTAAACATAGAGCTTTGCCTTCACATCTGCAAAAATCTTCCGAACTATAGCCGCTGCAAAAATCTTCCGAAAAATCTTCCGAACTATATCCTCTCACGTCATATACAGTATATGTAATGAGTCCACAGAAGTTTCAAACAAATAACATCGAGCTTCCTGCCCCGAAGAGAAGAAATCCAACTGAATTCCGTATTCCAACTCACCATAAAATGGTGCAAGCCGACTCGAGCCAACAGACTTCTCCAAATTTCTTGGATGACCAGACATTCATAAAAGAGGTGTTCACGGGTCTCCCACTGTGTATTGCAAAATTCGCATTCAGCTGACGCAAGCGGAATCCCCCATGTTGATAGCTAGTCCTTTGTAGCTAATCTATTATGCACACAGAGCCAACTAATGAAAGAAGATCGCGGAAGCTGTCCATCAAACCAAATCACATTACTCCATTCCAATGTCGGGCCTCTGACTCTTAAACACTTCCAGGCATTAGCAATGGAGAACTGCCCAGATTTGTGGGGTGTCCATAAGACTCTATCCTGGTTGGAAAGTTCAAGAGCTCCAGCCAGGTCCCGGATCAAAGCAGCTTGTGGGTCCGAGCTCCGCGGCCAGTGCCATTGTCCTTGCAACAGAACTGCGCTAACTTTTGCATGTTCATTGAGTGAAGGGAAACATTGTAGTCATCGGCAACAATATTTAATCAATGGGCTAACTGGTAACTAGGCATTATACCAAAAAGATATAGTAATACTTGAACCAACTCTGCAGCTAGTATAAGGGGATATCAGTGCTCTCAGTTGCATTAGTTTCCTCTAGTTCCAGGAGCAGTCTCCAGGAATCCGTAAAGACCAAATATTGTGGCCCTTTGTAAGGTATTTTGTAGTCCAAGCCACCCAGAGAGACCTCGAACTCAGTAGAAGGGACCATAAATTCTTCAACGCGCATACCTTGTTCCACAAAGTTAGATCCTTGATGTCAAGACCTCCCTCCCCTTTTGGAAGGCAAACGGTTTCCCAACTAATCTTGCCTCCACCAACGTGTTTGTCAAGACCCTTCCAGAGGAAAGATCGACATTTTTGTTTCACTAGTTTTATAACTTTTTTTTGGAGAATGAAGTGGCAACACCAATAGTTGGCCATACTGAAGAGAACGGAATTGATCAACTATACCCTACCTACATAAGACAAGTGCTTCACAGACTAACTCTTTATTCGTTTCACAATTCTCTCGGTAAGAGCCTCCCAGTTCTTTGAAGAGAATTTCCCAGAGACAAGAGGAAGGCCTAGGTATCGCACAGGGAGTGTACCTTGCTTAAATCTAAAACAAGTCACCAATTCAGAGACAGAATCCCCATTAATGCCTCCCGTAAAAATCTCAGATTTTTCAAGTTTCAACCTCAGACCAGACCAATGATAAAATGTATTCAACACATCAAGAATAGCAATGATGGACTCCTTTGAACCATTTGTGAATAAGAGCAAATCATCCGCAAAACATATATGGGTTAATTGGAATGACTTACACCTTGGATGATACCCGACTCTTCCTTCAGCTGCAGCCGAGTCCATGAGGTGTGAGAACACCTCCATGGCAATGACAAATAGATATGGGGAGAGCGGGTCTCCTTGTCTCACTTTGCACTGTCCTGGAAAATATCCAGCTAAAGAACCATTGATGGCTACTGAAAAATAGGGCGAAGTGATGCAGCTTTTGATCCACCGAAGAAATGTAGGTGGGAATCCCATAGCTTCTAGACTATTTATAATGAAATCCCAGCTTAAGGAGTCAAAGGTCTTCATAAGGTCAATCTTTATAGCACAACGGGAGGATACTCCTTGCCTGTGATAGTTCCTCATAAGCTCATGAGCAAGCAATAGATTATCTGAGATTTTCCTTCCCTGTACAAAGGTCGTTTGATTCAAGCTAATAATATCCGGGAGCACTCCCTTCAATCTATTTGCAAGCACCTTTGAAATACATTTGTAGACTACATTGCAACATGATATAGGACGGAAATCCATCATGCAGTCAGCTTTTTCTTTCTTTGGGACAAGGGCTATGATAGTTGAATTTACCTCTCTTCGAAGCTCCCCGTAGGAGAAGAAGTGTTGCACAGCTCTAATTAAGTCCTTCTGAACAATTTGCTAGGCATGCTTATAGAAAAAAGCTGTGAAACCATCTGGCCCCGGAGACTTGTCGTTCCCCATCGAGAATAAGGCAGTTTTGATCTCTTCCTCTACAATGGGTGATATGAGCAACTGGAGTGTTGAGTGGGGAACTTTCCTTTTGAGGATAGAAGAAAGTTGAGAGGTCGAGACTCCTCCGATACAATCATCTTTTCTCTCGAGGAGACCCTGATAGAAGTTGATTGCTTCGTCTTTAATTTCTTGCACTCCTTCTAATTTGACACTTGAGGCAGAGAATAGGGCTCGTATGGTGGTTCTTGTATTCCTGCCTTTTACTACTTTGTGAAAGAAAGAAGTGGTTTGATCTCCCGCTTTTAGCAATGCTACTCTGGATTTTTGCTTCAGGAACTTCTCCTCCCTGTCAGTTGCTTCTAGCAGCTTTACCTATAGGTCCACCTCCTTCTTGATAGATTCTAGAGATACACAATCGCTTTCCAACAATGTAGCTTGAACCAAAGCGAGTTCATGTTGTATATCAGTGACCTATGTGTGCACATTCCCAAACTCGGTTCTGTTGAACTCCTTTAGATGCATCTTGAGGTCCCTCAACTTCTTATATAGCACAACCATTGGAGTACCCTCCCGAGTCTTTGACCAACTCTCCCAATTAGCGTCATATACTCTGGGTGTTCAGTCCAAAAATGAAAGAATTTAAAAGGCTTAGGATCGGCATTTTCCTTGTCTCCAAACTTTAACACATCTGGTCAGTGGTCAGAGATACCAGGAGGAAGGAACTCGACAGTGGAAACTATCTCCCTCTGAAACCATTTTTCATTAATCAAGACTCTATCAATCTTCCTTGCTTGGAATCCCTCTTGTCATTTGTTGCTCCATATATAGTAACAGCCTATGGAGGTGTAGTCTGTGAGCTCAGCTGAATTCAAGAAGTTAGCAAAGTCTCGCATGCTTTGGTCGATGACAACCTCCCTTCCCACTGCTTTGACCTCTTGGATATCTTTGACTGCATTAAAATGCCCCATCAACACCCAGTTGTGTCTAATGTTTCTAGCCAGAGCCTGTAAATCATGCCATAACAACCTTCTCTCCAACATATCATTAGAAGCATGCACAAAAGTAACTGCAATCCAGCCAACTCCTTTAGGCACATTGAACAAAAGATGTATGAATTGATTGGATTTGCTAAGTATTTACATTTGCAATTCCTCCCGTACCATTATCCATAGTCTACCATTGCTAGCTGTCAGCACCCAATTTTGGTCCACCGGCTTCAGAGGGGCAGAATCGTCGTTTTTGCCACCCGTGAGGGATGTATTTCCAATTAACTACTTGAGTATTCACGACTTTTTGAAAATGATATTTTCTTGATTTAACACCAATTTTATAATTTTTCAAAAAATAATACTATTTGGGGACGTTTTTGAATTTCGCGTACATCGACGTCAATTTTTAAAATTCGAGACAAAATTCGAGATTGAAAATATTTTCATCGCATAATATCGATCATCAAATTTTTCGGAGCGTGATGGTGGTCTCGAATTATTTTCCGACGTCCGATCAAGAAGACGAGATTTTAAATCTGTACGCCCATCGATCTTGAAATTCGAAAAAAAAAAAAAAAAAGTCAAAAGTCAGAGCCGGTCAAAAGTCAGACGACTTCTGACCGTTGCCTGACTTCTCATCATTCTTCCTCCTGTTCTTCTTCTTCCTTGTTCTTCTTTCCTTTCTTTTCCTTTTCTTTTCTTTCTTTTTCCTTTTCTCCTTCCGCTCCTGGACGGCGACGAACCCGAGCCCGTGACCGCTCGGCGTCAGAGGCCTGCCACACGCCAATTCCTCTGCACACTCCAACGTTTTCCTCTGCACACGTTAACTCCGGCTCGCACGGAAACTACCAAACCGGCTCCCTCTCCTCACCCGGCTCGGGATCCCGCAGCTCGGTCGCCCCTCAGCGAACGACCCCTCCCCACAGCTCGACTGGGCTCGCTCGCTCTCTCGCTCTCTCTCTCTCTCTCTCTCTGTGTCTCTCTCGTTTAAAACCCGTACCTCGGCTCGCTCGCTCACTCTCTCTCTCTCTCTCGGCAGCTCACAGTTCGGCCGGGAGGTCACGAAAAAAATCCCTCAACTCACACGCGGTCTCCCATAGCTCACGGCCCGCAGCTCGATTTTTCGCGGAAACCCGGAGCCCGTTCGGTCCGGACGCTCGCAGCTCCCGATCTCGAACCCCCGCAATTCGGATCCCGGTTCTCACGCCTCCCTCCGCACATTCTCCGGCTTTCCCTCACCTCGGCTCCCTCAGCTCCCCGTTCGGCCCTCAGCTCACCCGAGCTGCCACCCGAGCCGCCCCGAACCGCCTCCCTTCTTCTCCTTCGTTTCATTATTTTTGCTAACCGTCGGCTCCTCCTCTCCGGGCCAGCACAGGTAGCCACCCAACCGCCAAGCAGCCCAGCCATTCGGTCCGACCCAGCGGTAGCCGTCCAGCCTGGCCCAGCAACAATCCCGTTCGGCACGGCCCGACCCACCGACGGCCCAGTCTAGCACCCAACAACCCAATCGGCCCAGTCCAAATCTCAAGGGCCCAGTCCGGCCCAATTCTCCCTCAGCAGCCCAACTCCCCGGCGAATTCTTAATTTTTTTATTTTTTTTATTTACAGAATCACCCCTCAACTTCCCGAACTAGGTAAATCTCCGACTTAGTGGCATGTTTAGGGCTCCGATTCTGAATATTAATGCTTGCTTGGACGAATATGATGTGAAATGAGCGTTATTGGGTCGTGTGGGTGATCGGATTTGTTGCGAACTCGATTTTACGAACTTTTCATTTTGTCTCATTTCAGTCCAGAGGACGCATTTTTATTTTTCTAGATCTGTCCCAAATTTTAAAATTCCTTTCAGCCAAGTCCCAGTCATTTGTACCATTTCCCATTCAGTCCTGGAATTTTTCGAATTTTTCAAGCACTCCAAGGAACTTTTTAAGTTGTTTCAATTTAGTCCCGGGGTCATTTTTATCCTTTTTCAGATCAGCCCTGAATTTTGAATTATTTCGGTTCAAGTCCCGGTCATTTTAATATCTTCGAATCAGTCCCTGAACTTTTCGAAAATTTTAAATCAGTCCCTGAACTTTTCGGAATCTCCAGATCAGTCCTGAACCTTTCGGAATTTTTAAATCAGTCCCTAAACTTTTTGCAATTTTCAAATCAGTCCCTGAATGTTTCGGAATTTTCACATTAGTCCCTGAACTTTTCGAATTTTCACATCAGTCCCTGAGCTTTTCGGAATTTGCAAATCAGTCCCTTAACTTTTCGGAATTTTCAAATCAGTCCTGAACATTTTCCAAAGACATCTGGCCCTTTCCTACTTGGATCACCGACCGACAGCGCGTGCGCCATGTTTAAATATTTTATTCTTGTAATTATATGTATACGGCATGACAACGTGTGTGTTTTGCATGATTTTCCGCTTTCCATGAATCGGTGTCGTTTTATCAATTTCGTTGATATCGTGTTTGCGTGTATGTTTGTATGTGTTTATCATGATCATGGCGGCACCGGTTATGTAAATTTGTATGTTCGCCGTGCTTGATGTGGTGATATGCTCTTGATCTGTGCTTAAAATGCTTTATCGTTTAAATCGAAACCTCTCATGAATCGGGTTAATCATGCAAACTCGACTTAAAATTAATTTTTAAATCCTAAGGCGATCGGGAATTAGGATTCGCATCGGACGGTCCATCAATGATCGGCTCGACGGTCCGAAACCCGAATATTTAGAGCATTTGGCAAAACATTAATTAATTTAATCAATAATTTCACTAACGGGGTAATTGGACGTTCACACGATTAATTAATTCACTTGGCCCTAATAATTTTGTACGAATTGGTAATAAACCGGTAACACGCGTCGATAGGTTGCAAACATGCGTTGGTGCCCTTCTCAAAACTTGCAAATTTTATAAAACTCGAGACACGTAGTTCGATGTGACATGGATGTCTAGGAAGGACTTGCGCGTCTTGACTCGAGGCCTCACCTGATTTCAGGAAACTCAGGTCTGGACGTGGAAGTTCTTCTTAGATCACTTCCGGATAGATTAACCGATCTTTTGGCTCTTTTAGGGTTCTTGACAACCCTGGAAGGTCCAGGGGATCGGTTAGCGCCGGTCACAGGCCGAGGTGGCCCGCACCGCGTAATCTCTCTTTCCCGAAAACAATTTTTATCTCGAGGGCAAAATCGTCTATTTGCAACCTAGCGACACCCCCTAGGGTTAGAATAAGAGAAACATGCGGTATCAGGGTAGGGATGGGCTACCTATCTAGGCGCAGGTTCATCTGCATAGCCCGCCCTATCCGACCGATGAGTTTTTGTTATTCTAGCATAGTCTCGGGTAGTTAGTTCGGGTGGATTAGCTCAAAATACAAATACCGAATTAATTGTATACTCGGCTAAGACAAAATGGGCAATAGTGGGATAGGTACTAGGTTTTAGGATGTACAGGCGGAATCAATGTTTGGTAATAACCTGTAACAACCGTAGTGTCACAACATAGAACAACCCTAAAAATAACCCACAAACACAAGGCTTGACAACAGACGTCACGTACGTCAGGTCCTCATAAAATAATGCCAAATGCGAAATACCTTCCCGAGGCGTTCCTTGATCGATTCACACCTTGTACCTACTTTGTTTGTTTTAGGGTAGGATTTGTATGCCAAGATACCCCGGTTAATAATTGGTTAATTCACGTAAATTCGGCAATAACAAGATCCCATTGTTTATTTATGTCCGCTTGTTAACATTCTTGCACTTGTTTGTTATGCGGATCGAGCCCGATCCTTTAGGATGCGACCCATAGGGGATCCAACGCCCCATCGTAGATCACGGGGTCTACCCCCCTAACACTGAGTGCATCTTAATTTCAATTCCGGTCTTTTCAAACCACACGGTGAGCACGAGTGGAATAATAACCGAACGCGATTCGACCGGGATTCAGTTGCTGTAATTTGTATTTTATTTATTTGAGAGGACAATGTAAGGATTTATGTTGTACATTTATTCATGTAAGAATCCCGGTCGGAGAGTGGACGGTCGGAGTGTTCCTTCGAATTTACGGTGTCAAAACGCGTAAGATGAGCGGAACCTAATTAAGCGGTAATTAAATTAAAATGGCAAGCCTAGACAAGCTAGAGTACCGATAGGGCATGCGAGATATAGGCTCGCATGTAACAGAACCCCCGAATTTGGAACCTCAGGTTTCGCAGACCATATGCCTTAACAATTAGGTGTACCTCGTACCCCTAGACTCGGGTAACTTGCCGGCCCTCGACTTTCGAGTCGTAAAATGGCAAGTGGCGACTCCTTCTCACGTGCGTCCGTCGCGCGTCCCCGGGAAGGTGGACACTCCCAAGCCGCGTTGCATAGGCGCGCGCACGCGTGCCCCGACGAGATGAAATTCGGGTGCGCACAGCTTGGCGACTCCACTGGGGACCCTTAGAGGGTTCGGGCTCGTTCCCGCTTGCTTTGTTTGCTTGTTTATTTACCGCTTTCCGCATTTCCCGCTTATCTACTTAACGCACTTTTATTTCCCGCACATGCATTGCATATCATACTAGCTTCTAGGTACCTATGGGTCGCGTCCCACGACCGGTAATAGGAGCATAGGTTAAATAGGGGTTCCGAGTAAGGGTACGTCGCACGGTTGGACCGTCGATTAGGCCCCCAAAGATCCCTGCTCGATTTCAAGGAATTGACACCCTTGAGTCGGGAGCCCCCGTCCTTACGTAGCACGGTCCCTGTAGTACCGAAACCATGCATCGTACTATGCTTCCATGCCGTCCTCCAACTCGACTCCAACAACAGTCCATCGAGTCGGCCTGCGTGCCAATTTGAATCTTTTTCTGTTTCAAGAGCGATGTACATGTTCCTTGTATCATGAATTAAGCCGTGGGCATTTACATTTTCGCAAGCATGCATCATGTAAATTTTCAAAATTAGGATGTCATTCCCATTGATGAGTCTTAAGTCGATCTTCCTTTCATCTTGGTAAGGGATGGCGCACTCATTCTCCTGTCCGCGCCTCGATAGAGTCACACCGCCACTCGAGGAGATTGCCCGCATATGGACAGCGCTACGCCCGGTTGACCGCCACTATATCGCTGCGTTCGTAGGAGATGTTCCCTTTTTGGCTACTCGACGTGTAGATTGGAATTTCCTCGAGGCCGCCATCGCATTCTGGAACCCAAGTCATGCCGTCTTTGATATACAGGGTACCGAGCTCACGCCAACCATCGAGGAGTACCGGACACTCATCGGTCGGACTGCAGTTGTCCACGGCATTGTAGAACCCAACTTCCACACCACTCGACCAACCCTAGTCTCACGCCTACTCGGGGTTCCTACGACCCGTTTGAATGCTGAACTCGCATACTCCGGCAGCACGGAGATTGCAATCGAGAAACTCCTCCTTTTTATTGAGTCCCGAGCGCATAGGGTCCAGGGGGATTTTCTTCGAAAGGATTTGTGTCATGCTGTTCTATTCCTAATCTTTGGGACCCTCTTATTCCCTCGCTCGCATAGTCTCATCGATGCGGCCTTGGCCGGTGTTGTCCTCCAAGTGGTCGGAGGGCGCGGTTACGAGGTAGCCCTTGTGGCGGAGACCGTTCGGTCCCTCGACCGTGTTTTGAGAACACGCGACCGAAGAATAAGAGGATCCCCCATCCTCTTACAAATTTGGTTTCAAAGCCACGCAAACCCCTTCGGTCTAGTGCGACCGGTTATGTATTTTAATGGTTCTGAGTCGATCATTTCTCGATTGCTGTCCCTCGTGCGCGTGGAAGAACGCAAGGTTTCCGAGTGGATCAAGATTTTTCGCGAAATACCACCTAGGGGCTTTAAGTGGCGAGCCGCGTGGATGCCACCCGGACCCGCAGCCCTTAGGTGCCCTGATTTTAACGGAGTACCACTCGTGAGTCATGCGGGGTCCACCACATATTTTCCGGCACGAGTGATGAGGCAGTTTGGCAGCCTGCAGACAGTCCCCGAGGACACGGCACGGGCTAAATTCGAACACACTTGGCGGGAGGATCAGACATCCGTGGATCGCCAAAGAGACATCGAACGGGTTTTGGACGCGTGGCGAACCGTGGTCATCGAGCGTCCGTATTTCCCCGAGCATCCAACCCTTGAAGAACAGGATTTCCAGGCTACCGAGGAATATGTCCTCCGTTTCTATCGGTGGGGTCCTACAGCACATGAGGATCTCGCCGACTCTCCACGAGCTGAAGATAACGAACCAACGGGAGCGTCTTTCACCCCGAACGTGGCCATTCAAGCAGAGCTTGCTAACCTCAGGGCCGAGAGAGATCACCTTCGTCGGGAAGTCGCAGAGAAAGACGAGCAGCTTGTGGATCAACGACAATTACAGACAGAGCTCGCCCAGGCCCGCGCCGAGCTGCAGAGGCGCGAACAGGAGCTGGCACGAGCGAATGTCGCCTTGGAGAGGTTCAGGAAGAGAGCCCGTGGAGGTCCACGCACCCCTTAGGATGGACGCCTCCACCAGGCCCTCACCTGAATCGGTGCTCTCCACGGCAACAGTCACTCGCACCCTGAGCGCGGTGGAAGAACGATTTAGGGCTTGTTTTTAATTGCATTGTATCTTAGAAACCTTTTGAATCAATGCGAGTGACAACATTAGTTTTCAAATCCATGCATCTCATGCACGTCATCCCCTTATTTATTATGTCACACGTTTTTATTTTTAGAACGTAACTCGTTTGCGTAGATATTTACACACTTGTTAATACAGGTAACCATAACTGGCGCCACACCGCTATCTCACTCGTCTGCAATCGAAGATGGCACAGAACAATCAGCTTGCTAGCTCCGAGGAGAACACTTCACCGACGCCGGTTTATTATCAACCGTCCATGACTCAAGCACTGCCACCACTAACTCCTGCAGGCGCACCCCCGGTACACTCGGGAGAAATCCCGCCACCAGTCCCAACATCGGAAGCCCAAGCACCGTCCACCTCTACAGAGGATGCGGCCCGCATTGTCGCACTGGAAGACGATATCTCCACATTAAGGGGCACGGTCAATCAGATGGCTGCCGACATGGCCGAGCTCATGGCCCTACTCAGAGCTCCAAACCGCACCTCCTCGAACTCTACTCCGCCTCCGGGGTACGGGCCAACAGTCGACCCAAACCCTTGGGTCCCGCCGACCCATGCTCCGGAAGGTATTGAAGCGCCTGCGATACACGCACTGGCGGGCCTCCCAGCTAACGTCCCTCCGCCATCGGTGACTCTCCCGGCAGCCATTCCTCTTCCACCGTCGAACCCGACTACTCTAGTACCGCCGCCGATGTCCATACCGGTTCCGGCACCGGTTTACGCGGCTCCTCCGCCGATGGTCTTCCCGGCACTGAGCCCCCACACTCCTGCTCACACAGCCGAGCCTGTCCCATTCCAAGCTCCACAACCCCACATCAGCTTTTCTTACCCAACTCTACCTCCCCTAAACATTCCCATCCCTGAACCGGGCACGCCAACCCAGGCTGTCCCCATAGCTCCACCGACAAACTTTCTCCCGGAAATGGGGACTGAGCAGGAGCAGAGATTGAAGAAGATGGAAGAGAACATCAAAGCCTTACAATCAGGTGGTCCTCGCCTCGATGCCGGCGATTGCGATTGGAGTCTTTTTCCGGGTATGCGGCTACCCCCGAAGATTAAGGTGCCTGAATTCCAAAGGTACCATGGCACTACCGACCCCCGTCACCATCTCCGTCACTACAGGGGAAAGATGCTGCAGTACTGGGACTACGAAGAGTTCGTCATCCACACGTTCCAGGACAGTTTGGCGGGAGCGGCTCTTGATTGGTACATGTCACTGAAAGCCGCGGATATCCCTACATGGACGGACCTTTCGGGCAAATTCATCGACCAGTACAAGTACTGTGCAGAAACGCCCCCGACCCTGTTGGAGCTCAGTACAATGGAGATGGCCGAGGATCAGGGCTTTGAGGCCTACGAAGTAAAGTGGAGGGCTAGAGCGGCGAAACATGTCCCCCCGATCAGTGAGGCGCAGCAGATCCAATTATTCCACTCTACCCTCAAAGGGGCCTACTACTTGCACCTGTTGGCTCACACGTCTTCGTTCTCCAACCTTATCGACGCCGGGAAGAAGCTTGATATCGGCGTTAAGCTCGGCAAGATAGAAGGACCGGCCGAGAAGAAAGAGGGAGAGTCCTCGAAGAAGGTTGCTACTGGGACACCCTCCGCGGGAAACAGGAGAGGAAAAGACGCGTCCGTCAATGCTGTTAACTCAGGGCGCCAAGCCCCCCAACAGTATTCCATCAATTACACGCCCGCACCACCGACCACTCAGGCGTATGCCCCACCTCCGGTGCATTATCAGCAGCAACTCCCAGCGCAACAAGTATATTATTCCGCCCCGCCGGCCTCCTTTCCGTTGCCGGCCCCGCACAATTACGTCCCTATTCCCCCTCCGATCCAATAAAGCAGGCCTCCGGCTTCGAGAACTCCTCAGCCGGTGCAACGGGCTCCGACCCCGCAGGACCAACAAAGCACTGCGCCGCGGCGCAGACAATTCACACCCCTTCCGGCCCCGCTCTCCCACATATACCGGCAACTCCTTGCAGGCAATAGGATTAAATCAGTAGCGCCTAACCCCGATTTCGACCCCACCATTCAGGATCAGAGTCGGCACTGCGAGTACCATCAGGGCGCACCCGGTCACACCACCGACGATTGTTGGAAGCTGCGGGAGAAGATCCAAGCTATGATTGATGGCAAACAACTCACGTTCAACGCCGTCAAACCTCCGAACGTGCAAGTTAATCCTCTTCCCGATCACGGGTCAAGCTCGGGACCCAGCATTAACATGATCAGTGTTTGCGCCATAGGGGAGTACGAGACCGGGCAGGAGCCATCCGCCCGTTCGTAATCGAATATGTGCCTGCGGAAACCGGTATAGGGTACGCGGGGTTTGATGCCACGCCCGCCCCATTCGTGATAGATGTCCCCGCACGAGAGCCATATCAAGATAGCAAGGTTCCGTGGACCTACGAAGGGAGTGTCGGGAACCTCGAGCGTCAATTCAGCGTCATGGGCGTGACGCGCTCGGGACGAGTGTATGAAAACCCGGAGGTCGCGAACAAAGGAAAGGCGCCTGCTGCGACATTAGGGATCGCCCCGGAAGCTACGCCGATCCCACAAAAGAAGGTGACCGAAGAGGAAGCCGAGGCTTTTATGAAGATCATCAAGGCAAGCGAGTATAAGGTTGTTGAACAAATGGGCAAGTCTCCGGCCCACATTTCACTACTCGCCCTTCTCTTAAGTTCGGAGCCACATCGTGAAGCGCTCCTGAAGGTCCTGACGGCGGCACAGGTCCCCAAGGAGACGGCTCCAGATCTCATTGAAGAAACCGTTGGTTCGATATTCTCCAACAATATTTCATTCTCGGATGACGAGCTTCCCTCCGAAGGGTACGCACACTCGCGGGCGTTGCACATCGTCTGTAAGTGCAATAACTTCGTGGTAGGCCGGGTCATGATCGACAATGGTTCGGCTCTCAATGTATGCCCTGTTTCCACCCTGAAGCAGATGAATGTGGATCTGAATCGTATTCGTCCAAGCAAGACAGCGGTTCGAGCCTTCGATGGCTCGCGGAGAGAGGTGAACGGAGAGATCGACCTTCTGATCGAGGTAGGTCCATGTTCATTCAATGTCACTTTTCAGGTGCTCGACATCCCCAATGCCTTCAGCTTGCTGCTCGGGAGGCCATGGATCCATTTTGCGGGCGCAGTCCCCTCCACCTTGCACCAAAAGCTTAAGTTCATCGTGGAAGAGCGACTCATCACGGTCAAAGGTGAGGAGGACTATGCGATTTATAAGGAGACGGCTGTCCCCTATATCAGTATTGGGGACGATCAGAACCTCCCCTTCCATTCGTTCGACACCATCTCCGTCATCCGAGACTACGGAAAGGCCGGTCCGTCCCGCGCCGACCGCATGGTGGGGAAGATCTTGCTGCGCCATAATTACATTCCGGGTTCCGGACTCGGAGCACGTGGGCAAGGGATCAACCGCCCAATCGAGATCGAAGAGTACAAGAACAGGAGGGGACTCGGTTTTCGCCCTTCCTGCCACGAGATTATTGAAGCCCGTAGAGGCAAGCGCCCCCACCGTCTCGCAGCGTACTACGGGAAGATCAACAGGGGCACCCCAGTTCCGCCACTCTCCCACTTCTTTTCAGGATCACAGCACATCGTCGGAGGTACTCTTGACGGCCCCTCCTCGGATTTAGACGACGCGCTTGTCGATCTGCCAGGCATATACGCCGTCACCGAGGAGACTCCTTCAGGGGTCTACATCCGCCTCGCGCAGGAGAATGAGGAGCTCAACAACTGGACCTCAGTCCCGCGCTACTCGGCTGTAATCGCCGATGTGTAAGGCTATCTTTGTAGACGATGTTTCCCGCGTGTCGGCAAAGTCATAAGCCACACGACGGAAGAGGGGTTTTTGTTATGGCATCAATGTTCCCACCTTCAATGAAATCCCTACATGCATTTTTGAATTCTCGTGTCTCCTTCGTTTCCTTCTCTCTTACTCATTCGCAGCACTTTAAATATTTCTAAGACGACTCGTTTAAATTTCCAGGCTCCACTCGAATCCAAATCTTCGACGCGTCGATTCGAACCCATCCGAAGAACTCCTCGAAGAGCCCCAACCCATATACTTCGGGGAAGGGCTCGACGAGGACGGTCGAGTGCCTGAGATAGAGGAGAGTTTGCACCGCCTCGAGAACCGTCAACTCACCTCAGTTGAGCCAACAGAAGAAATCAACATAGGCACTGAAGAGGAACCTCGCACGCTAAAGATCGGGACGGGCCTCGATCCAACACAACGAGCTCGGATGATCGATTTCTTGAAGGAGTACCAAGAGGTCTTTGCCTGGTCCTACGCCGACATGCCGGGCTTAGATCCGTCGATAGTCAAGCACTCTCTCCCACTCGATACAGAGAACTTCCCGCCCAAACGGCAACACCTACGGCGG
Organism: Punica granatum; assembly: GCF_007655135.1. NCBI lineage: Eukaryota > Viridiplantae > Streptophyta > Magnoliopsida > Myrtales > Lythraceae > Punica > Punica granatum. The sequence continues at coordinate 18,611,267 of NC_045132.1, read as the reverse complement.
CAGCGAGCCGGCCTTCTCCTCCGCATCAAGGAGGAGGTCGTCAAGCAGATAAATGCGGGATTCCTAGAAGTCTGCAATTACTCTGAATGGGTGGCAAACATCGTGCCCGTGGAGAAAAAGGACGGAAGGGTCAGGGTTTGCGTCGACTATCGGGACCTCAACAAGGCTAGTCCTAAAGACAACTTCCCTCTGCCTCACATCGACGTCTTGGTCGACAACACCGCGCGCCACAATCAGTTCTCCTTCATGGATGGCTTTTCGGGGTATAACCAAATCCGGATGGCTGAAGACGACAAGATCAAAACGACTTTCATCACGATGTGGGGCACGTTTTGCTACAAGGTCATGCCCTTCGGGCTCAAAAATGCCGGGGCAACCTACCAACGGGCAATGGTTACGCTCTTCCACGACATGATGCATAAGGAGATCGAGGTCTACGTCGACGACATGATCGCAAAGTCCAAGGAGGGAGAGGATCACCTCGTCAATCTGAGGCGTCTCTTCGAACGTCTCAAGAAGTACAAGCTTAGGCTCAACCCGGCCAAGTGCACATTCGGCGCGAAATCCGGAAAACTGCTAGGATTTGTGGTCAGCGAACGAGGCATCGAGGTCGATCCTGACAAGGTGAAAGCGATTAGGGAGTTACCTCCGCCATCAACAGTGCGCGAGGTACGGAGCTTCTTAGGACGACTGAACTACATCGCGCGTTTCATCGCGAACTTATCAGATAAGTGTCAACCCCTCTTCCAGCTGCTTCGTAAAAATGCAGCAATTGAATGGGACGACGATTGTCAGAAGGCCTTTGACGATATTAAGACATACTTAGTTCAGTCGCCGGTGTTGGTCCCGCCCACGCCAGGTCGACCTCTCATTCTTTACCTGACGGTGCGCCGGCAATCATTGGGGTGCATGCTGGGACAAGAAGATGAGTCCACACGCAGAGAACATGCCATCTACTATCTGAGCAAGAAGTTTACTGAAGGGGAATCCAATTACCCGGAGATTGAGAAGATGTGCTGCGCACTGGTGTGGGTCATGCAGAGACTTCGACAGTACACCCTCTATCACACTATCCGCTTGCTGTCGAAAGCGGATCCCCTGAAATATCTACTTGGTAGCCCATCCTCCATGAGGAACATTGCAAAGTGGCGCTGTCAACTGACGGAGTACGACATCGAGTATGTGCCCCGCACATCAGTCAAGGGGCAAGCAATTGCAGACCATTTGGCGGAATTTCCCATCGAGGATGACACGCCGATCAACTCCGACTTTCCAGACGAAGGGATCCTCCGAGTAGATGAGGAGGAGGATGGGACCGCGTGGAAGATGTATTTCGACGGCGCGGTGAATTCCACCGGTTCTGGTATCGGCGCAGTGCTGATATCCCCGGACGGACGTTATTACCCGATTGCAGCAAAAGTTAATTTTCTCTGCACCAATAATGTGGCCGAATACGAGGCATGCATCCTTGGCTTGCAAGCAGCGATTGATTTCAAGGTGAAGGAGCTAGAAGTGTTCGGAGATTCAATGCTCACAATCTTCCAAACGTTAGGGCAATGGAAGACGAAAGACGCAAAGTTAGTACCATACCACGAGTATCTCGAGGAGTTAGCGGAGAACTTCGAGAAAATCTCGTTCACCTACACGCCACGTATCAAGAATCAGTTTGCAGATGCACTCGCGACACTGGCATCAATGGTGAGCATCACAAAAGAAAACCTCATCGAGCCACTTGAGATCGAGATTGCCAAAGGCCCGGCTTACTGCGACACAATCGAGGCGACTGATGAACAGCCATGGTACGAAGACATCAAACATTTTTTGCAAACTGGCCAATACCCGACATTTGCCAACCGTCGGGACCGGAAAACACTTAGGCGACTCACAGCGCATTACTTCCTGAGCGGAGAGACTCTCTACCGCCGTTCCTTCGACGCCACGCTACTCCGGTGTGTTGACGAAAACGAGGCACAATGCCTCATGGGAGAGATACATGAAGGGAGTTGTGGACCCCATATGAGCGGTCTCATGCTCACCAAGAAACTCATGCGCCTAGGTTACTTTTGGTCCACCATGGAGGCCGACTGCGCCAAACACGTCAGACACTGCCACTTGTGCCAGGTCTATGCCGATCAGATCAAAGCACCCCCCAATGAGCTACGCCCGATGGCGGCCCCGTGGCCCTTTTCAATGTGGGGCATTGACGTGATCGGCCCTATCAATCCCAAAGCATCCAATGGACACATGTTCATTTTGGTGGCAATTGACTACTTCACCAAGTGGATCGAGGCCATAACGCTCGCTTCGGTCACCGCAAATGCCGTGGCACGTTTCCTTAAGCGCGACATCATCGCCCGATATGGAGTCCCCGAAACAATCATCACCGACAATGCTAAGAACCTGAACAACAGGATCATCGATGAGCTTTGTGAGCGATTCAAAATACACCACCGCAATTCCACACCATACCGTCCCCAAATGAACGGTGCGGTGGAGGCTGCGAACAAAAACATCAAGAGGATCATCGAGAAAATGACGGTGACCTATAAGGATTGGCACGAGATGCTCCCTTTTGCGCTCTTGGCATATCGAACGTCCATCCGCACTTCAACCGGGGCAACTCCGTACTCCTTAGTCTACGGCATGGAAGCAATCCTCCCAATCGAAGTGGAGATTCCCTCCATGAGGGTCCTCGCCGAGTCCAAGCTCGAAGAAGCAGAATGGGCGAAGCAGCGCTACGAACAGCTCAATCTCATTGACGAGAAACGGCTAACAGCGCTCTGCCACGGTCAATGCTACCAACAAAGAATGGCTCGAGCGTTCAATGCAAGGGTTCGCCACCGCGAATTCCGCCCCGGTGATCTCGTCCTACGAAAGGTCTTGCACATCACACCTGACTCTCGGGGCAAGTTTGCATACAAGTATGATGGACCTTTCGTCGTCAGGGAAGTCTTCTCCGGAGGGGCAATTATCCTAAGCGATATGGACGGGACCGAAAACGCACTCCCGGTCAATGCCGATGCCCTTAAGAAGTACTACCCTTAATGGCCTCTTTGTCATCCGGCGGTTTCTTTGTGTTCTCGGAGGTTTCAGGCTACCGTCCAGGCCCTTATCTTCCTCTGTCTTCCTTTGGGCTCTGTGCCATTTCACCTCACCACATTTTCTATTTATCACGCACGTGTCCTGTCCATTCAATTCTTCTCATCTAAGGATACTTCAGAGAGAAAAATAATAATTTTCCCGCTAGGTCGAAAACCTCCTTGAGGCGGCCTAGGCAAAAGTTAGGGAACGAGGGGCACGACTTAAAATCCCGCAAAGGGGAGTCGTGGCAAAAGGAGAGCGCAAATCAATTTCTCGCTAGGCCGAAAACCCGCAAAGGGCGGTCTAGGCAAAAATTAGAGGAACCGAGAGGTGCGATCAGACCCGGACAGGGGCGATCGTAGCAAAAGGTGAGCACTCATGTGAGAAAAGTCAAATAAAATACCCCGCTAGGTCGTTACTCATCTACGGCCTAGGCAAAAATTAGGGGCAATTGTCGGCTTGACCACGAAAGAACAGCGGCACTTCGCGTGAAGCTACAGCTAGTAGTGGTTCGGCAGTCCTCGACGCAAGCAAACTCTCTTCGACTCTCCAGGCTCGAGACATGCCTCGAAATGGGGTCGAATCGTCGTATCCTTAATTTGGAGGATCCTAAAGATCCCTCCCTTTACCTTTACTCAAAACTCTGCGGGCCATGCCCCTCCTTGTAAAAAAAAAAAAAAAGCCTTTCTTTTAGTCAAGTACATGTCACATTCGGGGACACAGCCGCCCCTCAAATGGCCACTGTGTCCAAATCCCCGAAGCATCGCTACATAGATTTCCTTTGCACATCGTAATTCCAGCGGTATTGCGTGACTGACAACGACCGTTAGCCGCAATTCCTTGTGTGCAGGTGTGAGCATTCGGATCCTGAAAGGTGTCTCTTCCTGACGGACTCATGTCTGCCTTATGCGACAAGACGAAATCCCAATCCGAGCGGATGACCCTCAAGGAGACACACAACGCCCAATCCTGCGACAAGCGACGAACAACGCTTGCCACGGCACCGTCATAAGCACAATATGAGCTCGAATCCAACGGATCATGGCCTTCGCCCTCCGGCGCCCTGCGTCGTCCCCCAACATTAGTCATTGCTTCTACATTCCATCTTTACCGCTTTTCGGACTCCGCGTCCAGGACTCCGTGTCCATCTTTACTGCTTTTCGGACTCCGCGTCCAGGACTCCGTGTCCATCTTTATTGCCTTCCGGACTCCGCGTCCAGGACTCCGTGTCCATCTTTACTGCTTTTCGGACTCCGCGTCCAGGACTCCGTGTCCATCTTTACTGCTTTTCGGACTCCGCGTCCAGGACTTCGTGTCCATTTTTACTGCTTTTCGGACTCCATGTCCATCTTTACTGCTTTTCGGACTCCGCGTCCAGGACTCCGTGTCCATCTTTACTGCTTTTCGGACTCCGCGTCCAGGACTCCGTGTCCATTTTTACTGCTTTTCGGACTCCGCGTCCAGGACTCCGTGTCCATCTTTACTGCTTTTCGGACTCCGCGTCCAGGACTCCGTGTCCATCTTTACTGCTTTTCGGACTCCGCGTCCATCTTTACTGCTTTTCGGACTCCGCGTCCATCTTTACTGCTTTTCGGACTCCGCGTCCAGGACTCCGTGTCCATCTTTACTGCTTTCGGACTCCGCGTCCAGGACTCCGTGTCCATCTTTATTGTTTTTCGGGACTCCGTGTCCATCTTTACTGTTTTTCGGACTCTGCGTCCAGGACTCTGCGTCCATCTTTATAGCTCTTCGGACTCCGCGTCCAGGACTCCGTGTCCATCTTTACAGCTTTTCGGACTCCGTGTCCAGGACTCCGTGTCCGCCTTTACCGCTTTTCGGACTCCGCGTCCAGGACTCCGTGTCCATCTTTACTGCTTTTCGGACTCCGCGTCCAGGACTCCGTGTCCATCTTTACTGCTTTTCGGACTCCGCGTCCAAGACTTCGTGTCCACCTTTACTGCTTTTTAAAATTCTTGTTCACTTTTATTTCTTTCCGGACTTCGTGTCAACCTTTATCGCTTTTAGGACTTCGTGTTCCCATTTATTGCTTTACAAACTTTAGCCCTGCATTTGCTTGCCATGACTCCTTTGTCTTTTTCCTCCCACAAACAGGTCCGTTGCTTCTGAGAGAATGGCTAGGTGGTCGTCAAGACCGAACGGGTGCTTCTCATTATCTTTGGCTGCATCCTCTATCCGAGCACGCAACCAAAGAGGGGCAAGCTGTCAGCACCCAATTTTGGTCCACCGGCTTCAGAGGGGCAGAATCGTCGTTTTTGCCACCCGTGAGGGATGTATTTCCAATTAACTACTTGAGTATTCACGACTTTTTGAAAATGATATTTTCTTGATTTAACACCAATTTTATAATTTTTCAAAAAATAATACTATTTGGGGACGTTTTTGAATTTCGCGTACATCGACGTCAATTTTTAAAATTCGAGACAAAATTCGAGATTGAAAATATTTTCATCGCATAATATCGATCATCAAATTTTTCGGAGCGTGATGGTGGTCTCGAATTATTTTCCGACGTCCGATCAAGAAGACGAGATTTTAAATCTGTACGCCCGTCGATCTTGAAATTCGAAAAAAAAAAAAAAAAAAGTCAAAAGTCAGAGCCGGTCAGAAGTCAGACGACTTCTGACCGTTGCCTGACTTCTCATCATTCTTCCTCCTGTTCTTCTTCTTCCTTGTTCTTCTTTCCTTTCTTTTCTTTTTCTTTTCTTTCTTTTTCCTTTTCTCCTTCCGCTCCTGGACGGCGACGAACCCGAGCCCGTGACCGCGCGGCGTCAGAGGCCTGCCACACGCCAATTCCTCTGCACACTCCAACGTTTTCCTCTGCACACGTTAACTCCGGCTCGCACGGAAACTACCAAACCGGCTCCCTCTCCTCACCCGGCTCGGGATCCCGCAGCTCGGTCGCCCCTCAGCGAACGACCCCTCCCCACAGCTCGACTGGGCTCGCTCACTCTCTCGCTCTCTCTCTCTCTCTCTCTCTCTCTCTCTCTGTCTCTCTCGTTTAAAACCCGTACCTCGGCTCGCTCGCTCACTCTCTCTCTCTCTCTCGGCAGCTCACAGTTAGGCCGGGAGGTCACGAAAAAAATCCCTCAACTCACACGCGGTCTCCCATAGCTCACGGCCCGCAGCTCGATTTTTCGCGGAAACCCGGAGCCCGTTCGGTCCGGACGCTCGCAGCTCCCGATCTCGAACCCCCGCAATTCGGATCCCGGTTCTCACGCCTCCCTCCGCACATTCTCCGGCTTTCCCTCACCTCGGCTCCCTCAACTCCCCGTTCGGCCCTCAGCTCACCCGAGCTGCCACCCGAGCCGCCCCGAACCGCCTCCCTTCTTCTCCTTCGTTTCATTATTTTTGCTAACCGTCGGCTCCTCCTCTCCGGGCCAGCACAGGTAGCCACCCAACCGCCCAGCAGCCCAGCCATTCGGTCCGACCCAGCGGTAGCCGTCCAGCCCGGCCCAGCAACAATCCCGTTCGGCACGGCCCGACCCACCGACGGCCCAGTCCAGCACCCAACAACCCAATCGACCCAGTCCAAATCTCAAGGGCCCAGTCCGGCCCAATTCTCCCTCAGCAGCCCAACTCCCCGGCGAATTCTTAATTTTTTTATTTTTTTTATTTACAGAATCACCCCTCAATTTCCCGAACTAGGTAAATCTCCGACTTAGTGGCATGTTTAGGGCTCCGATTCTGAATATTAATGCTTGCTTGGACGAATATGATGTGAAATGAGCGTTATTGGGTCGTGTGGGTGATCGGATTTGTTGCGAACTCGATTTTACGAACTTTTCATTTTGTCTCATTTCAGTCCAGAGGACGCATTTTTATTTTTCTAGATCTGTCCCAAATTTTAAAATTCCTTTCAGCCAAGTCCCAGTCATTTGTACCATTTCCCATTCAGTCCTGGAATTTTTCGAATTTTTCAAGCACTCCAAGGAACTTTTCAAGTTGTTTCAATTTAGTCCCGGGGTCATTTTCGCCTTTTTCAGATCAGCCCTGAATTTTGAATTATTTCGGTTCAAGTCCCGGTCATTTTAATATCTTCGAATCAGTCCCTGAACTTTTCGAAAATTTTAAATCAGTCCCTGAACTTTCCGGAATCTCCAGATCAGTCCTGAACCTTTCGGGAATTTTTAAATCAGTCCCTAAACTTTTTGCAATTTTCAAATCAGTCCCTGAATTTTTCGGAATTTTCACATTAGTCCCTGAACTTTTCGAATTTTCACATCAGTCCCTGAGCTTTTTGGAATTTGCAAATCAGTCCCTTAACTTTTCGGAATTTTCAAATCAGTCCTGAACATTTTCCAAAGACATCCGGCCCTTTCCTACTTGGATCACCGACCGACAGCGCGTGCGCCATGTTTAAATATTTTATTCTTGTAATTATATGTATACGGCATGACAACGTGTGTGCTTTGCATGATTTTCCGCTTTCCATGAATCGGTGCCGTTTTATCGATTTCGTTGATATCGTGTTTGCGTGTATGTTTGTATGTGTTTATCATGATCATGGCGGCACCGATTATGTAAATTTGTATTTTCGCCGTGCTTGATGTGGTGATATGCTCTTGATCTGTGCTTAAAATGCTTTATCGTTTAAATCGAAACCTCTCATGAATCGGGTTAATCATGCAAACTCGACTTAAAATTAATTTTTAAATCCTAAGGCGATCGGGAATTAGGATTCGCATCGGACGGTCCATCAATGATCGGCTCGACGGTCCGAAACCCGAATATTTAGAGCATTTGGCAAAACATTAATTAATTTAATCAATAATTTCACTAACGGGGTAATTGGACGTTCACACGATTAATTAATTCACTTGGCCCTAATAATTTTGTACGAATTGGTAATAAACCGGTAACACTCGTCGATAGGTTGCAAACATGCGTTGGTGCCCTTCTCAAAACTTGCAAATTTTATAAAACTCGAGACACGTAGTTCGATGTGACATGGATGTCTAGGAAGGACTTGCGCGTCTTGACTCGAGGCCTCACCTGATTTCAGGAAACTCAGGTCTGGACGTGGAAGTTCTTCTTAGATCACTTCCGGATAGATTAACCGATCTTTTGGCTCTTTTAGGGTTCTTGACAACCCTGGAAGGTCCAGGGGATCGGTTAGCGCCAGTCACAGGCCGAGGTGGCCCGCACCGCGTAATCTCTCTTTCCCGAAAACAATTTTTATCTCGAGGGCAAAATCGTCTATTTGCAACCTAGCGACACCCCCTAGGGTTAGAATAAGAGAAACATGCGGTATCAGGGTAGGGATGGGCTACCTATCTAGGCGCAGGTTCATCTGCATAGCCCGCCCTATCCGACCGATGAGTTTTTGTTATTCTAGCATAGTCTCGGGTAGTTAGTTCGGGTGGATTAGCTCAAAATACAAATACCGAATTAATTGTATACTCGGCTAAGACAAAATGGGCAATAGTGGGATAGGCACTAGGTTTTAGGATGTACAGGCGGAATCAATGTTTGGTAATAACCTGTAACAACCGTAGTGTCACAACATAGAACAACCCTAAAAATAACCCACAAACACAAGGCTTGACAACAGACGTCACGTACGTCAGGTCCTCATAAAATAATGCCAAATGCGAAATACCTTCCCGAGGCGTTCCTTGATCGATTCACACCTTGTACCTACTTTGTTTGTTTTAGGGTAGGATTTGTATGCCAAGATACCCCGGTTAATAATTGGTTAATTCACGTAAATTCGGCAATAACAAGATCCCATTGTTTATTTATGTCCGCTTGTTAACATTCTTGCACTTGTTTGTTATGCGGATCGAGCCCGATCCTTTAGGATGCGACCCATAGGGGATCCAACGCCCCACCGTAGATCACGGGGTCTACCCCCCCTAACACTGAGTGCATCTTAATTTCAATTCCGGTCTTTTCAAACCACACGGTGAGCACGAGTGGAATAATAACCGAACGCGATTCGACCGGGATTCAGTTGCTGTAATTTGTATTTTATTTATTTGAGAGGACAATGTAAGGATTTATGTTGTACATTTATTCATGTAAGAATCCTGGTCGGAGAGTGGACGGTCGGAGTGTTCCTTCGAATTTACGGTGTCAAAACGCGTAAGATGAGCGGAACCTAATTAAGCGGTAATTAAATTAAAATGGCAAGCCTAGACAAGCTAGAGTACCGATAGGGCATGCGAGATATAGGCTCGCATGTAACAGAACCCCCGAATTCGGAACCTCAGGTTTCGCAGACCATATGCCTTAACAATTAGGTATACCCCGTACCCCTAGACCCGGGTAACTTGCCGGCCCTCGACTTTCGAGTCGTAAAATGGCAAGTGGCGACTCCTTCTCACGTGCGTCCGTCGCGCGTCCCCGGGAAGGTGGACACCCCCAAGCCGCGTTGCATAGGCGCGCGCACGCGTGCCCCGACGAGATGAAATTCGGGTGCGCACACTAGCAAACTGATAATTTTCAACTAAATACTAGCCCTTTCATTTATGAACTATTCTTTTACAATTCATCTCCTTAACCTGCGTTTCAATGATTGTAAAAATCCCTTGATCATAATCCTGTACAAATTTATAAACCATTTTCTGTTTATGAGGGTCATTTAGCTCTCTAACATTCCAAGAAGCTAAGATCATACGAGTACTTTAGGGGACTTACACCCCTTGCTAGACCTTGACTTCCTCGTTCCTTGCAATTTCAAGACCGCATGTGCTACTCCTTTCGAAGCACTTCTTGATTGTCGTTGTCCACCCAGCTGAACATCCTTCATCCAAATTTGTGTAACATTATCGTCAAATTTGTGTATAGAAAAAAAACATCGTTCCATTGTAATTAAAGTGTTTATTGCATTTTTTTCATAGATTTCATTTTCTGATATTAGATATGTTTTCTTGGTAAGATTATTAATTTCCATAATTCTAATTGTTTATTATTGCTTAATTTTGGTAAAAAATTTTAGGGGCCGTTTGGATTCGGAGTTAAAATTACTTTGATTTTGATTTTGATTTTGATTGTGGAAAAGGACAAATGAGATGTGATTATAAATTTGACTTGGGAAACGTGTGTTTTTGTTGTGTAGTGTGTTGAGTTAAAGTTAAAGTTAAAATCAAATTCTTACGAAACAAACGGGAATTTCCATCACTGAAGAGTCTATTTGCTATTTTTCATAGATTTCATTTTCTAATATTATATGTTTTCTCCATAATTCTAATTGTTATTTATTGCTTAATTTTGATTAAAAAGATAGTGCATCCTCTTATTAATATTTCATTATTTTCAAATTATATTATTTTTATAATTTTAAAGATAGTATTATATTTCATTATTTTCAAATTATAATACGTTTATAATTTTAGTATTTACTTTCTTTTTATAATTTTCACTTGCATTAGTTGAAATGCATTTAATGCTTGCAAGTCAATTTTACTATATGCATAGATAGATAGAGAGATGGGTTGGCTTAGATTTGCAGCGATATGGAGAACGATTGTGGATGAACTGCACGCTTGCTGTAATTACATCCCTTAATGTCATTATTGCAGAAAAATACACACACACACACACACACATATATATGACACTCAGGGCGGGCCTATGGGGTGGCGAATAAAGCAATTGCAGTATCTCCATCACAGATTAAGGTCCCCTAACATGAATTTGCCTTGCCTAATTTGAAAGAAATTTACTTGTTTCCATAATAGATTAAAACCCCTAACATTAATTTGCCTTGCCTAATTTCTGATAAATTTACTCGTTTCCAAAATAGATTAAGGTCTCCTAACATAATTTGCCTAGTCTCTAATAAATTTAATTGTCAAAACAACTCCTAATCAATCTATTTTTCCTCATTTGAATTAATTGGCCTATTGTAACATAATTAGTTGCAGATTGTCAGCCAATATATGTGTATATTTATATATAATAATTCTTAATTTTCGCAATCAACCATCAATTTTTTGTTCACTTTTTTCACAATCTCTAATTCTTTTATCCATCAACCATCCATAAGTTCAACAAAAATGATAAATCCTCCTAAATATTATACCTAATAATCTCACTAACACTCACATGTATTAAATAGCTCTTTGATATTTGTGTAAATTATAATTCATGCCATTGTGAGTGAGAATTTAAATTAGAAGAATTTTTAGATTAATTATTAGTATGATTAAGTGTTCTTTTTTATATGTCCAAAGTTGTTCATTCAGTATAATGTTGAATCAAATTAATCTTGTTCTCCTAACATTCAATTTTTTAATCGAATAACTCGTCGACTTTTCTCTTTGTCTAACTCTTTGACTTGAACTTTCTGCGTTTTCAATTTCTACTAATTTTTACTCTTGATGCAAGTAGCAAAGTAAGAAAAAATTATTGAAAAATCATTGAAATAAATACTGGGAGGGATTTATTGTAAAATTTTAATTATTAATTTGCATGCAAGTCAAAGTTGAAAAATAAATTTAAACTAAAAACTTTATATTAATTTTATTATTTTTTCACTGTGAAATGAAAATGTAAGTTTTATGAAGGCCTCATATAAGTATTTTGCTTTAAGCCACCATTTTTCTTAGGTCGCCCTTGACCCAGAAAAAAAATGGTAAGATGCTGCAATTTAGCTACAATAAATCTCTACCGTTATCCCTCCTCCCTCTTGGCGTTCTTTTGTGAAGTTAAACACGACAAAATTTGAGAAAGGAAATGCGGCGTAGTGGTACACCCACTCACCTAACATCCATATAAACTTTTCATTTTATTATTTCTTAAATGTGATATAATTTTGAAGAAGAGGTATCAATGCAATGACACAAGTTACCAACTCTAGATATCGAGATCTTGGGTTTGTTCTTAGCTAGTAGGACTTGATCTGTGCACCTTTGATTCTTTAACCCCATTCCCATAACTATGTGAGCTTCCTTTGCAACAAAAAAAAAAGATAATGTGATATAATTGTTAGGATTAAATGCACTTTACCTCCTGACTTATGAAGTGAAATTAGGTTTGCCCCCTACCTATGAAATTGGCAAAGTGCTCCCTCACCTTATCCAAAATTAAGTGATGTGACTCCCGTATCAAATTTAGGTCAAACTTCCGGCCAAAACAAGTCACACACAGATTACATATTAATTTGAAGAGGGCAAAATTGTCATAGGGAATAATTAATCAAAAATTGAATTTTTACAAAATTAGGCACCTATGATCGTTCGTCATCCCCTATTGTCTGCAGCTCTGCCCTGACCACCAACACCACTGCGTAGACTCCGTGATTTCTCGGCGACCAATTTAAACTTCAATTCACCAATGTAAGAACGCAGCCCCGATGCCCGTCATTGGGAAATTGATAAGCAAAATCAACACCAACCCAACCAAGCAGGACAATTATAGCCACAATTTGACATTGAATTGCGTAACAATTGCATCAAACTGCAGAACAAAGTGGGAAAAGGTGGCAAATTCAAAAGCGAAATGGGGCACCCACTTGAATTGGAGTCTGGAGGCGTAGGAAGATGGTCGTTGTGGCCACTTGGGGAGATGGGCTTGCAGGTTGGTTGGTGTATATCGGAGTCTGGTCGAGTAGAGGGGTCATCATGGTCGAGGCGAATTGTCGATGATGGAGTTGCAAGGGCAGGGGTTTGGTCTCTGCGCCGTAATCTGATCGCACAGGGAGAATCGCTGCAACTTTTAGGGGAAATAGGGTCAAGGGGACTAGCCTGCTCCTGAGGTCAGGGAGATAGGGTCGCCTAGAAGATGGATACGTTCCACTGTTCTCTTCTGTTCCTTTTGTTTCGTTCTTTTGTTTTTTTTTGTTTTTGCAGGTAATTAAGAAATATATGGACAATTTTATCCTTTTTAATTTAATTTGACATGTGAGTGGCATGAATCCTCTTTTAAACCGAATTTAATCGAGGTGGCATGTTGCTTACTTCCGGTAAGATCGAGAGGCACTCTGCAAAAATTTAAAGGTCAGGGGTATACCCTAATTCACCTTATAGGTCGGGGGTTAAGTGCATTTAACTTTAATTGTTATATATAAAATATATAGAATTCCTCCTACAATTGCCAAATTGGAATGTTAATACTTATAGAGTTTAGTATTTTTTAATTCCTTTTAGATAATGTAAGTTTCAGAAGTTTAATACCTTCTATAAAATATTTTAATTGCTTCTGTTATGTATCTATATGTATGTGTGTGTGTGTGTATATATATATATATATATATTTGACTTTCGGCTCAATAAATAGCTTGAATTGGTAAATTCAAATAAATTATAAGATTATTAAAAAATAATTCTAAATTAATATTTAAATACTACGGTGGTAGTACAATTTGAGATCCGCAATCTGCACCTACATGTAATCTCAATCTAGAAATTGCCAAGTGTGCCTTAAAATATTCAGAATTCCCAATCATATAATGGATAATGAATAATTCACCTAACAACTGGTAAGCACATGGTTGCTATTAAAATTAAAAAAAAATCAATTATAACATATAACAGCCAAAAAAAGCAACGTGAACACACTAAGCCCGGTCAGTAAACTTTTAGCTCTAAATTGCATGTCTTCTATTAATTGAAATTTATCATACTCTTGGTTGGATCAAGTAGCACGAATCATTTCTAATTAGTTATCATTATCCGTAAATATTAATTAATAATTAATCAATCATAATACATCAAGTCAAAAAGCGCGATGCGGAGACACAATATTTGTGCTCGATTAATAAACCCGTAACTCCACGTTATATGTCTTTATAATTCCAATAATTGAAGTTTGCCATATCTTTTGCTGGATCAAGTTCCACAAATTGCTACTAATTAGTCATCATAATCCGTACATATTAATAAATAATTAGACTTTCTTAAGAAATGAAAAACTTACTTGATAATGTAAAGAGCATCTCGAAATAATATTTTATACATATAATTCAATTATTTGTATACCACAAATCCTATAAATATATTTAACATTCACGAGTCAAATAAAATAAAATAAAGTTTGATGACCATCTTTTCTACCTAAAAAATAATCACCTTCCCGCTCCTAATCTAACAGGCTCATTTCTCTCAATGTTTTCAATATGTAGCTAAACATACAAATACTATTATCTTTATATGTACTATTAAATGGAATATAATCTATATTTTGAAACTGATTTATATTTGATTGAGTAAATTATTTTTTAGTTTGCATATATCAAATGCAATCATCTTGTCTTATCTATATATTTTAAAAAGAAGTATTTCTTTTTAACTTAAATATGTCAATTCTGATTATAAGGTAAACTGATATATTATCTTTGCATTTTTAAGAAATAATTTGATTTTATATGCGCCCCAAATTTCCCAAACAATACACGGGTGATCGCCTAATTTTAATTTAAAAAATATAAAAGATACGAAGTTCATATGCTGAATATAGATTTGTTTATGCTGAACTATATTATTCATTATGGAAACCACGTGATGAACTACGCCATGTCGGTCTTTCGAATTTATTAACCAAAAGAATTAGGTTTACTTACATATATGGAAACCACGTGAATCATGATTTGCGGGATCCATTGGACATAATCACGGCCGTAGCCAATGCGTTGGCAATTGCCCCCATGAGATTCTCCCAAATCCCAATAATATTATATATTATTACTATAAAAATGTATATATATATATATATTTCATAATTAATATAAATTGCCACCCCTCAAAATATTATAATATATGCCTTTGTCAAAGTATTTGCCCCCTGACGTGCGGTTCCGAAAAAACAAAATGAATTGGCCTCTGAAGACTTTAATAGTGTGATCAATTGACAACTTCAAGAATTCAACAACGCTTCAATGACTCTTTTTCCTCTTTTGATAAGTCCAAATCGATATTCAGTTGCTTGACAATCAACTTGAGACTTACTTTCTTGATATGAGATATTCTGAAGAGTTCATAAACCTAGAAAGTATCAGAGATTTTTCTCAGAAGTTGGATGCCACAAGAAGGCATATTGTGTATCAACTGGTTTACTTACTTATGAAGTTGGCGTTGATATTACAAGTTGCCATTGTATCGGTGGAGAGAATTTTTTCAGTTATGAAAATTGTGAAAAACCGCCTCTGTAATAAGATGGGAGACTCTAGGATGAACGATTGTTTGGTTACCTATATTGAGAAAGATATTTTTGTAAGATTGACAATGAGAGGATCTTGAATAGCTTTCAGGTTATGAGATCTCAAAAGAGACATTTGTAATTATTAAGTTTTTAATTCAATGAACTTTATATATCTCTATCATTAATATACATTTAATATAGTTTCATATATACGTCTATTTTTGTTTTATATTTTGCCCCCGAGATAATTTCTTGGCTTCGCCCATGTACATAATTAAAATAATTCTTTGTAATTCACCCCCAAAAAGAAATATTTGAAAACCGCATACTCTCAGGGTGGGACTCTATAGCTATATATAAGGGTGATCTAGCCGTTTTGGTATGTGTCTCAAGATCATCAGATCACCAGTTTACGTGTATACAAATACATAAGAAAAAATCCTATATAGACTAAATCATTAAGTATCAGCAGACAAACAAGAAATGGCGTCACCAGAGGCACTTCATGGAAGGCTGCAGAAGGATATCGACCTGAAATCGAGTGCAGACCAGTACTACAGGATGTGGAGGAAAGAGTCCCACAAGATCCCCACGGCTACAACACAGAACATCCAGGCAGTTGCTCTTCACGAAGGTGACTGGCACGACCATGGAGCTATCAAGATCTGGAACTACACCGTTGGTAAGCTAGTCATACATATGTATCTCAACCTAGAATTGCATGTTGATGTGATTACGGGCCTCTCTAACTTGACGACACCGATGCTCCCACCGATGTGACTAAGTCCGAAACAGGGTTCTCTCCTTTCTAAACGAAAAAAAAAATCATTTACCCAAAAAGAAAAAAGAAAGAAAAAGAAGACGTCTAGAGCATATGTGGTGCAAACTTTGCTCTCTTATAGTCGTAAAAATTGGTTTGTCAAAATGATGCTTCTTCATGCCGATGCTCAAAGATTAGATTGTGGCCAACAACATAAAACAAGAGACATAAATCCTCGAGTTTTGCACGATCATAATAATATACTGGGATGGATTCTATATACTGGCTGTCCGTCCAAACATGAGGATCACGACCATCGATGATGAATAACCATGTATATTTCTTGAACAATTTTATGTTTGTACATGTGCAGAAGGAAAATCAGGAACGTTCAAGGAGAAGGTGGAGTTTGATGATGCGAACATGACTTTCACCCTTCATGGCATTGAGGGAGATGTTTATGACGAGTACAAGGTGTACAGGCCCATATGCAAGGTTGTCCCGAAAAGCAAGGGCTCCGTCGCGAAGTTAGCCCTAGAGTATGAGAGGGTGAACGAGGATACACCGATTCCCAACAAGTACATGGACTTCTTTGTAAGCATGACTCAGGATATCGATGCCCATGCCTACGCAGCATCAACATGAGAGAGGAGGGTGAATCAGCTTCAAAATCTGTGTTTTATGTGGTTGTAATGTTCTCTATATTGCTGGAAAAGTATGACGTTGTACTATGAACATATTGTGTCTATGATGTTTTTCTGCCTACCTTGTATCTGCTGTAAGTACCTCGACGGAGTGTATCAGCACTATTGTAAAATAACTGAAAGCTCTCTATGGCAGCTTTCTATGCACTTGCATGAATAAAAAATGCATGAAAGTTCGTTGCTCGTATTGTTTTGTTAGTCTCCCGAGCTTTACGTTTATTGTGGTTGCTTTGCATATGATGATAACAATGAGGGTCACCTTGACGCAGTTTGCAGACCCCATATATTTTTCGTGCAGAATCTTTAAAACTTATTAATTACGGTTTCGAAGCATGCCTCACTAGATTTTTAGTATGAAAATCAAATTGTGGCGTGACACTCGATCATAGACAATTTATACACCTCGCTAGAGTTAGTCCCTGAAAGATCAGTGGAAAATAAAAGTTAAAACATCCTAAAATTATTTTTTCAAGTCGAGATGCTCGTGAATCGTATATAATGATCGCATTGTCAATAATCTCAAATATGCATTCTCAAATTAAGTACCCTTGCAGTTTCTTACTTGAACTTGTAATGTATATATACTTCACATACTTAAAGAAGTCCACTCCATAATTGCATTAGTGAGAAAGCACCTACAGATATTTTTCGATCTAAATTAGTTTATAAGACTCTAGATAAATTGGTGGAGGACAAGAAGTTTACTTGAGGGTCTAAACGATTAGACGCGATTTGGAAGAGACAAACTGTATGCTGAAAGATATTTTAGATTGAGAAGAGATTTCCAAATAAATTAAACTTTTTTTCCTTAGTATAAGAATGTGACAAGAAAGAGATGAAGATAAGTTCACTCCTCCGGATATAATTAAGAATCATGCCAATAATAGAGCTGTCGTAGAGGAAAAGGGATTTGATCTAATGGAATAAGTCACTGTCCAAAATCATGAGTTTTCAAGTTCAATCTTCATCATCGTCAGTCGGATTTCCGTGCCTCTTTAATTAGTTTTACTATATATATTCTTATACTAAGCCATATACCTCCCTTATAATCAAAAGAAATAATAGAACTGTCATACGATTAATTCCTTTTTTTGATACAAACGTATCTATTATCCAGAGGAAAAGAAAAAAAAAACAATAGTTCCTTTTTTTGATTATATAAGTAGTCAATGAATTTCGTACAATGAATTAAAAAAAATTAATTGTTAATAAATGGGCATAAGTGATCCCATCACGTAAAATTGAACGATCAATCTTAGTTGACTGGCAAGGATAACAGAAAATGGATTTGACCATGGACAGTGGGTCGTGAACCATCATGCAAGAAATGATAGGATGTGCTCACGCCCAATTAAGCGTACTCAGAGAGGTCAAAATTGAACGCCAATTTTATACAATCATACAAAGAACAATAAGCTCGTTTACGATAAACCATCGTAATTACCTTATAATTGTATAAATCGTCATCACATTCCTCGCGATAATTGAGCGGAGCCGAGTACTATCAGACTCGAACTCACCACTCATGTAAGCGACAATGCTGCATTACCTCAAAAGATGGAATTTACATTTTAATTTAATGGAGCCATGGAAATTATAAAAGACCAAAATACTGTGGCCGGAGGTGTTAGAGCTATGCGAAGGAGAATGAGCACTTGCAGGTGAAGCGATTAACCAGTCTGTCATGGGCACTGCAAAATATAGTGATTGGGTTTATTTTCAATCTAAAAAATACTATGTTACATTTCATTGGACTTTTACGAATTTGGATCCATTTTCACTTAAAAGTTCAATATCATAAGTTGTGATACTCAAGTCACATATAAACCTATAGTTATTCCTTCATTTTTTTCACGTGGGATTAACATTCTTAATACTCACTGCCATGTGCAAGATGGGGTTTATTTTTGCATACGCGTTATCACGTGCTCTTAAACATCTGCCATCAGCAATTGACCTCGAGCCGAGCCTATCTTCCATACTCGGGCAGGGAGGACTTACACGAGACGCACTCTTGGTTGCTCTCGAACATACGGGGCTTGGTGTGGTGTGAGTGCGTACGAACAAGTGGAACTGTGGCTCTGATACCATAGTAAATTTAAGAGTAAATATGCAATTTGGTCTCTGACTTTAGAAGGTTGCAACCCTAAATAATTTTTTACATCAATCAGGTCCTCGACTTTTTCATTTTACATCAATTTGGTCTTTTTTATATCATTTAGGTCCCTTAGTTTTAAAAATTGCATCAATTTGATCTGCGAGAAACATGGGCCCCATCATCTAGGTCTGGTGTCACATCAGATAAGACCGTTGGCTAGCTGCATTTTGCTTGACGGAGCTTGACGTTCGTTAAGTTGGACAGGACCTAACTGATGTAACACATGCGAACTAATGTTGTATTTTTGGAACTATGTTTAGGTTACATCAATTAGGTCCTTAAGACCACATTCCCTCTCCTCCTTTTTAGCAGTCCCATCTTTTCAAGTTTTTACTCTCTATGTTATTTCCCACTCATTTCACACTCCCCTGTCTCCGTCTATTTCTCTTCATCTCCTCTATTTGAAGCCATTTCCCCCTTTCTTCTCCACCTATATTGTGTGAATCGATCAAGAAGCAAGGTGTGGGAGCACTATGGATGACGATAAGGCCGACGCTAAGTTTGTCTGCATACCTAAGTACGTGTCTCTGTCTCTCTCTCTAAAATCCTATTGTGGTTCCACTTGATGAAAAATATGAGCTTTTTCTAGGTTTTGATCATCGATCATATCGCTGTTTCTCTGTGATGGTATCCTTGGGTGAAATCCCATTGTGGTTGTATAATGAAAAAGTTTTTTTTTTTTAGGTTTCCATCATGGACCACACACCTCTATCTCTATGTGGCTGTTTTTCTCAGCAGAAATCAATTGTTTGACGTTGGCTTAGTTAAAAAGGTGAGATACGAGCAGCATATTTGTTACCATACAACAAGAAGTGATAGCAGAGTACTATATACTTACACAGCCATTAGGATTAAAGATAAGTTAAATTTAAAATTATTTTGATTTGATAAATTAAATTTAAGAAGTAAAAATATTTATTAAAAAAAAAAGATATAGCAGGGCGGGACTCTATGAGGGCGAAAGCGCATCCTATTCTCTCTGCGGTGGGCAAGGACCCGCTTGAATTGTTTTATACAAAATACAATACAATTATAACATAATATAATATAAGAATTATAACATAGAAAAATGATATCATAACACTATATCTGGTGACACTCTCTTTGAAATGGTCAGTCCAATGACGAATTTTTCAAAAGAACTATGTAAGTGCTATAATTTTCAAAGGGAATAATACATCGTTCAAGTAGAGTACTAATGATATCACCATGACATGATATCATTTCCCTTATAACATAACATAACACAATATAATATAATATCATATCATATGCTAATAATGCTTTTTTGACAAAGAAGCAACTTTCATTCATCCATTAATTAATAATAATAGATATATATTAAACTTATATTATCATATCAGTTTAATAATATAATAATGCTAGACAGTTGAGAGTTGTTAGTAATAATCCCTCCTCGCAAGATCTGAATTTACATAGCATAGTAGTATGCTCGCTCTCTCTCCCCAAACCCTAACCCAGTAAACCCCGCCCCATCCTGTAGCTGCCGTCGGCGTGTCCGGCGGTGATCGTCCTTCCCGTGCTCTTAAAGATCATTTCCCCTCTTTTTTCTTGGTCAACAAGCATCTCTGCTATCGCTCCTTCACCGTCGCTCTTCCACAGCCACCCCGTTTCTTCGTCCTTCACCTAACCAACTCAACGTCGATCCACCGCTGCACAGAGCTGCAGCCCACCCTAATTTTCTGCCGTTCAATTCCCTCGCAGCTCAGCATCAATTCAATCCACCCCTTGACATACCGGACCAACTCAAGTGTGACTCTTTTGGAGGCCTTGATGGTCAATGATTTCTCTTCCCCGCCCAAGCTAAAAACTTTGGCCTCGCGGAGGCTCATCGTTGATGATTTACCGACGTAATCCGATGCTATAGTCGTGTTCAATTCTATTTTCCCCCGGTGTCCGTTTAGAGGAGCTTCTGATTTGGTCAGATTGTGTATGTGTTTGGTTAGTCTTGGAAGATCTATTATTGGGTCTGATTTGCTTGGCATTATGTGGTTGTGATTGGATTCTGTACTAT
Organism: Punica granatum; assembly: GCF_007655135.1. Classification (NCBI taxonomy): domain Eukaryota; kingdom Viridiplantae; phylum Streptophyta; class Magnoliopsida; order Myrtales; family Lythraceae; genus Punica; species Punica granatum. The sequence goes on along the minus strand of NC_045132.1, from coordinate 18,590,427 downwards.
GTGCGATCAGTTTTCCTTATTGCCCTTCTAATAAAGGGTATGTTGTTACCTAGTAGCTCTATGGCCGGGACAAACACTGACAGTGTCATGGTCGAGATAGACTCCGACAGTGTCGTGGCTAGGTTAGGCGCCGACAGTATCATGTGGTCAATTAATGTATATTATGTGTACTAATTAATAAAATATATCCTTTCCAAAAAAAAATCTCTCCTCATCTATCCAATAATAACGTGCTATGTTAACAAACATATTTCCCGCTTTTCCTTCCCATGATCCGCATAATCTAGTGTCCGTAAGTCAACCAGCCCAACCAAGGCTTGGATTAGGAGTGTTGTTGTTGATGAAAAAGTGCTGAAATAAAACGGTTGAAAAATAATTACTTATTTTATAAGTTGTTAATGTGTTTGGCATGCTATTTTTTAAATCAACTGAAATAAATGCTGAAAAGTTAAAATGACTGATACGTACATCAATAGCAGAATAAAATTTATTTCGTTCACAAATAAAATTTTTATTGGTGTAATAAATGAGACAGATTAGATCATAGTTCTATTAGAACTATCAAAAAAAAAAGTTGTGACCCTCCATTGTTTAAATTATATATATATATATATATATAATAGATGAGACGGAGAGGTGAGGGCAACATGGAATTATGCAGAAAAGGATTGGAGTATTTTGGAAGTTACAAGAAGTCAAATAGCCGTGGGTGTAGCAGCAGATATGAGAAGCAGAGGCCCAACTGCTTCTCCAAAATTGCGTTCCCCCCGCAAAAATGAGTCAACCGCTGGTGGAGGAAAGGAACACCAAACGCTAATTATTAATTGAGGTTGAAAACGCAGGTTTGGGCGCTCGCCGCACTCCCAAACTCACGCCAATTTAGGTTCAAGCTCATTCGCTCACAGAGGGATAAAATTATCTCCATTATAAGTTTTCTTCATTCACAAATTCAAACCTCCTAAATCTTACCGATACCGAGCCACTAAAATAATCCACGTCGCTTCCGAGATGTGGACCCTTTAAAAAATTACTGGCCGGTGATATCAAAGAACCTATAAAATCGAAAAATTGAGATTGATTGATAATGCTCTATCATCGTTAAACTACTATATTCTAGATTCATTTTTTCATTAATGAAAGTTGTAGCTATATCCCTGTATCGAAAAGGAAAAAGTATATCTATAAAAGGATCGACAAAGTGTGGGATTACCTAGACCAAGAGCAAAAGATCAAATGTCCTACTATATTAGGCCCATGAACCTCATTATAATCGAAAAAAAAAAAGAAGATCAAATGTCCCATATGGCTCATTCCTTTTTTTTTCAATTTACCTTTTGTGAATTCCTAATTATTATTTTGTTTAGTAAAATTATGTATTTTTGTTTTAATTATGTCCCATCCAAACTGCAATTAAGATATTATTGACTATATATCCAGAATATGGTTTGATCATCCATTATTTCTCGATTGATTAATATATCTTAATTTTCGTTGTCCATTTTAATTAAAAGACATACAAGATAATTTGACTAGTTCTTTTCTTTTTTTGCTGAGTATTTGACTAGTTCTTTTAACAACCTCTAGGATCGTAACATATATCTTGATTATCATCACACAAGAATTCTGCTTAGTCAATTTCAAAACAATCACGTGGAAATCAAATTCCGATCGAGATCGACGCGAAAATCTTAATATCTGTTACTGGTATAAAATTAATTTGGGAAAAGTACAAAAACCCCATTGTGGTTTAAGTTTGAGACAAATTGGACCTTGTGATTTTTTTAGGGACAAATAATACCATGCGGTTCACTTAGTGAGACATAATAGACATTACCGTTAATTTTTTCATCACTTTTGGTCCTCAAACTTTTCTTTTTGTCATTATCACCCTCAAACTTTTAACTTTTTTACAATTTGATCCTAAATTTTTTTTTTAGAAAAGGGGAAGGGGCTTAGACCTTCAATTGGCTACCCCGACTCTACCACCAAGGTTGTCGACACCCACAGAGGATGCCGGAAACCTCGAGGGTGGAGTTGAGGGTCTCCGATTGGTGGCCCTAGCCTCCAAATCGACTGAGATCTCGAGTTCAAGATCCGGATAGATTCGGGGGTGGGGCTGCCAATTTGTGACCCCGACCCCACCTCCATGGTCGTCGACATCCTCTGTGGGTGCATGCGACCTTAGTGGTGTGGTCGGGATTGTTGACGGATGGCCCCGATCCCTTTCCCTATTTTTCTTCCAAATTTTAGGACCAAATTGAAAAAATTTAAAAGTTTGAGGGTAATAATGGCAAAAAGAAAAGTCTGAGGACCAAAAGTGATAAAAAAATAACGGTGAGGTCCATTATATCTTATGAAGTGAACCACGATGCGTTATTTGTCCTTCAAAAAAACCATAAGATCTAATTTATCTCAAATTCAAGCCACATGGGGGGTTTTTGTACTTTTCCCAATTAATTTCCTGAAGGAATCATTCAAGAACACGTGTCAACGCCCGATTGAATCACTTGTAAAACATGCAATAAGAACGTGGCATTCAGAGAATGAAGCACATGTTTAATCCCTTTCTAAACATGTAGTCAAAGCCTCTAAGAGCCTTATCTCCTATTGGAATGCTAATTCACTTAGTGGATGGAAGTTACTTATCTTCTCATTGTGTCCAAATTAAGCTCAAACTTTGCCTATAAATAGAGGAGGCTTCCACAGATTTTGCACACACACACATCATTCAACACACTGATTGCTCTTAGCATTTATCTTTGGCCTCTCATGGCCCTCTATTTTAGGAGTAGATTTAATGTAGACAATCCCCGGCTCATGGCGGCTAGGGCTTCGCCCTCAATGGTTCGAGGGAACGCTTGTTCATGGCGACAGGATCTTCATCCTTAACGACTCGAGCAACCCACCTCATGGCGGCAAGTTCATCATCAACGACTCGAGCTATCATACACCAGAGGCGACCAAACTTGTCTTCAATGACATCGGTCTATCTAAGTTTGAATCATCAAGGAGGTTAGAACTCGATCCCGCAGCCATTCGTCCCCACGTCTCAACGCGGTACTGGTTCATTACTTCCTCGACGGTTAGAGCACCCCAAATCGGAGATCCTCGGGCCTAAACTGCATTGGTATAGCCATTTTATCCGGTGTAGGCCATCCTCGTAGATTCTTCGGTTTGAATTTCATTTATATTTACATGTGCTCGTGGTGTATTTATCTCTTAGTGAATGAAATTCTAATTTTATTCATTACATTAAATTCATGAGCTGTTCATATATATATTTTCTCTTCCTTCCTCCACACAAAGTCCTTGATTTAGAAGATTGCTGAAAGAACCCACAAGGACATTAAGTGGAGGAAAAAGAAATCCTGTAATTTTCCGGAGAAATCGGAAATTGCCTTTCTTCTTTCATCGAAATCCGGAAACAATATCAGATGACTTTCTAGGTGTCTCTCTCTCCAATTCAAGGACATTGCTGGAATCTATGTCCCAAATGTAAATGATCATCCTGTGGAATGAAGAACCCTAGACCTCAAAGAATGGAGAATCTGCGATTCTGGCTGTATTGTTATTTTCTCAAGCAACTTGATATTATTATTCGAGAAAGAGAATAAACTATATATTAACTGGAACTTTAAGATGTTATATATACACAAGTTGTGGATATATTCATTTTATAATGCACAACCGCATGAGGAATTATGTCATCCAAATATGGATTATCATGCTGGACCAGCTCCATCAAAAATACAATTGTAGAATAATTATTTCTTTTTTTATAAGTAGAAGATTATAATTATATATACCCACATAAATCAATGCAATCTATAGCAACATTTTTGGTGCCAGTTGTCGTAGACTATGGGTTGGCTTAGATTTGCAGAGATATGGAAAACGATTGAGGATGAACTGCGCGCTTCCGGTAATTACATCCCTATGTTCATTATTGCAGAAAGGGTTTTTCAAAGGGCATAGGTTAACTAATCATTAATTATCATTATTTATCAACTTGATCATTTAATGAACATGTCTAGAATTTTCAAAGGGGAAAAAGACATTTTTGCTCCTATAATTTTAGCATTTGATCAATTTTGATCCTCTAAGTTTTAAAAGTATCGAATTAGTTCTATACTTTTCCTTCATAAAACAATTTTGGTCCATTTCGTGACTTGAGTCCTCTAAGAATGGTCTAATCAACTTCGAGGATTAGTCTTCTGCAACCCATACTCCATGCTAGTTCACCCGACCAAACTCCCCATAATTCAGCAATAACAGAAGAGGCAAAGCCGACTACTACTTTAGAACTAAAAGACTCCTACTTTAGGTCAGAATTTGCTCTTGAGCATTTTATGATCAACAAAATTTATCCCTTTGGTTTGCCAAATCAACGAAAAATAGGTGGAACTCATGTTAAGCTTCCGCATATAAGCAGGTGCACAAAAAAAGAAAGAAAGAAAAGAGAAAACTAGAATAGATTGCAAACCACGAGATATTGTGCGATTGGCAAACAAAGCTCTCATGGACAAAATCATGAGGTCAGGAGTTTGAACTTATTGGAAGAACTTCATGATAAGGTTCAAGCCAACGCCGCTCAAGATTAATCTCAAGTGAGAGATTGAGGATTAATCACAGATAATTTAATTTAATTTTTAATATACCTTTGTGCTGTCCGTACTGATTCTTATGTTGTATGTGAGTTGAATAGCTATTTCGGTTATACAAAAATTAACGAAAATTTACGGCCCAAAATGTGGGTATCAACTAGGTTATGTGATCTCACCATTTACATGATATATGGAAAGGCACGGGGAAGCAAAGTACAAAAGAACAATTTATCAAAAGAAAAAAAAAAAAGAAGTAAAATGCAGAAGAAAAGTAGAGAAACATCGTACACACAATTGGTTTATGATACATATTACGAGTAGTTTCGTATTTTACGGGGTACTTATCTTGTACTTAAGTATTTCCTTGTAAATTAGTTCCAGCTGTCTTCCTTAGTTTTAGGCTAGAATATTTTCTTCCTGCTTTTGAGGGATTTACCTTCCCGTTTGATCAGTTTGTACAACGTATATTTACTCTTCTACCGATTCAATGAAAGTTTAGCTCATTCAGCTCGATTCAGAATTGATAGTACAAGATCCAAATTCACATTATAGAAAACATTGCATCCAGGGACACAATCGAAGATGCGCAATCCTCTTAAGTAGATGCCCTGTGGACATGGGCATCGATATTCTGAATCACACTGACAACAAAATCCATGTAAAAGTACGATGCAGAACGAAAGTAGAGAAACATCGCAGCCACAATAGGTTCATATCATGTTACAACTTCCTTATTCATACTACAGAAAACTTTTGCACCCTGAGACATGATCGAAGATGCGCAATCCTCTTAAGTCGATGCCCCATGGACATGGGCATCGATATCCTGAACCACGCTGACAGCAAAATCCATGTAATTGTTGGGAATCGGCATATCCTCGTTCAGCCTCTCATACTCTATGGCCAGCTTTGCCACGGAACCATTGCTCTTCGGGATAACCTTTGATTGTGAGCCTGTAGAACTTTAACTCGTTGTAAAGGTCTCCCTCAATGCCGTGGATGGTAATAGTCATGTTCGCATCATTGAACTCCACCTTCTCCTTGAATACTGCTGGTTTCCCATCTGCATACATAAACAATTGCTCATAAAACATAAGGTTATTCATCGTCTCAAGATGGAGATCCTTATGTATATTTTGGACGGACAGCTACATGGGTTCGCGCTCTGCCATTACAGTGTTACATCCTATACGTGCCATATTGAAATATGCTTCTAGAAAAGTCGAACCCTATGTCTGAACTTATTTATATTTTGCATATATATTAAGGATCCTACAATCTTATATCGGAAATAAACAAAAAAAAAAAAAGAGTTTATAATACCCCCACCACTTGAGAGTCTGAGTTTTTGGGTTGGATGGACGAACCATTTATAAGCTCAGCCCATCCGGTCGTGTTGGATACCATAATATGAGTGAGAGCAGGGGTTACGATTCCATGTCCCACACTGAAAATATACTGCCTGAATGTTTGGTGACGAAGCAGTGGGGATCTTATGGGTCTCCTTCCTCCACAACTTATAGTAATGGGCTGCACTTGATTTCAGCTCGATATCCTTCTGCAACTTCCCACAGAGTGCCTCCGGTGACGCCATTTTAATTGTTCGTCTCTACTTGTACCGAATGACCTGGGCTATATTTATGGTTTATATATTTTTGTATACACGTAGACCGATCACCTGATCTTGAGATGCATATTAAATGACCCGGGCTATATTTATGGTTTCTATATTTTTGTATACATGTACACCGATCACCTGATCTTGAGATGCAGGGTGTGTTTGTTTTTTTAAAAAATTTCAACTCAACTCCACTTATCTTCAATTAAACATCACAATCATTACTTTTTTCATTTTTAAAATTTTTTTAACCATTCAATTCAATTTTTAATATTAAATTCTCTCAACTATTTATTACTTTTTCATAATTCAATGATACAATCATTACTTAATCATTACTTCCTCTCAATTATTTATTAATTTTTCACACTTTTTCTCATAATTCAACAATACAATCATTACAAATTAATTAAAACCAAAACTCAACTAAACTCAACTCAACTCTAAATCCAAACGCACTCATATTAATGGCGAAATTCCCTTTATATATAGATTTATGCCACCCTTGGAGTATGTATTTTACAAATAATTATTTCAATTTACGTTCATGGCCTCCAAAAGTCATGATTCACGTGGTTTCATAGATGCAAATAATCCTAGGGAATGAAAAGAAGGGGTCGTAACAATGTGGATTAGTTTAAGCAGTTCGACGTTTGTTCGGTCTTATGTGAATGCAGAAAATTCACGCTGCGAGAGTTTTACCCCATAGTGGACCGACCCGACTCCATTAGATTAGTTGGGGCCCAATTGAGTTTCCGAATACTAAGGTTCACACAGAAAAAAAGGGCGTCGTAACCGAAAAAAAGGGCTTTGGTATTAATTGTACTTGCCGGACTTACAGGTCCCGTAGGCTTGCAGGGTGTTCACGTGGATCGTGAGATTAGTCGGAAACCCGGACACTCTCGTTATAAAAAATAAAAATAAAAAAAGAAGAAAAATTGTACTTGCCCTCAACTTAGAAATATGAATTATTGAGAACGTTGTCAACAACAGCGTTTTTTTGTTTACTAATGTTCTGGGAAAAAAAATCATATACTACGGTTGTGATGTTATTCGAGATCCAAGATCTGCACTTGCACGTAATCTCAATCTAGAAATTGCCATTATGCATTAAAATATTCAGAATTCTCAATCATATAATGGATAATAAATAAATTTCCAAATAACCGGTGAGCTCATTGTTCCTATTAAAGAAAAAGAGAGAATTTTAATTTATATATATATAAGATACGAAGTTCGTATGCGAAATATAAATTTGTTTATTCTGAAATATAGTATTCATTATATATAAATTACTCTATTCACAAATATCTACATAAATAATTAACTAACCTAATTTTAAAAATATTATTAAATTCTAACACTTTACAATTAAAATTTAGGGTAAATTGCAAGAAAACGGTGCGCGATTTCTAAATATTCTCAATTTTATCACGTACTTATAAAGACCCATTAATTTTAGCTGTTAATTATTTCAAAAAAAGACCCAAACTTTTTTACATTTTCTCAAATCAGCACATGTTGCTTCTCTCTCCAACCACCCCTCCCCCCTTCTATCCCTCTGCTCCTGTTCACGTTCCCATAGCCCCTAACCCTCTACAGCTTAGCCGGCTGTCTCGTTATCATCGAAACCTCTCCCCTTCCCCTCACACACTACCTCTCTTCTCCGTCAACCCCCTCCTGTCGTGTGAGAGACGAGATTATAGGGCTTTGGTCTTGAACTCGGTGCCACTGAGGTGGTGGAGGTGGTCGGAGACGGAGGAATTGGCCATGTCGAGGTTCCTCGGAGTAGCGCAAGGAGAGGGAATGGAGTAAGGAGAGGTGAGTGAATGAATGAATGAATAAATAAATAACTGAATAAATTACACTGTAACTAATGAGATTAATATTACAATTGTACTCATCTCAAAATCCCACAGCGAAAAATGGATGTAAAAGTATTGGGTGAAGAATTATTGTTGTCCAGGGAATTATCTAATTTAGCAGCAAGTGGTTTTAGTTCAAATTCTCATTTCACGAGATCTAGTTTGCTCCGTCTTCATTATCCTCACCCAGAAAAGATGTTGGCGTACTGAACCCTTTTCTTAACTTTTGGATTTTTTTTTACAAGTCCCGACTAATCCATCTCGAGCCGAATTAACATATTAAGAGGTAAATCTTTTTTAATCATGAATTTTTTCTATTCACATGACTCGAACATAAGATCTTGTTTAAGAAAAACAAAGCAGGTGTCTAACGTTTTGGAACCAATCATGTTGGTCTTTTGGATTATATTTTAACCGAAAAAATTGGGTACTTACATATATGGAAACCACGTGAATCATGATTTGCGGGAGCCATGTATATAACTAGTTTGACATGTGTCTCAAGATCATCAGGTCACCAGTGTACGTGTACACAAATACATAAAAACTCTATATAGACTTAATCATTTAGTATCAAGAGACAAACAAGACATGGCGTCACCGGAGGCATTTCACGGAGGGCTGCAGAAGGATATCGACCTGATATCGAGTGCAGACCAGTACTACAAGTTGTGGAGGAAAGAGGTCCACGAGATCCTCTCGGCTACGTCGCAAAACATTCAGGCAGTTGCTCTTCATGAAGGTGACTGGCACGACCATGGAGCTATCAAGATCTAGAACTACACCGTTGGTAAGCTAGTCATACATATATGTATCTCGACCTAGAATTGCATGTCGATGTGATATCGAGATTCTAGCCTCTCTGACTTGACACCAATGCACTGGACAGAACAGAACTGGTGATCACATTTGTAAAATTAAGTCCGGATACAGGGTTGTCTCCTTTGTAATCGTAGAAATTAGTTTGTCAAAATGAAGCTTCTTCATAGTGATGCTCAAAGATTAGCTTGTCCTCTCCTCCTAGTGCTCCTTCTAGGCCATGTTGAACTAGCAAAGCCTTCATCTTTATCTACCATAATCCGAACTCGTTCGTCCTATTGAATTTCTCCACCTCAAATCTCGTGTCTGACATCTTTAACAGCTCCAAAACCTGTGCTCTGATACCAATTGTTATTCCAAAGATGTCTAAACAAGATTAGAATCACAAGAAATCGAAAAATAACGACACTAAATATACATCATAAAATCTTCAAACGCAGGGAAATATTCACGGACAGAGCAGGAGTATCTATTAGATCGAAAAACTGGAGATAACAACCAAGATATCAATCGTGCTTCCCAAGCCCCCTTACCGACCCGAACCTCACCGAGAAGTGTTTTTCCCGACCTGTCAATTCTCTCAGATTTCTTACTCTAAAACCCTAGAGTTACATAGAATATATCCCCAAGAAAATTCCCGAAGATCTCACCCAAACTCACTGTCCCTCACCACGTTATACTTTCGAGTACAGGACTCACTCCCTATATATAGATACAAGACTCCTCAAATCTCATAGATATCCTAAATCCCTCTAGAATAAACTTTCATTTGAGATATATATGTCATATTTTAAATAAGCTAAAGACATCTTAGAAATATCTCTAATATCTCTTAAGAATATTTCACTATTCAAATATTCAAAAAAATACAACAAAATCCCTAGAAAAGAGGAAATATATTGTCCCTTCCTCATTTCGGCAGAACTCATCACCGCCAACTGGGTGTTCGATACTTTGAGTCTTTCGAGCTTAATGCGAGACATCTCTAATAAATCTCCACCTTGGCTCGCATTTAGCTAAGCATGATTAGCCTCCTACTTGATTGCTCCGTCACAGCCTTACCAGGCTCTACCTCACCTTGCATGCGTGCCATTCCAGTCCAAGCCACCCTTAGACTCCTTCGGGGTGCCGGGCTTCCTTAGCTTTCTTTTTGTGCACGCTCCAAAGCTGACTCGTCTACAAGTCATATCCTCGACTTCAGCATTACTTGATACCACCAACTCCGCAAGTTCGAAGCAGTCCCGCGGTCTCAAATGCTCTCTTTGTCTGTCCCTTGTTTGCGAATTGTTCCGTAGAGAATGTTGTCTCTCCTCAGACCTTCCCATTTGAACATCATCTACCACCATAGGCTTAGTCTCAAGAGTCTCAAGGTTTTCCACCACGAACTCCACTTTCTCCACAAGTTTCTCCACATGTCCTCGGCTTCCTCTCTTACACTGCTCCACCAAATCAGTTTTATTAAAAGCAATAAGTCAATTGACAACGAATCTCGAGGACTTACTGATCGAGTGTAATGACCTGTACCCATCCACCTTGTCAAGGCCAAGATCACCCAAGTACTTTTCTTCCAGAGTTAACCTCTCGAACGTTGTGCTAGTACTGGCTTTACCTTGTAGAACATATAACCCATACCACAAAGCCCCATTCATCACCATAGGAGCTCCCTTCGAGACCTTTAAAACTCCACTTTGGTCCCGTACTTGCAGCCAAGAGTATCAAGATTTCCTAACGAGATCAAATTTTTTCTTATACCCCGGACATGCCTAACATCTGACAATATTATCTCACTACCATCATACATCTCAATTAACTCTACTTTTCCCAATAATATTACATGTCCAATCATCCGCCATGAGAATTGTACCATCCTCTATTGACCGATAAGCAGTAAACAACTCTCTGTCAAGACAAATATGGTAAGAGTTACCCGAATCGAGAACCCACGGTGTACCTGACCAATCCGGTGTAGTGAGAGACCTTGTCCCCCTATCTGCTGCAACCGAGAGAATATCTCTTTCTCCATCACTTTGCTCCGTCACTCCTATATTCATCGATGCCTTGATTTTTCTCCCTTTGACAGTCTCGCTTAAGATGGCCTTCCTCGACACAAATCCAGCAAGTCCTTTTCCGGTGCCCTGACTTGCATCTGCTACGAGACCTTTTCTCAGTCAATCTGCCCGTTACGATAAGTCCCTCACCATTGCTCACCTAGTAGCCGGTCACCTTCTTCGTCACTCCTTCAAGTTCAACGATGCCTTGACGTCTTCCAAGGTGATACTTGTCCCCCTGTAGAGTATGGTGTCGGCGAAGCTCTCGTAGGACTTTCACAAAGAACATAACATGAATAAGGCTTGATCCTCATCTTCTATCTTGACATTCACGTTTGCGAGATCCATCATGATATTGTATGGACTCGAATTTCGTCTCGTCAAGGCCCGCATGCGAACACCATTGCACGGCTTGGGAGTGTCCACCTTCCCGTTGGGACACGTGATGGACACGCGTGAGAAGGAGATGCCCCTTGCCTATTTACGACCTGAAGGTCGAAGGCTGGTAAATTGCCAGGGTCTAGGGGTATATGATACACCTAATTTGCTAAGGCATATGATCTTGCAGAACTTGAGCTTCAGCTTAATTTTTCGAACCAGGGAAGTACTAGTATCTCTTTTTCTCTTATGTTCTTTATTTTTATTTTCGTTTTACTAGAGCTACATTAGGAACAGTGAGGACACTGTTTAATCTAAGTGTAGGGAAGGGAGATACTAAACAGATGGAGTATAAAATTGAGTATAGTGTTGATGTCTGAATTCTGTGATTTAATTCGTTACTCATGACATTTGATGCTTGTCTTTGTTAATAAATGGTTATACTTCCCTGTCACCTTGAATTATAATTGTCCTTAAGTTATCTGGAAATTGTTAGGCCAAATTTTTTTAATTTTTTTTTATTATTGAAATCTAGAGATTGTACGAAGAATACTGTTGATAGCATTTGTTCAGGAATTGTTTGAAAAAAAAATTGACTCACTTAGGCAGCCTACTCACAACTGTTGTGATTTTTGTACTTAGTTAAAATTAATTAGTCAAATCTTTAGAAATCAAATTTACCTAGTTTTTAGCCCTAGAGTTTGAAGTTTAAGAGTCGGTCAAGTCTTTAAGTGAAAAATAAACAGGTCTACTTCTAAGCAAAGTTAGTTAGTATATCCTCTTTTTAATTGTTCTAATAGCACTTCAACATTTAGTGAAAGAGGTAAAAGAAGCTTTATACTTAGTGATTCCTATAAAAGAAGTATGAAAAGTGTTAGTGAGCATTCAAAAAAAAAAAAAGCAAGCATAGCCTTTACTCCAATGACTCAAGAATTGAGTTATGAGTATCCTAACTTGAATGTTAGAGTAAGGAAGAGTTTGTAGGGGTCCCTTTAAAACCTGGTCACTTGGGTGATGAGCTCGGGATGTGCCGACTCAATGAACTCACTATAACGAGAAGAGCGGAAAGGCACAAGTTCAAACAAAAATTGGACTTGAAAAAAAAAAATTTGCTTAAGAAACAGAAAGGAGAAATTGAATGCAAAAACAAAAAAAAATGAATTAAGACTTGTAATAAAAAGGAAGAAAACCTAGGGACGAAGCAGATACCATATGCTTTCACTACCTTGTTGACTTGCTTAGAGGGATAATTAGAGGGATCATATGCCTGCTAACAGCTATGAAGTTTAAATATGTATTTTTCTTTATAGGATTGAGTATTTACTTTTGAAATAAAAATCTTAGACTAAACGCTTGGATTAAAATTTGCTTTCTCTAGATTAGCTGGTTAATTTCAATTGTAGTACTCTGATCACATGTTTCCAGTTTGGTTTGAGCAGTGGGCACTACAAAATAGCGAGTCATAAATTATGAGATATCAAATGCTTGAATCAGTAAATATGAAAATTTGTACTCTCTATGATAGATTTCTTTCCTTGGTCTTATTTATTTTGCTTGAGGACAAGCAAAAGTTCAAGTGTGGGGAAGTTGATAAGAGCATATTATACTCATATTTTATTGTGCAATTCATGTTAAATTATTATTAATTTTATAGAAATTATAAGAAGTTTGTGCTTAATTATGTGTAATTTGATATTGTAGGTCTTTGAGGACTTAGATGGAATTACGAGCAATATTGAGGAGTTTTGCGCAATTGGGAGCTAGTCTATATCTTTCGGATTTTTTTTTTGTTTTGGATATAAATACTCCTTATAACAAGATTAGAAAACCCTGGGGGGAGCCATCTTTCACCATTCTTTTAACCTAGAGAGTTTTTGGAGAGAGTCTTGTTTAGAGCCGTCACTTGGATCAATTGATTTGAAGCGAATAATTGTGGAAGAGACTATTCCTTAAAGGAATTGTTGGGTTTTTGTTTTAGGATTCAATATCTTGAGTTTACTGCTGAATATGAATTCTATTACAATGACTCCTTTGAATTATAATTGTGTTTTCAATTCCATGATGTTCTAAGCTTCTCTTGTGGGAATATGATGAAACACTAGGTAGCTAATATGATGATTGTCGCCATGTTATAGGATTAATAGATGTGTTGATGATTCATGATTGCAATTCCTATAATTTCAATTTTAATTCTTAATTGGTTATAATTGTTAGAAACACTATTGATACGGGAGTTGATATAGGGTTTGTTAGGAATAATTGATTAGACTAATTAGTTAAATGCGGAAGCTGCGTTAATTAGTTTAATTAGAGATTATCCAGGGATTAATGCAATGTTTCTAGTTAGTTATTCGCTAAGACATTAGAGATAATTAATTTAGGGCATTAGACAATCATAGCACTGGAAGGTGTATGATTATAATTTAGAGTCCACTATTAATTAGAGATGCGGGAGCTGATTGATTAATTAGGGGTTTAAGACTTTAATTTTAAATGCTTGATAAACTCACTTGAATAACCACATAGCTATTAATCTATATAACACGATGGCAATCTGATTAGTGAAACTAGGGTGGATTCTGTTTTTCCCACTTTCAATTGATATATTTTCATACAATTCTCTTTCTGCTCTTTGTGACGATTTAGATTGATTAGTAGTTAATTAATTAATTCTCTCAATTTGATTGCCTAGATAATAATAGAATCTAATATAGGTTTAGTACTTAATTAATCCTCGTGGGATCGACACTCTATTCATCACTATATTACTTGATTTGACCCAGTCCAATTGCTGGTAAAATTCGCGCTTATTTTTATATATATTTGCAGTGGGTCAACTACGCGATGCGAGCCACCTCGGCCTGTAGCCGGTGTCGACCGATCCCCTGAGTCCTCCAGGGTTACGTAGGAACCCCGAGGGAACCAAATAACCAATCAATCTACCCGAAAGTGATCTGAAAAAGATTCGCGCGCCTTGACTTGAACCGCCTAAAATCAGGCGAATATCCGAATCAAGATACACGAGTCTTTATCAGACGTCCATGCTACATTGGACCACGCGTCTCAATAATTTGTGAAATTTGAGCTTGAAAAAGGCAAGATCGCCCGTTCTTAACCTATTGATGCGCTTACCGTTTTTTGAACAATTTACGCATCTTACTTAAAACGAGTGATTTATTTAGCTGAGTTACACGTCTCTTCCCCCGTGTGTGAAAATTCTTTTTGTGATTGTTGCCCTATGCCTTGAATACTACGGGTTAACGAAACGATTTGTGACACGAAGACCAAGACGGGTCCTCAAGAGCCAAGAACAACCGGTCAACGAGGCCGATACGCTCTTGGACTCTCGTGGGCCTAAGTTAGTCACCAATACCCAAATCCATACACATTACTTAAAATTAATGATTTTAACATTCAATTTATCACTTAATTAATGATAGGATGGAAAACACGATTGCACATAATCCGAGAATCGACTTCAAACGAGACAAGGAGGCCATGCTTGACTCGAGGCGGGCCAATAGACACTCGGCCACCATCTCTTGAAGATGGTCATGAGACCCTTGAGCCCCGAATCGGGTCTTGCATGGTCTCCTAGTCCCGTTTTTTGCCACTTCGCGAATGCTCACACATCAAACACGATAATAGCACGTATTTTGCAAAACCGATGCCGCCATGCTCTTAAGAATACAACAAACACTCAAGCACGCATAAAATATGATTGATATCGAAGATGAGAAGGGTCGGAAGTGAGAAACCGTTCAAGGAATCAAGTAGAAAGGGTTGGAGATCTTATTTAACCTTGGAAACTTTGAAGGAAAATCTCCAATGATTGAATTGAACAATTTCAAGAAAATTGGGGCTGATTTGGAAATTCGGTTAAGGTCATAGGGACTGATTTGGGACAACACAAAAGTCATGGGCAACTTTGAAAATGTAAAATGTCGGCCAAGGGCCATTCTAGATTGTTAAGAAAGTCAGGGATTGAACTGAAAATTGGTGAAAAGTTCTCTGGACTGATCTGAATTTTCTGGAAAGTTCAGTGGCTGAATTGAAAATGCTGAAAATTGTCTAGGACTATGTTGAAACAGATCAGGAAGTTCTGTGCTGATTCTGAAAATAGTGAAAACCTGTAGGAAGTGAACTGAAACATCTTGAAAACTTTGTGAAATTGAGTTTGAAAAGTTCCACTCATCATCACGGTTTGCAAGACCCCTTTTCCACTCATTGTCCGAGTTATCCAATAAACACATCAAGGGGAGTCCTAGACATGCCGCTAAGATCGAGTTTTCATACCTCTCCCGTGTCAATATCAGGATGAACCACTCAAACTTCAAAGACGCCTTGAACCGAGCCTCGCATGAGTCATTCGAACTCACCACAGCTGCAAGGAAGGACAAGCTGGAAGACAAAGTAAAAGTAAAAACAAAAGGGAGGAACGGGAAGAAAGAACAAGCAAAGGGCAAAGGGGGGACTGAGACTTAGCTCTCATTGGTTTAAGGAAGGTGGGGCAGTTGTGGCCAAACTCCCAGAGCTCAAAAGGTGGCAGGTAACAGCATCAACCGTGAGTTGAAGACCCCCAAGGATGGCAACAAGAAGAACAAGAAAATGGGGCGCAAATGAGGATCATAGTGAGCTGTTTTGTGAGGGGTCCCGGCTGTGATGTGCCGAGACAAGAGAAAAGAGACGAATGATGTTTGGTGGCGTGAAGGGGAGGGCAGCAGCAATAACACGCAGGGAACATGGTGATGATGAAGGAGTTGTTCCTATTGCCAAGGAAAGAGAGAGATGAGGTGGAAAATGCTGGTCCCAGGTGAGTCCAGAGTTGCTTATAGAGGCCTGGAGCTCAGCTACCACTGAGAGAAAGAAGAACAAGAAGGAAGGGATGAATGGAAGTGGTCAGGAGGTGGTTTTGCGATTACGTTTTTTTGTGTTTTCTTGCCGGAAACGAGAGGAAAGGGAGAAGGAAGATCACCGATTGAGGTGATGATGCCCTCTATCGTGACTAGAAATAAGGAGAGAAGTTGAATGGATGGTGAACATGAGAGAGACTGAGAGAGATCGAGCCAGTGATGAGCTGAAGGAAAATCGGGTCTTGAGAGGAGCTATGAGTAGAGGGGAAAGATGGTGCCGTGAACTGTGGGAGATAACTGTAAGGTGAGGGAGCTGTGAGGAGAGCTGAGAGAGAGAGGTTGAATGTGAAAGAGTCAGCTGAGGGAAGCTGGTGCTGAGGGAGAGTTGGGTCAGGTGAGGTGAAGGTCAAGGAGCTGGGGGAAAGTCAGGCTAGCTGAGAGGAATGTCTTGCTCCCCCCTGTCCATCTCGTTTTCCATTTTTTTCTTATGTTGTCTGTCTCTCCTATTCTGTCTGTCTTCTGCTGCAGGTTGCAGACGTGAGGGGAAGAGGAGAAGCTGTAGGTTTTCTTGTAGACTTGGGGAGAGAAGAAGATGGTGACGGTGGTGTTGATGGTTGATGGAAGAGAGCAGGACTATTGCAGAGTTGGTGTGAGAAGAGGAAGAAGAAGAAGAGGCAGAAGAGAGGGTGGAGATAGCAGGGAATTCAGCAGGTTGCAGGTGAGGAGAAGCTGAGAGGATCGAATTGCAAGATATGGGCTTATTGTCTCTGCAGGCTCTGCTCAAGAAGCAGAGAAGGAAGGAAAAAGGAAAAAGAAAAAGAAAAGAAGAGTTGGCCATAGTCAACAGCGAGAAGAAGCAAGAAAAGAAAGAAAACTGGTCCAATAAGTTCAGGGATGCCTGCCACCTGCTCTTGAAATTTTCGGAGAGAATACTTCGAAATTGAGAAATTCAAAAAAATAATTGGCTCTATGAGAATTTAAATTTGCATTGATGGAGATCAAATCCAGATAAAAATCGATATCGAACATCCGACGAGCATCAATCGTAATTTCTCAATTATTTCCGAAATTCAATATTTTCAATCGGATGTCCGAAAAATATTTCAAAACCAAGGTTGCGTTCAGAAAAATTCGAGGATCTACATTATGCAAAAAAATATTTTTCACTCTCGACATCACCCCAAATTTTGAAAATTTTGAAATTAATGCATGTATAACCTAAAATTCTCATATTTCCAATCAGATCCCCAAAAAATAATCTGGGATAACCATTGCATTCATAAAAATTTAGGGATTAATGTTGTGCAGAAAAATATTTTTTGGCCTCAAGTTTTGTTCCAGATTTTGAAAATTGAAGTTGATGAGCGTGAAATCCGTAAGCGTCTAGTAGAGCATTTTTTCTGAAAATTGTAAAATTAGCGTTAAATTAGAAAAATGCTCCATTTTCAAAAGTCGTGCATGTTCGAGCAATTAGCCAAAAATACTTCTCTCTGATGGATGACAGAAATGACGATTTTGCTCTCTCTTGGAGCCGGTGGACCAAAACGAGGTGTTGACATATATGATTGAACAAATCCACGTGGTCATGTACGAAGGTTCTTGGACTCAATCTTAGCTAGTACAATCGCTGCTTCAAGTACAACCTGTTCGTCAGGGACTTCTGTAGATACAACAATTCCAGCTTATGCCACATTTCCGGTGCTGAGCCCAAATCACACACCTTCTGTAGGACTTTGCTCGACGAGCTCAGTTGGATTATACTAAGAGCCTTAGCCATGACCGACTTCTTCTGGTTTGCCGTGTTGAACCAGCAAAGCCTTCACCTTTATCTGTCACGATCCGAAGTAGTTCATTCCATCGAATTTCTCCACCTCGAATCCGCGTCCGACATCTTTAACAACTCCAAAACCTATGCTCTAATATCAATTGTTGTTCCAAAGACGTCCAAACGAGATTAGAATCACGAAAAATCGAAAAATACCTTCGTCCCTACTATCCACGAGCTATGACGACTTATAGTTGGTGCTCCATTGGTCTTTCACCATGATATGTTGAAATGCACAGACGAAAACCTGAGATCTCGAAAGTGAAAGTGGAGTACAGCGATACAAACTTGTCATTCTCTCTTCACGGATCTGAAAGTATGCGAGTCCGAATACCTTCTTTTTTTTTACGATCTCGGACCCTACCCTTTAAGGTGCCAATGGATTTAGTAAATAGATAGAGAGAACATTCTCGTGGTGGGACTATTTGTGCCCCTTTGTCAGCACCCCATTTCGGTTCACTGGCTCCAAAGGGGCAAAATCGTCATTTTTGTCATCCATCAGAGGGTGTTTCAATCAGGTCCCAGGTCATTTTTTAATTCCCATTCACCCACATAACTTTTCAGACGTTCCAAATTAGCTCAGTGAACTTTTCAAGTTGTCTCAAATCAGTCCCTGGGATTTTTAGCCGATTTTCCAAATCAGTCCCTGTTCTTTCAAAATTATTTTAATTCGATCCTTGAACAATTTATGAGATGTGTGTTATGATCGTGAGTGATATATGATCGCATGCGACCGTATTTTATGTTTAGTTTTGATCGGATAATAAACCATAAGTTAAATGCATCAGGTTTAAACAAATCGCTTCATAAACCCATAAAATCTAAGGTAAATAATACATCAAAACGGTTTAATCAATCACTTGGATTTAAAACCGACGAATTAATTTTATTGTGATCATCTTGCCTATATTCGTGTGCTTGGAAAGTTTGAATGTGTCTTTGATTAAAACCTCACATGAATCGGTTTAATCACGTAAAGTTGATTAAAATTTGGATTTAACCCCAAGACGGTCGGGAATTAGAGTTTTCTCAGGACGGTCCCCCAATGACCGTTCCGGCGACTCGAAACCCGTAAACTAAAGCATTCATAAAATTTTAATTAACTTAAAAATTCTACACACTCGGGGTAATCGGAACGTTAAACTTGACTAAAATAAATCACTTGACTCTTTTAAATGAATTGCACGAACCGGTTAATAATCTGTAATCGCGCCGACAGTTCAAGAACTGTTGGTCATACCCTTTTTAAAATTCACAATTTCAAAAAAAATGCCGAGATACATGTCACGCGTAGCATGGATATCTAGGGAGTACTCGTATTTCTTGACTTGAGTCTAGGCCCCATTTGAGGCGGCTCAAGTCGAGGTATGAGTCCTTTTTAGACCACTTCCGAGCGGAGCGATCGATGTCTCGGCTCTTTTGGGGTCCTCACGACCCCGACGGATTTATGGGATCGGTTGACACCGGCTACCGACTTTCGATAGTCCGTGTCACGCGATCTTAAGTTTTCATACACACACATATTTTCCGGTTGAAGGGCATGATTACCAGTTCTTAACCCGCCGACACCCTGGCGGTGTTTCGTGCTCCCATTTCCTTAAGTTTATGTTTAAAACGGGTTAAAATACGAAAAACCGATTAACCTCAAACTCGGCTTAACCAAACATGAGCAAATAGTCAAGCAAAGGGCTAGGTTTCAATTTTTTTAGGTGAAAATACTCTTAACTTGTAAAAGCCACATTGTCACGATACAGAACAATTTAAAAACAACCCACACATTTCAGACTCGATAACAGACATTGTGTTTGTCGGGTCCACAAAAATTACGCCGAATGCTACATGTCCTCTCCATCATCACGCTAGTCTGTTTTAGGGTAGGATTTCCATGCCAAGATACCCCTGTTAATTCACGTAAATTCGGTAATAACAAAACCCCCTTGTTTGTTTATTTGCGTTCACTTGTTACTTTTTTGCACTTGTTTGTTATGCGGGATTGAGCCCAATCCTTTAGGATACGATCACACGGGGTCCCACACCCCTAACCATCAATCACGGGGTCCAATACCCTCATACACCGAGTGCGCATCTTAATTTAATTTTCAGTCTTTTCCAAACCACACGGTGAGCAAGAGTGGAATAATGATTGAAAGCGAACCGATCGGGATTTAGTCGTTGTAATTTGCATTTTTATTTATTTTAGAGAACAATGTAAGGGTTTATGTTGTACATTTATTCATGTAAGAATCCCGATCGGAGAGTGAACGGTCCAAGTGTTTCTTCGAATTTACGATGTCAAAACGGGCAAGTCAAGTGCAACCCAAAATCATGCGGTAAATAAATAAAATTGCAAGCCTAGCAAGCTAGAATACCGAAAGGGCGTGTGGGATATAGGCCAACCCGTATAAGAACTCCCGAATTCGGAATTTTCGATTCTGTACAGACCATTGCCTTAGCATACTAGGTGTATCTCATACCCTTAGACCCGGTTGACTCACCAGCCCTCGACCTTTGGGTCGCAAACAGGTAGTGGCGACTCCTTCTCACGTGCGTCTGTCGCGCATCCCTAGAAATGTGGATACTCCCAAGCCGCGTTGCATAGGCACAAGCATTCGTGCCCGACGAGACGAAATTCGGGTGCACACACCCTTGTAATTGAAAAAAATATATCATCACAAAATATTTTTAAGCTTGAGCTCTATTTCATTGTAATGGAGCTCTCTTGTAACCCAAATAAATAAATAAATAAATAGAGAGGTCAAAAAAATAAAATCATAAAAAAGTCTCACTGTAAAGAATTATACTTGAATCTTCTAATTAAGTTTCATACGAGGGCCAGTGTGCATCATGCAATTGATGTGGAAAACTATTCTCGCAAAAGCATCTGTCTATATATGCTTTTATCATCTTGATTCTTTCCCATGTCTAGCACTAGCACTAGCCCTAACAGTTTCTCACAATAATTTTTGTTTTCTTTTTGTGTGCAGCAAATACTTAGAAATTCAATGAGCCCCAATTGATTTAGGTTCGAGCGGCCCATCTAAAGGGTAAAAATCTCCATTATTGATTTTTTTATTCATAATACCTAAATCCAAAAATCTTATTTTGAGATCTTATTCAAATGAATGCAAGCGTCGAATCATTTGAGCTAATCATGTTAGTTAGTTTCTCACTTTATTTAGGTTTCTTTCAATCTGAAATATATATAAATACAGACACAAACACATATAATGCACAATTCCATGTTCAGGTAACTATTCTTGCCAACTGCATGTCATGATCTTGCTAATCTGTTAGGTCTGAGAATTTATGATATCAGCGATGAAAGACTTTATCGTACTTATGCCAATAATAGAGATAGTTTATCATACCCATCGCAATAATAGAGTTGTGGTACGATAGTTGTTAGAGTTTTACCATTTAACGGGTGGACCCAATTCGAATTGTGTTAATTGGGATCTATATGGAAAAGAGAAAATTAATCGTGATCAAAACTAAGTGTTGAAAAATTAATTCCAATATAAGGTCACTCGGATCTTCAATATAAGGAGCAATATTTACCAACGTGGCTTAATTCAAGCGATTCGGCGCTTGTTCCCTTTAAGGCCTAGGATTTGAGTCTTGTGAATAGAGAAAATTCATGTTGGGAGAGCTTTATCCCTTAGTGGACTCACTCGACTCGAACTAAATTACAGTCGGGACTATTATTATTGGACTTCTTGATACTATGGTTAAAAAAAGAAAAAAAGAGCAGCACATTTAGTTAGCAGTATTTTGCTCTAATATATAAACATGTGCGGACGCACAATACCATTAACATTGATGCGATTCTCGCCAAGAATGATGAGACCCGACAATTAAAGGAACCCAAGATCGTTCCATGATCAGATTTGAGTGACAAACCTTCGACCCATTGTTTACGACAAAAACAAGAACCTTGGTATAACTGACCTCAACCCGTTGTTTAATGCGAAACAAGAACCTCGGTATATAGGAAGACGCCACAAATGGTGATGGAAAGCCGTTTGATAAGTCGATGAAGGATCCACAAACGGTGGTGGAAAGCCGTTTGATAAGTCGATGATGAACGCCACAGAAACTTCCGATAAGTTCGAATTAGTTCTTCAAGAACCAAAGAGAATACTCTCACAATTTTCTGAATGTTCCTTTCTATTAAAAATTCACTAAGATGAATATATATAGACATAAACTAATCCTAATCTGGCCATATCTCCTCCTAAAGATAAGGAAAATAAAACCTAGAATATCGATAGAGATATGACATAATCTATAAAGATATGAAATCTAAATATCCCTAGAATATCTCCATGAGATTTAAAGTTTAAACAAATATGATGATATCTTCTCTTGATCATCAAATATTCTAGAAGCTTCCTCAAACACTTGCTGAATTTAGCCTTGTCCGGAATCTTCTATAACTTGAATCATGTTGATGGATTTTTGTTGATCACGTGGTTCATGTCCAATGGGCCTCCACGAATTTGCTTGAGCTCAAACCTCTTGAATCAGGCCGTTGAGTTCATCTTTAAACTTCTTTGCTCGTGCTCGCGTAATCAGTCTAATTGGAACTTGAACTGGATCCCTTGAAGTCGTGCTACGATTTACATCAAACATGTTGTAAGTTTCTTTTTTTTTTCGGTGATATATGAGGTATCGTGAGCTTATTGGCTGAGACTAATTTTGACTCGAACATCAGTTTAATTATGAACACTTGATGTTTGCAATGAATATCAAACCCCTACATTATAAGTAAGATTCCCTTATTGACAGCGTAGTTTAATAACTTTACTACACCTTGTGTTTACGTAGTATGAGTTTTCTATATTAGAATTAACAAATGGGAAACCTGAAACCTAAGGTAAGGTGGGGTATGAAGTACGACAATGAAATGTGTCTTTCGCTCTCCTCGGATTCGAAGTTAATACCCTTAATGGGTATGCACTCCATCAGCACCCCATTTCGGCCCACCGACTCTAGAGGGGCAAAATCATCATTTTGTCACCCGTATGATGGAAGTATTTCCGGTTAATTGCTCGAGCATTCGCGACTTCTGAAAATATGACATTTTCTCAATTTAATGCCAATGTACCATTTTTTCGAAAAAAAAAATACTCCATGGGTAGTCTTTGAATTTCACGTGCCTCGACGTCAATTTTCAAAATCCGGGAAGAAAACTCGAGGCCGGAAAATATTTTATTGCATAATATTGATCCATAAATTTTTTTGAACGCAATGTCGGTCTCAGATCATTTTTTCGACATTCAATTGCAAAGACGAGAGTTTTAATCTCTACGAGTGTTAAATTTGAATTTTCGAATTTCTTTAAAAAAAAAGTATCAGAGGCAACGGTCATAATTCTGTCCGTTGCCCCACCTTTCCCCCCACTACCCCCACTTCCTCTTCTTCTTCTTCTTTTCTTTTCTTTTCTTTTCTTTTCTTTTCTTTTTTCGGTTTTTCCTAAAAACAAAAAAAAAACCTAATTCTCCTTCCACTTTCTTCCTAGCTGGCTCACACTCCGGAGAACAACGAAAAAAAAAAAAACCTAGCCAGCTACCTGCTTCCTCTCTCAGCTCAGCCGCCTCCCACAACTTTCCGTCAGCTCTCCTTTTCCCTCAGCTCCCATTCCTCAAAACCCTCAGCTCCGGACAGAGACAAACGGCAAATAAAAAAATCACGCACAAAAAAAAAACCCTCAGCAACTTCCCATCTCTGCCTCTTAGCTTCCTCGGATTTGTTTTCCAAAAAAAAAAACAGAGCTCCTTCATTCACCCATCCCTTTCCTTCAGCACATGCCAGTGAACCCGAGACTCCTCTGCTGCCACTCTCCTGTACCTCACTCTCCTCTAGCTACATCACTCTCCTTCACCTGGCTTTCCCTCAACGGACTCCTTAGTTCATCCCGACTTCTCTTGAACACTCCCTTCACCTCAGCTACTCCCTTTTAGTCCTTCTCTTTTTTTTTTCTTTTCCGCAGTTCAACCCCCTTGGACCTCCTGAACAGAGACCTCCCTCTTAACCCTCAACACTCTGGTCCCTCATCCATCTTCCCTCACGTCCTCATCTCCTCTTCTATACCCCACCTTTCAGCTCGACCCTGCTCCAACACCTCCTAGCTTGCCATCAACGTTGACAGTTCACCCATATACATCTCAGTAGGAAAGCCACTGCCCAGTCGGTGACTGGACGTCCCACGACCCAGACGACCACTTCCCCGTGTCCGGGGGCTAGTTGGAGGTTGGGCGCAATCGAGTTGCAGCGCTGGGACCGCCGGGACCGCCTCGAGGACCATCACCCCTTTCTTTTAGTTTCCTTTGCTTTTAACCGGATCTTTTGTGTCATCCCGGGTCGACACAGGTTTCCGGCGCCTGCGAACCTTTGCTGCAGCGTCTAGGAGCCTTTGGAGAGTCCAACGGTCCCTAGCCAGCTCGGAGAAGCCGCCCAGACCACTCGGGCCAGCTAGCATCTTCTTCCGAGCGCTTTTCCACCAGTTGGGTCTGTCACGACCCGACTCGTCAGCCCAGCAGACCCGACTTCCACTTCCCTAAAAGTTAGGTATAAATCTCAACTTAGTGGCATGTTTAGGGCTTCATTTTTGAATATTAGTGTTTGCTCGGATGCTGATGACTTGAAGTGAGTGTTTGTGGATCGTGTGGATAAACCGGATTACTCCAAACCCGGTTTTTACAAACTTTTCATTCTGTTCCAGTTTAATCCCTGCCGATATTTTCATTTTTTCAGACCCGCTCTAAACTTTCAAATCTGTTTCAATCAAGTCATGGGCCATTTTTAATACTTTTCAGTACAACCATAGAATTTTCAGATGACTTAAACCAACCAGAAAAATTTTAAATTTGTTTCAATTCAGTCCCTGTGGCATTTTTCACTTTTTTCAGGTCAGTCTCGAATTTTTAAATTCGTTTCAATCAGGTCCTAAGTCATATTAAACAATTTCAGATCAGTCACAGAATTTTCTGATCATTCAAATCAGTCCAGGGAACTTTTTAATTTGTTTCAGTTCAGTCCTGTGACATATTCCTCTTTTCCAGATCAGTCTCGAATTTTAAAATTCGTTTCGATCAAGTCCTAAGTCATTTTAGACAATCTCAGCTCAGTCACAGAATTTTCAGGTCATTCAAACCTGTCCAGGGAACTTTTTAATTCGTTTCAGTTAAGTCCCTGTGACATTTTCCACTTTTCCAGATCAGTCCCGTACTTTAAAATTTGTTTCAATCAAGTCTCAGGCCGTTTTTAATTCCCATTCAGCCATAGAACTTTTCAGATGTTCCAAATTAGCCCAAGAAACTTTTTTAAGTTGTCTCAAATCAGTCTCCGGGATTTTTAGCCGAATTCCCAAATCAGTCCCTGTCCTTTCAAAATTATTTTTAATTCGATCCTCGCTGCAATTTATGAGATGTGCGCTATGATCGTGATTAATATATGATCGTATGCGACAATATTTTATTTTATTGTGATTATTTTTTTCATATTCGTGTGTTTGGAATGCTTGAATGTGTCTTTGATTAAAACCACATATGAATCGGTTTAATCACGTAAAGCTGATTAAAGTTGGATTTAATCCCAAGATGATCGAAAATTAAAGTTTATCGGACGGTCCACCAATGGCCCTTCCAATGGCTCGAAATCCGTAAATCAAAGCATTTGGCAACTTTTCAATTAACGTAATCAATAATTTCATCAACAAGATAATTGAGACGTTCATACGATTAATTGATTCACTTGACCCTAATAACTTTGCACGAATCGATAATTAATCGGTAACACGCATCGATAAGTTGTAAATATACGTTGGTGCCTTTCTCAAAACTCGCAATTTTACAAAAAAACTAAGACACACAGTCCGATGTGGCATGGATGTCTACGAAGAACTTGCATGTCTTGACTCGAGGTCTCACCTGATTTCAAGTAACTCAAGTCAGGGCGTGGAAGTTCTTTTTAGATCACTTCCGGATAGATTGACCATTTTTTTGACCCTTTTCGGAGTTTTTACACAACCCTGGAAGATCCAGGGAATTGGTCAGCGTCGGTCACAGGCCAAGGTGGCCCGCACTATGTAGTCTCTCTTTCTCCGAAAACAATTTTCACTACAAGGGCAAAATCGTCTATTTGCAATTTAGCGATACCCTAGCATGAGCTCGGGTAGTTAGATCGGGTATTTTGATTCAAAGTACAAACATCGAATTAATTGCGTACTTGGCTTAAGACAGAATGGACAATGGTGGGTTAAGCACTAGGTTCTAGGGTTTTCGGGCAAAATCCATATTCCGTAATAACCTGTAACAACCGTAGTGTCACAATATAGAATAATCCTAAAAACAACCCACAAACATAAGACTTGACTACAGACATCACGTCTGTCGGGTCCTTGGAAATAACGCCAAATGCGAAATACCCTCCCAGGACGATCCTTGATCGATTTATATCCATCACCACTTTTGTCTGCTTTAGAGTAGGATTTGCATGCCAAGACATCCCGGTTAATAATCGGTTAACTCACGTAAATTCAGCAATAACAAAACTCCATTGTTTGTTTATTTGTATTTACATGTTACATTTTTGAACTTTTGTTGTTATGCGGGTCGAGCCCAATCATTTAGGATACGATTTACACGGGGTCCAACGCCCCTAACCATCGATCACGGGGTCTAATCCCCCAAACACTGAGCGCGCATCTTAATTTCAATTTCATTATTTTCAAGCCACACGGTGAACACAAGTGGAATAATGACCGAATGCGAACCGATCGGGATTCAGTCGTCGTAATTTGTATTTTTATTTATTTGAGATAACAATGTAAGGGTTTATGTTGTACATTTATTAATGTAAGAATCCCGATCGGAGAGTGGACGGTCGGAGCGTTTCTTCGAATTTACGGTGTCAAAACGGGCGAGTCAATTGCAACCCCAAATCATGCGGTAAATAAATAAAATGGTAAGTTTAGCAAGCTAGAGTACCAAAAGGGCGTGTGGGATATAGGCTCACACGTAATAGAACCATCGAATTCGGAATTTTTGGTTCCGTACAGACCACTGCCTTAGCAAACTAGCTGTATCCCATACCCCTAGACTCGGGCAACTCACCGGCTCTCGACCTTCGGGTCGTAAACAGGTAGTGGCGACTCCTTCTCACGTGCGCCCGTCGCGCGTCCCCGAAAAGGTAGACACTCCCAAGCCGCGTTGCATTAGGCGCACGCATGCGTGTCCCGACGAGACGAAATTCGGGTGCGCACACACTCTCCACGAATTCGAAGGTTGTTAGAGTCGTTAAATGTCATCTTTTGGTGAGTGATTGATATAATGGGGAAAATCACAATAATTCTCAAGTTTAGAACCTGAATTTAAATTTCAAAAGAATAGAAAACGTCTAAATCTTATGAACACACACACCTAAATAGGCCACACGATCGAGGATAAAACTCTCAACTTTATCAGAACAATATTATCAATCTCAATTATCCATCAGTCTTCCCTTTTACTTCGTGAGAATCATTTTATTAATTTATTCAAAGTATACTTATTTGGACTTGAACTTAATTCTTTCAATTCAGCTTATAATTCCTCCGCTCTTCAGCGGTGGTGGTGGCCACTGGAGATCCACAGTAGATGATGGCATTGTAGCCACACGAAATATACAATCCATGCAGCGTAACGGGGCTAATAGGTCATCTTAAAACTGTGTCAAAATCAATGCGACACATAACAACTCCATATCCTCATTTAGGTCAAATTTCTCGGTGAATCATTTGGGTCGAAATTAGTTGGCCATCTAATCACGTGCCATACAAAACATCCCAATCGTCCACGCACCACATATATACTTACCACTAGGGTTGCAAGAAATCTTATCGTCCTATCTGATCATAGTGATGTAGAGAGAAAAAATCAATAACATTATTATATTTAAGAACAATTAAAACAATTATTTGAGTGGTTAATATACTCATCCTCTTGTTCGTTACGATATCATTGGTGTTTTCTCACACCATGTGGTGAGATAGGAATTAGGATCACGAAAAATTTCTTGAAAGCATAGGCCGAGCAGATGTAGAGTAAAGGACTTGTCGGGGAAAGACATTCGGATGTTTGATTAAGGTTTCTTTCGGGATGATAAGTAAAACTTTTCTCCACTCGCTTCGAGCTTGCCAATAAAGTTGGTGGCAAATCACTCCTCCAGGATACAGTAATTACCAAGATTTATTTGATTGATACATGTCAATTTTTTTTTGGCCGAATAAAAGGCTAGGTCGGGTTATTGACCAGCTGTGGCTGTCCCAGCTAAGGAAATCTAACCACCACGAAATGTTCATTTCGTCACAGCTCGCTTAAACTTTAGCCCAACTTAGTTATCGCAGCCCCACCAACACACTAATAGGTTAGTTCAAGGTTCATTGGATCAAACATTATGGGCAGGCTACTACAATAATATAATTTATTAGCAACCAAACAATCTATTAGTTGCTTATAAGTTATCTTTAACCACTAAAATATTTTATACATATATTTAGTTATGAAGCCCTTTAGCTACTGAGCTATAGGAGCTGATATGCAACCATTTTCTTTTTAGTTGTTATAGATTTTAGCAATTATATTTCGCTCTTTAGTAACTAAAAGTCTAGTTGTTAAGGAGTTTATAAGTTGTTAAATAATTTTTTTTAGCAACTAAAATTTTCAGTTTATTTAAGAGTAAAATATAGTTATTCAAATCTATAACAACTAAATAACTTAGTTGCACATCAGTTGCCACAGCTTAGTAGCTAAAGGGCTTGACGACTAAATATTTGTATGATTGAAAAATATTATAGTTGTTAAAGGTGACTTTTTAGTAACTAAAATTGATTGTTTAGTTGTTAATAGACTACACTATTGCGGTGAGATAATAAAGTTATGATGCCATTAATAATGACCTTTTTCGACATTTTCTTCTTGTATTCAATAGCAATAATATATTTTGGGTGTGTATCATGGCATTCAGAAACCCAATAAGTTTTAACTAATCCAATTCGAGCTAGATCGGTCCACTAAGGGGTAAAGTTCTCCCAATTAAGGATTTTCTCCATTTACATGACTCGAACCCGAGGCCTTATTTAAAAGAAACAAGTAACGAACCACTTGAACCAATCATTGTTGGTAATCGCAATAATAGTGTCCTGTGTACTTTTACTAACAGCCCTTGAAGAAATAGAAAGGAGAAAACAAATGTTAGTTTAAAAGTGGTCTGTCGGGGTAGGAAAAGTTCACCTTTCTATAATGTTATCCCAGCCACTATCCATTTCTGGCCCTGCATTATTTGAGAAAATCTTAATTCATATTACCACATAAAGGGCCCTTGTTTTAAAAATTAATTAATATTGTGTAATTTTTTTAGTTATAGGAGAGGTTCATGTATCTAATATAATGACACTAGTTACCAATTCTAGATATGGAGATGTTGGGTTTGTTCCTAGCTAGTAGGACTTGATATGTGAACCTTTGATTCTTTTACCCTATTCCCATTACGCTATGAGCCACCTTGGTAAAAAAAAAAGAAAAAGATAATGTGATATAATTGTTATAATTAAAATATATGGAATTCCTCCTAAAATTGCCAAATTGGAATGTTAATACTTAGAGTTTAGTATTTTCTAATTCCTTTTAGATAATATAAATTTCAGAAGTTTAATACCTTTTATAAAATATTTTGATTACTTCTATTATGTATCTATATGTGTGTATATGTATATATATTTGACTCAAGGCTCAATAAATAGCTTGAATTGGTAAATACAAATAAATTATAAGATTATTAAGAAATAATTCTAAATTAATATTTAGATATAATAATGTTGTCTGCAATAAATGGGTTTTATTATTAACTAATGTTCTGGGCAAAAGACCATATACTATGGTTGTAGTACAATTTGTAATCCACAATCTGCAGCTACATGTAATCTCAATCTAGAAATTGCCAAGCGTGCCTTTAAATATTCAGAATTCCCAATTGGTAAGCCATGGTTGCTATTAATAAAAATAATAATTATAATATATAAAAGCCAAAAAATGCAACCTGATCACGCTAAGTCAAATCAGTAAACCTTTAGCTCCAAATTTGCATGTCTTCCATTAACTGAGCTTTATCATACACTTGGTTGGATCAAGTTTCACGAATCATTTCTAATTATTTATCATTATCCATAAATATTAATTAATAATTAATCAATCATAATACATCAAGCCGAAAAGCGCGATGTGGAGACACGATATATGTGCTCGGTTAATAAATCCATAAGTCCACATTATGTGTCTTTACAATTCCAATAATTGAAATTTGCCATAATTTTTGCTGGATCAAGTTCCAAAAATCGCTACTAATTAGTCAACATAATTCGTACATATTAATTAATAATTAGAATTATTTCTTAAGAAATGAAAAACTTACCTGATAATGTAAAGAGCATCTCGAAATATAAGATTTTATACATATAATTCAATTATTTGTATACCACGAATTCCATAAATATATCTATCATTCACAAGTCAAATAAAATAAAATTAAGTTTGATGTCCATCTTTTCTGCCTAAAAAATTCTCACCTTCTCGTTCTGAATCTAATAGGCTCATTTCTCTCAATGTTTTAAATATGTAGCTAAACATACAAATACTATTATATTTATATGTACTATTAAATGGAATATAATCTATGTTTTGAAACTGATTTATATTTGATTGAGTAAATTACTTTTTAGTTTGCACATATCAAATGTTTATTGTACATATGTTATGTTCTCTAATAAAATTTCAACATGTCGGGGTTCAAAAGAGAAAAGAAGAGACTCCTTTGCGTTGCAGTAAAAGCGGAGGCGAAGAGTGCTCGACAATTGAGGCAAGGGGACAGATAGCTCTATTACTAACACTGTGGATGATGTTCGAAAGCAAGGAAGAGAAACTAAAGAGGTAGAAGCTCTTTCGGTCTTCCTCGAAGCAACAGAAATGAGATCTGATTCAAAGATTAAAATATACGAAAATAGATGCAGGCTCTTAAAAAAAACTATCTTTTTAATCTTTTGTTCAATGTTGTTCTTATTAAGACTCATGTGAATTGCAGATGAAGCTCTTCCCGTTCCAAGCATCAACGTTTTTCAGCAGTTTGGAGCTTGTTAAGGAGTAAAATGGGATAAATCCCACATTGGAAAAGAAAAGGAAAATTCATGGACTAATATATGATTTGGGTATCACCTCTTATCAGCTTGACCTTTTAAGTGGATATGGGTCCAAGACCGTGTAAGCCCAAATGGAAATTCAATATGGTATCAGAACCCGGGTTACACGTATGCGCATCTACGTGCGTGTGCATACTCACACCTCGTCAGGCTCAATATGTCAGAGTGCAGCCAAGAGTGCGCCTCATGTTAGTGTCCCCCCTCGCCCGAGTACGGAAGATGAGCTCGGCTCGAGGTCAATTATTGAGGACGGGTGTTTAAGGACACGTGACAACATGTAAGCAGAAATATACCACACGTTGCACGTGCGTGCGGGTGTTGAGGAGTAAAATGGGATAAATCCCACATCTGAAAAGAAAAGGAAAATCTATGGGCTAATATATGGTTTGGATACCACCACTTATCAGCTTGAGCTTTTAAGTGAATATGGGTTCAAGCCTGTGTAAGCCCAAATGAAAATTCAATAGAGCTTATTAAGACGATTTGACTATTCTAAGGGAGAATATTTTGAAACAAATTAAACTATGTTATGTAATTTAAGGATTTATTTATCTTAGAAACTCTTTGGTGATCCTATCTCACAAAACAAAACATAATATTGAAATGCACAAATGGGAAACCTGAAACCTAAGGTAAGGTGGGGTATGAAGTACGACAATGAAACGTGTCTTTCACTCTCTCCGGATTCGAAGGTCATACCCTTAATGGGTATGCACTCTCCACGAATTCGAAGGTTATTAGAGTCGTCAAATGTCATCTTTTGGTGAGCGATTGATACAATGGGGAAAATCACAATATTTCTCAAGTTTAGAGTCTGAATTTAAATTTCAAAAGAATAGAAAACGTCTAAATCTTATGAACACACACACCTAAATAGGCCACACGATCGAGGATAAAACTCTCAACTTTATCAAAACAATATTATCAATCTCAATTATCCATCATTCTCCCCTTTCACTTCGTGAGAATCATTTTATTAATTTATTCAAAGTATACTTATTTGGACTTGAAATTAATTCTTTCAATTCAGCTTATAATTCCTCCTCTCTTCAGTGGTGGTGGTGGCCACTGGAGATCCACAGTAGATGATGGCATTGTAGCCACACGAAATATACAATCCATGCAGCGTCACGGGGCTAATAGGTCATCTTAAAACTGTGTCAAAATCAATGCGACACATTAACAACTCCATATCCTCATTTAGGTCAAATTTCTCGGTGAATCATTTGGGTCGAAATTAGTCGGCCATCTAATCATGTGCCATACCAAACATTCCAATCGTCCACGCACCACATATCTAACTTAACCACTAGGTTGCAAGAAATCTTATCGGCCTATCTGATCATAGTGATGTAGCAAGAAAAAATCAATAACATTATTATATTTAAGAACAATTAAAACAATTATTTGAACTGTTAATATACTCATCCTCTTGTTTGTTACGATATCATTGGTGTTTTCTCACACCATGTGGTGAGATAGGAATTAGGATCACGGAAAATTTCTTGAAAG
The DNA here is from genome assembly GCF_007655135.1 of Punica granatum. Taxonomy (NCBI): domain Eukaryota; kingdom Viridiplantae; phylum Streptophyta; class Magnoliopsida; order Myrtales; family Lythraceae; genus Punica; species Punica granatum. The sequence continues at coordinate 18,557,674 of NC_045132.1, read as the reverse complement.
CATAGGCCGAGCAGATGTAGAGTAAAGGACTTGTAGGGGAAAGACATTCGGATGTTTGATTAAGGTTTCTTTCGGGATGATAAGTGAAAATTTTCTCCACTCGCTTCGAGCTTGCCAATAAAGTTGGTGGCAAATCACTCCTCCAGGATACAGTAATTACCAAGATTTATTTGATTGATACATGTCAAAAATTTTTTTTTTGTGGCTGAATAAAAGGTTAGGTCGTGTTATTGGCCCGCTGTAGCTGTCCCAACTAAGAAAATTTAACCGCCACAGAATGTTCCTTTTACCATAACTCGGTTAGACTTTAGCCCAACTTGGTTATCGTAGCCTCACCAACACACTAGTAGATTAAGTTCAAGGCCCACTGGATCAAGCATTATAAGTTGGCCACCGTCATCCCATAATACATCCACATAGAGGCGAACTCTACGTCCTCAGCGAGGATCGAACTCGTGATGTTCAAGTGAAGCGCTTGGAGTTTAACCACTAGACCACCGTGCTATTGGTTTTTTTTTTATTGATACATGTCAATTGCTCGTATGTAAAGAGTACAAATAAATTTTTTTTGGATGGACTATTTTTGCTTTTTCCCTATCATTGTCATCATCAACTGATATTTCATAGGAAACAAGAAATTCAGTATCTCTTAATTTCTTATAAAAGAAGCTTGCGGATGTACAGAGCTCGTCTTCTTCCAACATTACAATAATATAATTTATTAGCAACCAAACAATCAATTTAGTTGCTAATAAGTTATCTTTAACCACTAAAATATTTTATACATATATTTAGTTATGAAGCCCTTTAGCTACTGAGCGATAGGAGCTGATATGCAACCTTTTTTTTTAGTTGTTATAGATTTTAGCAATTATATTTCGCTCTTTAGTAACTAAAAGTTTAGTTGTTAAGGAGTTTATAAGTTGTTAAATAATTCTTTTAGCAACTAAAATTTTCAGTTTATTTAAGAGTAAAATATAGTTATTCAAATCTATAACAACTAAATAACTTAGTTGCACATCAGTTGCCACAGCTCAGTAGCTAAAGGGCTTGACAACTAAATATTTGTTGATTGAAAAATATTGTAGTTGTTAAAGGTGAATTTTTAGTAACTAAAATTGATTGTTTAGTTATTAATAGACTACGCTGTTGCAGTGAGATAATAAAGTTATGATGCCATTTATAATGACCCTTTTCGACATTTTCTTCTTGTATTCAATAGCAATAATATTATTTTTGGTGTGTACCATGGCATTCAGAAATCCAATGAGCTTTAACTAATCCAATTCGAGTTAGATCGGTCCACTAAGAGGTAAAGTTCTCCCAATCAAAGATTTTATTCATTTACAAGACTCGAACCCGAGACCTTATTTAAGAGAAATAAGTAACGAACCGCTTGAACCAATCCTTGTTGGTAATCGCAATAATAGTGTCCTGTGTACTTTTACTAACAGCCCTTGAAGAAATAGTAAGGAGAAAACAAATGGAAGTTTAAAAGTGGTCTGTCGGGGTAGGAAAAGTTCACCTTTCTATAATGTTATCCTAGCCACCATCCATTTCTGGCCCTGCATTATTTGAGAAAATCTTAATTCATCTTACCACATAAAGGGCCCTAGTTTAAAAAAAAATTAATATTGTGTAATTTTTTTTAATTACAAGAGAGGTTGATACAATACACGGGTCATTCCCATACAATACACGGGTCATTGCCTAATTTTAATTTAAAATATATAAAAGATACGAATTTCATTTGCTAAATATAGATTTGTTTATGCTGAACTTATTATTCATTATGAAATCCACGTGGCGAACTACGCCATGTCGGTCCTTCGGATTTATTAACCAAAAGAATTGGGTTTACTTACATATATGGAAACCCCGTGAATCATGATTTGCGGGAGCCATTGCACATAATCAGGGGCGTAGCCAATATGTTGGCAATTGCCCCCTAGATTCTCCCAAATCCCAATAATGTTATATATTATTACTATAAAAATGTATTTATATTCCATAATTAATATAAATTGCCACCCCTCAAAATATTATAAAATATGCCTTTGTCAAAGTATTTATCCCCCGGCGATCAGTTCCAAATAAACAAAATGAATTGGCCTCTGCGGATTTTAACATTGTGATCGATTGGCAACTTCAAGAATTCAACAGTCGCTTCAATGAGGTGAACACAAATTTGCTTCTATATGTGGCTTGCTTAAGCCCAAATGATTCTTTTGCCTCTTTTGATAAGTCCAAATTGATTCAACTTGCTCGCTTTTATCCTTTGAATTTCTTTGAGGTTGATGTTCAGTTGCTTGACAATCAACTTGAGACTTACATTCTTGATATGAGATCTCATGAAGAGTTCTTAAACCTAGAAAGTATCAGAGATTTTTCTCAGAAGTTGGTTGCCACAAGGAGGCATATTGTGTATCCAATGGGTTACTTACTTATGAAGTTAGCATTGATATTACCAGTTGCAACTGCATCAGTGGAGAGAATTATTTTAGCGATGAAAATTGTGAAGAACTGCCTCCGTAAAAAGTTGGGGGACTCTGGGATGAACAATTGTTTGGTTACCTATATTGAGAAAGATATTTTTTGTAATATTGACAGTGAAAGAATCTTGAATAGCTTTCGGGTCGTGAGATCTCGAAATGGACATTTGTAATTATTTAGTTTTTAATTTAATGAACTACATATGTCTCTATCGTTAATACACATTTGATATAATTTCATATATACGTCTATTTTCATTTTATATTTTGCCGCCCACCCACCCCTTGAGATAATTTCCTGGCTTCGCCCTGTACATAATTAAAATAATTCTTTGTAATTCACCCCAAAAAGAAATAATTGTAAACCGCATACTCGAAGGGTGAGACTCTATAACTATATATAAGGGTGATCTAGCCGTTTGTCAAGTGTCTCAAGATTATCAGGTCACCTGTTGACATGTATACAAATACATAAAAAAAAACCCTATATAGACTAAATCATTAAGTATCAGCAGACAAACAAGAAATGGCGTCACCAGAGGCACTTCATGGCAGGCTGCAGAAGGATATCGACCTGAAATCGAGTGCAGACCAGTACTACAAGATGTAGAGGAAAGAGGCCCACAAGATCCCCACGGCTACGAAGCAGAACATCCAGGCAGTTGCTCTTCACGAAGGTGACTGGCACGACCATGGAGCTATCAAGATCTGGAACTACACCGTTGGTAAGTAGTCATACATATGTATCTCAACCTAGGATTACATGTCGATGTGATTACGGGCCTCTTTGACTTGATGACACCGATGCGCACACCAATGTGATTAAGTGCGAAACAGGGTTCTCTCCTTTCTAAACGAAAAAAAAAATCCATTTACCCCCCCAAAAAAAAAGAAGTCTAGAGCATATGTGGTGCAAACTTTACTCTCTTATAGTCGTAAAAATTAGTTTGTCAAAATGAAGCTTCTTCATGCCGATGCTTAAAGATTAGATTGTGGCCAAACACATAAAACAAGAAACATAAATCCTCGGGTTTTGCCTGATCATAATAATATACTGCAATGGATTCTATTTACTGGCTGTCCATCCAAACATGAGGATCACGGCAATCGATGATAAAAAACCATGTATATTTCTTGAACAGTTATATGTTTGTACATGTGCAGAAGGAAAATCAGAAACGTTCAAGGAGAAGGTGGAGTTTGATGATGCAAACATGACTTTCACCCTTCATGGCATCGAGGGAGATGTTTATGACGAGCACAAGGTGTTCAGGCCTATATGCAAGGTTGCCCCGAAAACCAAGGGCTGCGTCGCGAAGTTAGCCATAGAGTATGAGAGGGTGAACGAGGATGCACCGATTCCCAACAAGTACATGGATTTCTTTGTAAGCTTTACTCAGGATATCGATGCCCATGCCTACGCCGCATCAACATGAGAGAGGAGGGCGAATCAGTTTCAAAATCCGTGTTTTAGGTGGTTGTAATGTTCTCTATATTGCTCGAAAAGGACAACGTTGTATTATGAATCTATTGTGTCAGGGATGTTTCTCTGCCTACCTTGTATCCGCTGTAAGTACCTCCACGGAGTGTATCAGCACTACTGTAAAATAACTGAAAGCTGTCTACGGCAGCTTTCTATGCGCTTGCATGAATAAAAACTGAATGAATGTTTGTTGGTCGTATTGTTTTGTTAGTCTCCCGTGCTTTACATAAGTTGTGGTTGCTTTGCATATGATGATAACAGTGAGGGTTACCAAGATGCGGTTTGCAGACCCCATATATTTTTCATGCAGAATCTTGAAGACTTATTAATTACGGTTTCGAAGCATGCCTCGCTTGATTTTTAGTACAAAAATCAAATTGTGGCGTGACAGTCGATCATAGACAATTTAGTCCTAAAAAGATACACCTCGCTAGAATTAGTCCCTGAAAGATCAGTGGAAAATAAAAGTTAAAACGTCCTAAAATTATTTTTTCAAGTCGAGATGCTCGTGAATGGTATATAATGATTGCATTGTCAATAATGTTAAATATGCTTTCTCAAATTATGTACCCTTGCAGTTTCTTACTTGAACTTGTAATGTATATATACTTCAGATAAATAAAGAAATCCACTCCATAATTGCATTAGTGAGAAAGCACCTGCAAATATTTTTTTTATCTAAATTAGTTTATAAGACTCTAGATAAATTGGTGGAGGACAAGAAGTTTACTTGAGGGTCTAAACGATTAGACTCGATTTGGGAGAGACAAACTATACGCTGAAAAGATATTTTAGATTGAGAAGAGATTTCCAAATAAATTAAAAATTTTTCCTTGTTAGTATAAGAATATGATAACAAAGAGATACGGATAAGTTCACCCCTCTGGATATAATTACGAAAGAGAATCATGCCGATAATAGAGCTGTCACAGAGGAAAGGGATTTGATGTAATGGAATAAGTCGTTGTACGAAACCATTAAGTTCTGAATTCAATCTTCATCATCATTAGTCGGACTTTCGTGCCTTCTTTTTTATTTCTATTCTTGTACTAAGTCATACCCTTATAATCGAAAGAAATAATAGAGCTGTCGTACAATTATGATCATAAATATATGAACGTAGCTATTATCCAGAGGAAAATAAATAATTGTTTATTTTTTCAATTATAAAAGCGGCCAATGAATTAAAGAAAAATCTTAATTGTTAATAAATGGACACAAGTGATACCATCACGTAAAATTGAATGATCATTCGTAATTGACTGGCAAGGATATGCTTGATTGTCTTACATTTCCTTTCTCGAAGAAGTTATTTATATATAGACAGTTTACACGGTGGTATGTGCAAATCAACGCTAATAGGATGCGATTCGTATAACAGAAAATGGATTTGACCAAAGACAGTGGGTCGTGAACCATCATGTAAGACATGATAGAATATGTTCACGCCCAATTAAGCGTGCCCAGAGAGGTCAAAATTAAAAACCAATTTTATACAATCATACGAAGAACTATATGTTTCTTTACGATAAACCATCGTAATTACCTTATAATTGTATAAAATCGTAATCACATTCCTCATAATAATTGAGCGGAGCTGAGTACTATCAGACTCGAACTCTCCACTCTTGTAAGCATCAATACTGCATTACCCTCAAAAGATGGACTTTACATTTTAATTTAATGGAACCACGGAAATTATAAAAGACCAAAATACTGTGGCCGGAGGTGTTAGAGCCATGCGAAGGAGAATGAGCACTTGCAGATGAAGCGATTAACAAAGTCTGCTATAGACACTGCAAAATATTCACTAGATTTATAAGTGATTGAGCCCATTTTCAATCCAAAAAATACTATGTTATACTTCATTGGGTTTTTACGGGTTTGGATCAATTTTCACTTAAAAGTTTAATATGATAAGTTGTACTACTCAAGTCACATATAAACCTATAGTTATTTCTTCATTTTTTTTCCATGTGGGATTAACATTCTTAATACACGTTGCCATGTGCAACGTATGATCTATTTCTGCATACACATTATTACGTGCTCTTAAACACCCACTATCAACAATTGACCTCGAGCTGGGCTTATCTTCTGCATTAGGGTGAGGGAGGACTTACACGAGGTGCACTCTTGGTTGCTCTCAAACATACTGGTCTTGGTGTGGTGCGAGCGCAAGCGGACGAGTGGAATCATGGATCTGATACCATATTAAATTTAAGAGTAAATATACAATTTGGTCTCTGACTTTAGAAGGTTGCATCACTTCATCCCTAACTAAATTTTTACATCAATCAAGTCCTTGACTTTTTCATTTTACATCAATTTAGTCCTTGTTATATCATTTAGGTCCCTTAGTTTGAAAAATTGCATCAATTTGGTCGGTGAGAAACATGGGCCCCATCATCTAAGTCCAATGTCACATCAGATAGGTCCCTGACCATTGGCTAGCTACATTTTGCTTGATGGAGCCTAACGTCCGTTAAGTTGGACGGGACCTAACTGATGTAACACATGTGCGAGCTGATATTGTCTTTTTGGAACTGTGTTTAGGTTGCATCAATTAGGTCCCTAAGACCACATTCTCTCTCCTCCGTTTTGGCAGTCCTATCTTTTCAACCTTTTACCCTCTATGTTATTTCTCGCTCATTTCACACTCCCATGTCTCCCTCTATTTCCCTTCGTCTCCTCTGATTGAAGCCATTTTCCTCTTTCTTCTCCACCTATGTTGTGCGAATCAATCAAGAAGCAAGGTGCAAGAGCACTAAGGATGGCGATCAGGCCGACGCTAAGTACGTCTGCAGATCTAAGTACGTGTCTATGTCTCGCTCTCTCTAAAATCCTATTGCGGTTCTACTTGATGAAAAATATGAGCTTTTTCTGGGTTTTGATCATCGATCATATCACTGTTTCTCTGTGATTGTATCCTTGGGTTGAAATCTGTGTTTCTCTCTACAATCCCACTATGGCTGTATAATGAAAAAGATGATTTTTTTTTTTGGGTTTCCATCATGGATCACGCTTCTATCTCTATGTGGTTGTTTTTCTCAATAGAAATTGATATTGTTTGACGTTGGCTTTGTAAAAAAGGTGAGATACGAGCAGCATATTTGATACGATACAACAAGAAGTGACAGCGGAGTACTATACACTTACACAACCATTAGGGTTAAAGATAAGTTAAATTTAAAATTATTTTGATTTGATAAATTAAATTTAAAAAGTAAAAATATTTTTTTTTAAAAGAGAGATAGCAAGGCGGGTCTCTACGAGTGGGAAAGCACATCCTATTCTCTCTGTGGTGGGCAAGGACCCGCTTTAATTTTTTTATATACAAAATACAATACAATTATAATATAATATAATATAATATAATAATTATAATATAGAAAAAGGATATCATAACACTATCTCATTGAGATATGGTTGGTACTCTCTTTGAAATGGTCAGTCCAATGACGAATTTTTAAAAGTACTACGCAAGTATTATATTTTTCAAAGGGAATACTGCATCATCCAAATGGAGTATCGGCCATGTCACCATAACATGATGTTATGATATTCTTTCCCTTATAACATAACATGACAAAACATAATATAATACAATATAATAATAATAATAATAATGCTTTTTTTACTGTCAGTATCCCATTTTGGTCTACCAGCTCTAAGGGAGGGTAAAATTGTCATTTATGTCATCCATCGAAGGGAAGTATTTTCAACAAATTGCTCGAGCATTCACGACTTTTGAAAATGGAGCATTTTCCTAATTTAACGCCAATTTTATAATTTTTAGAAAAAATACTCTACGGGACGTTTTTTAATTTCACGTGCATCAATTTCAATTTTCAAAATCCAAGACAAAACTCAAGGTTGAATTTTTTTTTTTTTTGCACAACATTGATCCCGAATTTTTCTAAGCATGATGGTGGTCCCGGACCACTTTTCAGACATCCAATCGAGGAGACGATAATTCTAAACTTTACGCTGTCAAATTCAAATTTTAAAATTTGATTTGAAAATTTAAGAAAAAAAGTCAAACAGGTCGTGGATTTTAAAATCTGATTTAACAGAAAAAAAGGATCAAAGGAGTGGTCCAATTCAAATTTTAAAATCTGTTTTAAAAATAAAAAATAAAAAGAGAAAAGTCAAACGGATCGTTTGACCTTTACACCACCGTTCCTTCCCGCCTCCCATTCCTTCTTCCCTTTTCTTTTTCCTTTTTCTTCTTCTTTGGCCTCCACCCCCGACAGACCTGGAAACCTCTCTTATTTTCCTTTTCTTTTTCCTCCCTTTCTGCAAATCATACCTCCAACCTTGCTTTCTTTTCATTCATTTTTTTTTCTTCTTCTTTAGCTCCCCTCTGCTTCTTGCAGGCACCGACCCCATTATAGAGGTGTCCATGCCCCTGCAATGCCTGACCTAGGCTGCTCTTGCTTCTCTTCCACAGTTTCGTGATTGTTGGGTATCCCTCCAGTTTAGAGGAAGTTGGGCTCAAATCATGTTGGGCTTTTTTATCGGGCTTTAATAGGCCTAATAACCCACTTTGTTAGGGTTAATTTTCAGCAAAATTAGCTGGGCAAGAGGCGGCAGCTAATAGGAGATCAAATAAGCAAAAGGCAGTACAGGATAGAGAGGAACAGAGCTGAAATTCGGGTTACAGAAGGCAGCGCGCATCTGGAGATCAAACCTCGATCGGGACGTCAAACGAACTTTGATTGGGACGAAATTTTGACAGCGGTTTCAGAACACGTGAGGCTAAGTCCTGAACAATCATAATTTATATTCGAGCTCTGTAGGTGCTGTTTCAGCTGACTTTGTGAAACACCAGGTGTGGGTGACAAATTTAGTGTTTGGGTGATCCAAGAGAGTGTTTCTCGAGTTTGGTGATCCAAGGGTTTACCCTTGATGAAAGACATTGTATAACTTTCATTCATAGTGGATCGTTGATTCGGAGTTGGTCCCGTGGTTTTTCCCCACATCGGGATTTTCCACGTAAAATTCTCGGTATTCTTTTACTTTACTGCTTGTTGGTTGATTTGATTTGTTCCTATCTCGATCACACTAGTAGGGAAGGAAGATTAATCACTGTGTTGTTATTTGGTTGAGCGCACCCCTTCCCAACAGGTGGTATCAAAGCTTCGGGTTAGAGAAGTTTGAGTTTTTTCAGTGTTTTCGAGATGGAGAAGTCTACGGGATCTATGTTCAAGTTGAACGCAACCAACTACTCTATATGGAGGTCTTGGATGGAGGATCTTCTATTTTGCAGGGACTTGTACAATCCCATTGAAGGGGATTCCGCAAAACCAAAAGATAATGATGACAAGGCTTGGGAACGCACAAATCGGAAGACTATTGGTTTAATTCATCAGTAGATAGACAATAGTATTTATCATCATGTTGCTCAGGAGACAAATGCGAAAGCTTTATGGGATAAGTTGACAAATCTCTATGCAATGAAGACATCGCAAAATAAGGCATTTCTCGTGAAGAAGCTAGTTCATCTTCGTTACCAGGATGGAGGTGATATGGCTGTGCACATGAGTATTTTCCAGGATATTGTTAACCAGTTGATGAACTTGGAGATAATACTACCCGATGAGTTGCAGGCTTGTCTACTTTTAGGGACTCTACTAGATAATTGGGACACACTTGTGGTTGCATTGAGCAATTATGCGCCAAATGGGAAGTTATCGTTGGCCACTATGACAGATAGTTTATTTAATGAGAAGACTAGAAAGAAAAGTTCTGGGATTTCCATTCGGTTTGAAGCTCTGGTTACCGAACAACGGGGGAGAAGTCAAAGTAGAAATTCCTCTTCCAAGCATGGTAACTCACGTGACAAATCGAGGGGTAGATCAAAGTCGAAGACGAGAAAATGGGTCACTTGCTATCACTGTGGAAAAGATGGACATTACAAAAGGGAGTGTAGAGCTTTGAAGAAAAATCATAATGGCAATGGTGAGAGCAAGAGGGAAGAAGGCACTACAGTAGTGGCATCTGATGGAGAGATCTACATCATTTGTGATGAAGCCTATGTGAATTTCACTTGTCAAGACTCTACTTGGGTTGCAGATACAGGTGCCTCGTTTCATGTCACTCCTCATCGGGATTTCTTCTCATCTTACACTACCGGGGACTATGGTTATGTGAGAATGGAGAATGGACAGTCATGTAAGATTGTCGATATTGGTGATGTCTGTCTAAAGACCGAGCTTGGTTGCAAGTTGCTTCTGAAGAAGGTGAGGCATGTTCCAAAAATTCGCCTTAATCTAATCTCGACGGGTCAGCTTGATGATGAAGGCTACAGTAATGAATTTAGTAATGGGAGATGGAAGCTCTCCAAGGGTTCGTTGATTGTGGCACAGGGTCAGAAGACCGACGCTCTCTACAGACTGTGTGCTAGGCACAGCTCCGGTCAGGTTAATGTTGCTGAGAATTATCCTATCGAGCTATGGCACAGGAGACTTTGGGTATATCAGCGAGAAAGGTACTCAAATTCTTGCTAGAAAGCAGTCTTTGCCCGTTAAAGGTATGCCCTTGAGCACTTGTCATCACTGTTTAGCTGGTAAGCATAGGAGAGTTTCTTTTGTTAAAAGTCGTCTCTCTAGATGCGATCATATACTTGATCTTGTGCATACTGATGTTTGCTTCATGTCGGATAGATCTCTTGGTGGTGCTCTCTATTTTGTGACCTTTATAGATGATCACTCCAGGAAGGTTTGGGCTTGCCCTATGAGAACTAAAGATCGGGTGACTGATATTTTCAAGAACTTCCATGTAGCAGTGGAATTAGAAACGGGCATGAAGCCGAAATGTGTCAGAGCTGATAATGGTGGTGAGTATAGGGGTCCTTTCGAGAACTATTGCAGGACTCACGGTATCAAACTTGAAAAGACAGTACCGAAGACACCACAGCAGAATGGGCTTGCAGAGAGGATGAACCACACAATTGTTGAGAGGGTTCGTTGTATGCTTTCTCAGGCGAAACTGTCTAAGTCTTTTTGGGGCGAGGCAATGATAACAGCGGTTGATCTTATTAATCTTACACCGTCAGTTGCAGTTGATGGAGATGTACCCCAGCAGGTGTGGATCGGCAAGGAAGTATCGTACAAGCATCTCAGAGTCTTTGGGTGCAGGGCATCTGTTCACATTCCTTGAGATGAAAGATCGAAACTCGATGCTAAGGAAAAATAGTGCATCTTCGGGTTATGCACATGAAGAGTTCTGGTATAGGTTTTGAGACCCTGATAGCAAGAAGATCATCAGGAGCAGGGATGTTATGTTCTTTGAGGACTAGACAATCGAGGATTTGCAGAAGTTAGAGAATGCCAGAGTAAGCAGTCCTCACGAGATCTCTATTCTTGTACCGGATGATACAGGCTCGTAGTTACAGTTAGAGCCTGTAGATAATCTACCTAGACGATCTGACAGAGTAAGACGACCTTCTACAAGATATCCGCCTCATGAGTATGTGCTACTGACTGACGGGGGAGAACCTAAATGCTATGATGAAGCTGTGGCACATGAGTACAAGGAGCACTGGTTGAAGGCAATGAATGAGAAGATAAACTCCTTGTCTGAAAATCACACGTATGACCTAGTGAAGCTACCGCAAGGTAAGAGAGCATTGAAGAACAAATGGGTCTACAGGTTAAAGACAGAGAACTCACAGCCTCGATACAAAGCTCGCCTAGTGGTGAAAGGCTTCAACCAGAAGAAAGGAGTTGACTTCGAGGTAATCTTCTCGCCTGTTGTCAAAATATCATTTATCCGAGTTGTTCTTGCACCGGCAGCTAGTCCGAATTTGGAGATCGAGCAGCTCGATGTAAAAATAGCTTTCATACATGGTGACTTAGAGGAAGAAATATATATGGAGCAACCTGAAGGATTTCGAGTTAAAGGTAATGAGCATTTGGTGTGCTGGCTGAGGAAGAGCTTGTATGGGCTTAAGCAAGCACCTCGGCAGTGGTATAAAAAGTTTGACTCTTTCATGTTGAGCCATGGCTACACACGGACAACTTCATATCATTGTGTGTTCGTGAAACAATTCTCGGATGGTGATTTTATCATTTTACTGTTATATGTGGATGATATGTTGCTTGTTGGTCATGATATGAGCAAGATTGCATACTTGAACAAAGAGCTCAACAAGTCCTTTGCTATGAAGGATTTGGGACCGGCGAAGCAGATCCTTGGGATGCATATTTCTCGTGATAGATCGAGTGGAAAACTTTGGCTTTCTCAAAAGAAGTACATCGAGAAGATTTTGGATCCGTTTAACATGGGTAATGCTAAACCAGTTTCATCACCACTTGTTTCTCATTTCAAACTTAGCTCGAAGCAATATCCTACAAGTGAGAAGGAGAAAGAAGAGATGAAGAAAGTTCTTTACTCATCAACTGTAGGAAGTTTAATGTATGCAATGGTCTGTACAAGGCCAAATATCGCTCATTCTGTTGGTGTAGTTAGTCATTTTCTCTCCAATCTGGGGAAAGAGCATTGGAATGCGGTTAAGTGGATCTTGAGGTATCTCAGAGGAACATCCAAGGTGTGTTTACACTTTGGCACTGATAAGCCGGAGTTAGTGGGCTACACGAATACGGATATAGCAGGAGATATCGATTCCCGGAAATCCACTTCGGGATACTTGATGACTTTTGCAGGGGGAGCTATCTCATGGCAATCAAAGCTTCAAAAGTGCATCGCTTTGTCTACAACGGAAGCCGAATACATTGCGGTGACCGAAGGTTGTAAGGAGATGTTGTGGTTGCAAAAGTTTTTGCAGGAGTTGAGCTTGAAGCAAGAGAGGTATGTTCTGCACTGTGATAGTCAAAGCGCCATTCATCTTTGCAAGAATCCTACTTTACATTCGAGGTCGAAGCATATCGATATTAAATTTCATTAGATTAGAGATGTGTTGGAGTCTAAATTGGTGAAGATAGACAAAGTGCACACTGATGAGAATGGAGCTGATATGATGACAAAACCTCTTGCTAGGGAGAAACTTCATGTTTGCCAAAGTATAGCCGGTATGCTCGAAGCCTCCAAATAGTCGGGAAGGGGAGTCTATTGGGTATCCCTCCAATTTGGAGGAAGTTTGGCTCAAATCATGTTGGGTTTTTTTATCGGGCTTTAATAGGCCCAATGACCCACTTTTGTTAGGGTTAATTTTCAGTAAAATTAGCTGGGCAAGAGGCGGTAGCTAATAGGAGATTGTGCGCACCCGAATTTCGTCTCGTCGGGGCACGCATGCGCGTGCCTAAATGCAATGCGGCTTGGGAGTGTCCACCTTCTCGGGGACGCGCGACAGACGCACGTGAGAAGGAGTCGCCACTACCTGTTTACGACCCGAAGGTCGAGGGCCGGTGAGTTGCCCGGGTCTAGGGGTACGGGGTACACCTAATTGCTAAGGCATATGGTCTGCGAAACCCGAGGTTCCGAATTCGAGGGTTCTGTTACATGCGAGCCTATATCTCGTATGCCCTATTGGTACTCTAGCTTGTCTAGGCTTGCCATTTTTTATTTAATTACCGCTTAATTAAGTTCCGCTCATCTTAGGCGTTTTGACACCGTAAATTCGAAGAAACACTCCGACCGTTCGCTCTCCGACCGGGATTCTTACATGAATAAACGTACAACATAAATCCTTACATTGTCCTCTCAAATAAATAAAATACAAATTACAACAACTGAATCCCAGTCGATTCGCGTTCGGTCATTATCCCACTCGTGCTCACCGTGTGGTTTGAAAAGACTGAAATTGAAATTAAGGTGCGCACTCGGTGTTTAGGGGATTAGATCCCGTAATCTACGATTGGGGCGTTGGACCCCATGTGAATCGTATCCTAAAGGATCGGGCTCGACCCGCATAACAAATAAGTGTAAAAATGTAACAAGTAAGCGCAAATAAACAAACAATGAGATTTTGTTATTGCCGAATTTACGTGAGTTAATCAATTATTATCCGGAGTATCTTGGCATACAAATCCTACCCTAAAACAAACAAATAGAATGATGGATAGAGTATATAGCATTCGGCATCATTTAACGGACCCGACAGACATGATGTCCATAGTCAAGTCTCGAATGAGTGGGTTATTTTTAGATTATTCTGTATCGCGATAATATGGCTTTTACAGATTAAAAGTATTTTCACCTAAAAAACCCAAAACCTAACCCTCTATTTGACTATTGCCCATGTTTGATTTAAGCCGAGTTTGTGATTAATTTGTTTTCCCATGTTTTGACCAATTCTACGCATACACCTACGCTAGGATCACGGCAGGACAAGAACAGGTAATCATGCCCTTGAATCGATAAATATGTGTGTGCACGAAAATCAAGATTACGTTGTACATATTTCGGTGCTTTTGAAATTGTGAATTTTGAAAAGGGCATGACTAACAGTTCTTGAACTGTCGACGCGATTACAAATTATTAATCAATTCGTGCAATCCATTTAAAGAAATCAAGTGATTTAATTTAGCCAAATCTAACGTCCCAATTATCCCGTATGTAGAATTTTAGGTTAATTAAAAACTTGCCGAATGCTTTAGTCTACGGATTTCGAGCCGTCGAGATAGCCATTAGTTGACCGCCCGATAAACTCTAATATCTGACATGGTCACATAATTATAAAAATGAAATATTTAAATGGGGTACATACATTGTCGGTGGGTGATCCAAGTAGAAAAAGGCCGGATATTTTTAGAAAATGTCCAGGGGACTGAATTGAACGATTTAAAAAGAGCAGGGACTGATTTGAAAATTCTGAAAAAATTGGGGACTGATTTGAAAATTCTAAGGAATTGGGGACTAATCCGAAAATTCTAAAAAAATGGGGACTGTGTAAAAAATTTACTGAAAATGTCCTAGGACTTATTTGAAATGAAGTTGAAAATCGGGACTGATCGGAAAACAAAAAAAATGACCCCAGGACTAAACTGAAACAACTCGAAAAGTTCCTAGGGATTCTTGAAAAATTCTGGAAATTCCAGGGCTGATTGGAAAATAGTAAAATGACTGGGTCTTTATTGAAAAGAATTTTTGAAATTCGGGGCAGATCTGAAAAGGGTGAAAAAATGGTCCCAGGACTAAACTGAAACAATTTGAAAAGTTCTTTGGGATTCTTGGAAAAATTCTGAAAAATCCAAGGACTGATTGGAAAATAATAAAATGACCGGGGCTTGATTGAAAATGATTTTGAAATTCGAGGCAGATCTTAAAATATAAAATACGTCCTCTGGACTGAAATGTGACAAAACAGAAAGTTCGTAAAATCGAGTTCGGGACGAATCCGATCACCCACGCGACCCAAGAACGCTCATTTCACATTATATTCATCAAGCAAGCAATAATATTCAGGAAATGGAGCCCTAAACATGCCACTAAGTAGAGGATTTACCTAGTTTGGGAAGTTGAGGGGTGATCCTGTAAATAAGAAAAAATAAAAAAAATAAAAATGTCGGGCGAGTTGGGCTGGGCCGGTCTGAGCTGGATTGGGCCGAACGGGCCTGTTGGGATTTGGACTGGGCCGCATTGGGCTGCTGGGCCGGACTAGGTCAAGCTGGGCTGGGCCGTTGCTGGACTGGGTCGTCCGCTGCTGGATTGGACCGGCGCTACTGGACACAGACTAAGCTGAGCCACTGGACGCGGGTCGGGCTTCTGGGCCGACGTGTGTCTGTTCAACCCGACTAATCACGGTAGACCCGATTAGAAAAAAAAAAAAAGAACGAAAACAGAGAGGAGAAGAGGGGTGGTCCAGGTGGCTGAGCGACGAGCTGGAGGCGAGGGAGAGCAGGAGAGCTCTGGGCTGGGGTGTCCGGACGAGCCGAGGGCGAAGTCGGTGAGGGATCCGAAGGTCGCGGCTGAGCTAGGGCGAGGGAATCACAAGGAAGAAAGGGCGTGAGGGAGTCGAGAGGTGGGAGGAGCTACGGGCTGACTGAGATTTGCAGGTGTCCGGGAGCTCGGGGTTTCGGATCCGAGAGAGAGCGTCCAAGCTCCGAGGGAACCAACGTCTGAGCTCCGGAATGTTCCGGAAATCGATCTCTGGAAGAAATCCGTCTGGTAGCTGGAAATTTCCGGGAGTTTGAGCTGTGAGCCGGGGATCGGGGCTGTGGGTATTCGGGATCCGAGACCACCCGAGAGAGAGAGAGAGAGCTCCCCCCACTTTTTTTTTTCGAATCCTCCCCCCTTCTGCTTGGGCTTCGCCAGGAAGAAGAAGAAGAAGGAAACGGAACGGAGATCGGGCGAGATTTTCGCCGGAAATTTGCGAAAGCGGGAACGAAAATCTCGATTTTTCGGTTGCAGGGGCCAAAATGAAAGGAAGGAAAAAGGAAGGAGGAAAGAGGAAGAAAAGGAAAAGAAGCGGGCGGGAAGGAAAGAAATGAAAAGTCTGTCTTGTCGGATAGACCGGCTCTGACCGGTTCTGACCGACTTGACCTTTTTTTTTTTTAAATGTGTGTGTGTGGGCAACGGTCGGTCAGACCAGCTCTGACCGACCCTGCCCATCCGTCCTGTCGGTCAGACTGGCTCTGACCGGTTCTGACCGACTTGACCCTTTTTTTTTAAAAAAAAAGGTAATAAATTAGGAAATGACAATTTTGTCCCCCTGGAGCTGATGGACCGAAATTGGGTGCTGACAGAGATCAGATCAGCAAAAGGCAGTACAAAATAGAGAGGAACGGAGCTGCAATTCGGGTTACAGAGGGCAGCACGCAGCTGGAGATCAAACCCCGATCGGGACGTCAAACGAACTCCGATTGGGACGAAATTTTGACAGCGTCTTGACGACACGTGAGGTTCAGTTTTGAACGGTCAGAATTTCTATTCGAGCTCTATAGGTGCTGTTTT
Organism: Punica granatum; assembly: GCF_007655135.1. NCBI lineage: Eukaryota > Viridiplantae > Streptophyta > Magnoliopsida > Myrtales > Lythraceae > Punica > Punica granatum. Next base: position 18,540,841 of record NC_045132.1, on the reverse strand, counting down.
AGCTGACTTTGTGAACCACCCAGTGTGGGCGACGAATTTAGTATTTGGATGATCCAAGAGAGTGCTTCTTTTGAGTTTGGTGATCCAAGGGTTTACCCTTGATGAAAGAAATTGTATAACCTTTATTCATAGTTGATCGTTGATTCGGAATTGGTCCGTGGTTTTTGCCCACAATGGGATTTTCCACGTAAAATTCTTGGTATTCTTTTACTTTACTGCTTGTTGGTTGATTTGATTTGTTCCTATCTCGATCACACTAGTAGGGGAGGAAGATTGATCGCTGCGTTGTTGTTTGATTGAGCACACCCCTTCCCAACAGTGATCCACACGTGACAATCACCATCGATTTTCTCTTCTCCTTCTTCATTTCTTCCCTCGGTCCTACTCCTGCACCGCCTGATCTCCACACAACTAGTCACCAGCTACTGACGGGTTTCTCTCCTTTTGTAGCCCTACCCAGCAACTCAATTGTTTTCTCTCGGATCCTTACACCAGAGACGCCTCTGCTTTTGTCCCCATGCTCTGATCAGTTCCTCTTCTTCTCTTTTTTTTTTCCTTCCCTTTTCTCTTATTGCTGGACAGAGGGCAGAATCGGGCTCCCCCTACAACTTCTGACCTCCATTCTCTCCATCATCTGACTTCTGACCCCCAACCTCTTCCCCGCTGTTCCTCCCTGCAACAACCCTTTCTCGCGCGAATTCTCCCTCGCACGCAAACTCCTCAGCTTGACCTCTCTCCCTCTCATGCACGAAAACACCCGCACTCTCTCTCTCGGTCGGACGCTAGAAAAATAATAGAAAAAACCCTCAGCTTGGCTCCTCGGGAACACCCTCACCTCAGAACCAAAACCTTCAGCTCGCTCTCTCCAACACCCTCAGCTCAACTCTCTCTCTCTCTCTCTCTCTCTCTCTTCTATTAACCCGAACTCTATCTCACTCTGAACTCTCTGGCTCTCTCTCGCGAGACCCTGTTCCCTCATTTCCCACTCTCGGCTCTCGTGACCCCGAGAATTTCCATCCCCGCTTCTCCTGAACCATCGCATGCCCGTGCCCTCCCTTTTTCTCCCGTTGACTTCTCACATCCTTGGCGCCCTCCTATTGCCTCCCTCCCTTTGCTTCCCAAGTTACTGTGTTGTGTCATCGGGGTCTCGAGCTTCCTGAGCTACTTCGCAAGTTGATGTTACTGTTGTGCTGCCGACGGTTGCTGCCGACCCTTCCTCGAGCTCTCGAGTTCCTTCTCGAGCTGAGCTGTCCCGTTGCTTTGCTCCTCAAGCTGCTGCCTCCTTTCGTTGTTGTTTGCCCCAAATCTAAGTTGTTAGGTAGCTCGAGTTGCAGCTCACTGCTGCCTTGCCGCTACCTCTTTCCCTTTGGCTTCCGGAACTAACATGTTATTTCTTGGAAATACAGAGCCTTTGGAGCCATTTTACAAGTTGTCGTGGCTGTCATGCTGGGGAATTGCTACTGAGCTGTTGTTGCTCATGATTCCCGGACTCCTTGGCATCGGTGTGGTTGATTGTTAACGTCCCGGGTCTCCTGAGCTGCAGTGGTGCTGACCAACGGTTGTGGTGGTTCATATCAGCCCGGTTCCAACCTCCTGTTGAGGGTGCTTGAAGTTCTGCGGGCGCCTTTTGCCGTTGGCTCAAGGAAGGTATAATCTCCTGACTTAGTAACACATACAGGCCCCCGTTTCCATGCGCTAATACTTGTTTAAATGATGGTAATGCGAAGTGAATGTTTGTGAAATAAATGTCAATTGAATGGAACAAAAGAAAAGCACGAATCGGTATTAATACAAACTCGACATTTAAAAATCGGGACGTATATGAGAAAGGGAGTATAGTGCAGTGGTTTCCAAGTTCAATTCTCATCAGGGGGACTACTCGTGCCCCTTTATCTAGATTTCCTTTTCATTTTCTTGTACTAGACCATGAGCCTCCTATTGTAATCGAAAAAAAAAATCGCGACGTATAATGAAAAAATCGACATTAGCACGAATTTGAATGTTTAAAGTATCAGCTTTAAAATTGGTTGTATGAAACGGGAACGAACCCACACGAATTGAATTCATGCTCACTCAGCCTTAAAAGACAAAATTGACTAAAAGAATTGAGATCGACTTAATTAATCATCTAAACTTAAAATCAAAAAATTAACACTCCGTTTGGTTTTATAATCGCGTTTTTAAAATTTTAACTATAACTTTAACTATACTCACTACACAACAAAAATAAAAAACACAATTATTACATTTTTCTTTTTATTCAATTTTTAATTTTAAATTATCTCAACTATCCATTACTTTTTCTACAATTTAACAATATAATCATTACTTTTTCTCAACTATTCATTACTTTTTCACACTTTTTTTCATAATTCAACAACACAATCATTACAACCCAATTAAAATCAAAACTCAACTCTACTTAACTCTAAAACCAAACACACCATAAGTCATGAGGTGATCGTATATGCTCATGTTTGTGTTCAGAGTATCTGAATTAATCAAGTCGGTTTAAAATTGGGCTTACTTTCAAGACGGTCGAGAATTAGGGCTTTATCGACCGATCCACCATTGGCAGGCCAAACGGCTCAAAACCCATAAATTTAATTTAATAATTCCATATATGGGGAATCGGAATGTTCCATTCGGCTAAATAATTTACTCGGATTTTAAATAAATTGCATGAATGGGCTAATAAACGGTAATCGGGTCGATAGGTTATGAACGGGTAATCGTGTCCTTATAAAATTCATATTGTGGTAAATTATTGAGAAGCGTGGTCTGAGTAGCACGAACGTCTAGGACCAGCTACCGGCCAAGAAAATGGGGAGCAAATGGGGATGATAGTGAGCTGTTTTGTGAGGGGTGCCGACTGTGATGTGCCGAGACAAGAGAAAAGAAACGAATGATGTTTGGTGGCATGAAGGGGAGGGCAGCAGCAATAAAACGCAGGGAACATGGTGATGATAAAGGAGTTGTTCCTATTGCTAAGGAAGGAGACAGATGAGGTGGAAAATGCTGGTCCTGGGTGAGTCCAGAGTTGCTTATAGAGACCTGGAGCTCATCTATAGCCGAGAGAGAGAAGAACAAGAAAGAAGGGATGAATGGAAGTGGTCAAGAGGTGGGTGTGCGGTTACGTTTTCTTGTGGGATCCGAGAGGAAAAGGAGAAGGAAGATCATCGATTGATGGTGATGATGCCCTCTATCATGGCTAGAAAGAAAGAGAGGAGTTGGATGGATGGTGAACATGAGAGAGATTGAGAGAGGTCGAGCCAGTGATGAGCTAAGGGAAAATCGGGCCGTGAAAGGAGCTATGAGTAGAGGGGAGAGATGCTGCCGTGAACTGTGGGAGATAGCTATGAGGTGAAGGAGCTGTGAGGGGAGTTGAGAGAGAGGTTGCGTGTGAGAGTGTCAGCTGAAGGAAGCTGGTGCTGAGGGAGAGTCGGGTCAGCTGAGAGGAAGGTCAAGGAGCTGGGGGAAAGTCGGGCCAGCTGAGAGGAATGTCCTACTCCCCCTTTTTGTCTCATTTTCCATTTTTTTTCTTATGTTGTCTGTCTCTCCTATTTTGTCTGTCTTCTACTGCAGGTTGCAGACGTGAGGGGAATAGGAGAAGCTGTAGGTTTTCTTGCAGACTCAGGGAGAAAAGAAGATGGTGACGGTGGTGTTGATGGTTGATGGAAGAGAGCAGGACTGTTGTAGAGTTGGTGTGAGAAGAGGAAGAAGAGGGTGGAGATGTTAGGGAATTTAGCAGGTTGCAGGTGAGGTTGCAAAATATGGGCTTACTGTCTCTGTAGGCTCTGCTCAAGAAGCAAAGAACGAAGGAAAAAGGAAAAAGAAAAAGAAAAGAAGAGTTGGCCATGGTCAACAGCGAGAAGAAGAAAGAAAAGAAAGAAAACTGGTCCAATAAGTTCTAACATGGCTGCCACTTGCTCTTGTTTTTTTATTTTTCTTCTTTTTTTTATTATTCATACAGGCATCTCTCTTTCGGAATTCAATTTTTCGAAATCCGTCGACATTTTGGAGAGAATACTTCGAAATTGAGATATTCAAAAAATAATTGGCTCTATGAGAATTTAAATTTGCATCGACGGAGACCAAATCTCGATAAAAATCGATATCGAACAGCTGAAGTGCGTTGATCGTAATTGCTCAATTATTTTCGAAATCCAATATTTTCAATCGAATGTCCAAAAAATATTTCAAGACCACCGTTACGTTTAGAAAAATTCAAAGATCGACATTATGTAAAAAAATATTTTTCAATCCCGAGCATCACCCTAAATTTTGAAAAATTGAAATTAATGCACGTATAACCTAAAATTCTCATCTTTTCAATCGTATCCCCAAAAAATGATCGGGGATCACCATTGCATTCAGAAAAATCAGGGATCAATCTTGTGCAGAAAAATATTTTTTGGCCTCGAGTTTTGTTCCGAGTTTTGAAAATTAAAGTTGATGTGCATGAAATCCGTAAACGTCCAGTAGAGCCTTTTTTTCTGAAAATTGTAAAATTAATTTTAAATTAGAAAAATGCCTCATTTTCAAAAGTCGTGCATGTTCGAGCAATTAATCAAAAATACTTCCCTCCGATGGATGACAAAAATGACGATTTTGCCCTCTCTTGCAACTGGTGGACCAAAACGAGGTGCTGACATATATGATTGAACAAATCGTCATGGTCATGTACGGTGGTTCCTAGACTCAATCTCAACAGGTACAATCGCTGCTTCAAGTGAAACCTGTTCGTTAGGGACTTCTGTAGATACAACAATTCTAGCTTCTACCACATTTCCGGTGCCGAGCCCAAATTACACACCTCCTGTAAAACTTTGCTTGACAAGCTCAGTTGGATTATACTAAGAGCCTTAGCTAGGATAGACTTCTTCTGGTTTGCCATGCTGAACCAACAAAGCCTTCACCTTTATCTGTCGCGATCCGAAGTAGTTCGTTCCATCGAATTTCTCCACCTCGAATCCGCGTCCGACATCTTTAACAACTCCAAAACCTGTGCTCTAATATCAATTGTTGTTCCAAAGATGTCCAAACGAGATTAGAATCACGAAAAATCGAAAAATAACGATAACAAATATACATGGTAAAACCCTCAAATGGAGGAAAACATCCACAACACAAAGCAGGAGTATCCATTAGATCAAAAAACCGAAGAATACAACCAAGATATCACTCGTGTTTCCCAAGCCCCCTTACCGACTCGAACCTAACCGAGAAGAGTTTTTCCTGACCTCTTAATTCTCTCACCTTTCTCTCTCTAAAACTCTAGAGTTATAGAGAAAATATTTCCGAGAGAATTCTCAAAAGATCTCACCCAACACTCACTGCCCCTCGCAAATGTTATACCCTTGAGAACAAGACTCACTCCCTGTATATAGACACAAGACCCCTTATGTTTCATAGGTATCTTAAATCTCTCTAGAATAATCTTTCATTTGAAATATAGATATTTCATCTTTTATATAATCTAAAGATATTTTAGAATTATCCCTAATATCTCCTAGGAATATTTCACTAATCAAATATTCAAAAAATACAATGATCCCTAGAAAATAGGAAATATATCACCCCTTCCTCTTTTCGACTGATCTTGTCGCTGCCTGCAAGGTCTTCGATTCATCGAGTCTTTTGGGTTTAATACAAGACATATCTAACAATTATACTACATTGAATTCTATTAGACGGTTGTCCATCCATTAAACATGAGGATCACAACCCTCGACGATGAATAACCATATATATGTCTTGAACAATTATATGTTTGTAAATGCATATGGAAAATCGGGAGTGTTCAAGGAGAAGGTGGAGTTCGATGATGCGAACATGACTTCACCCTTCATGGCATTGAGGGAGATGTTATGACAAGTACAAGGTCTACAGGCCCATAGCCAAGGTTGTCCCCAAAAGCAAGGGCTCCGTCGCAGAGCTGGCCATAGAGTATGAGAGGGTGGATGAGGATGCACCGATTCCCAACAAGTATATGGACTTCTTTGTAAGCATGACTCAGGATATTGATGCCCAAGCCTGCGCAGCATCAACATGAGAGAATGGCGAATCAGCTTCAAACCATGTTTATGGGTGTAATGTTTTCTATATTGATTGAAAGAACGATGTTGTACGATGAATCTATTGTGTCTATGATGTTTCTCTACCTACCTTGTACCTCGACAAAGTGTATTAGCAGTTGTAAAATAACTGAAAGCTCTTTATGGCAGCTTTCTACGCTCTTGCATAAATAAAAACTGAATGAATGTTTGTTGGTCGTATTACAATCCAATTTGCATATCATGGTAAAAATGAGGGTTCCTAAAGGTGGTTTACAGACTTCATATATTTTTTGTGTAGAACCTTGAAGACCTACGGTATCAAAGCATGCCTCACTAGATTTATAAGATGACAATCACATTATGGCCACACTCTTTGTCCATCTCAACAATTCCATCTCCCTGAACGAACCCTATCCAAAGGATTCACAATGATATATTCCTATAGCATAACCCCAAGGTGAAATCGTAATAGCCTATGTGAAAAATTGTACACTTAACCACCATACCAAGAAAAAGGGTCCCGCACAGAATATCTACATAATAGGGCAAGAGAAGAATTTATGGAAATTAATATGGACAGAAATCTTGTCAACTTTATGATATAGTACCAGCACTGATATATGTTGGGCTAAAGGGGAAGTTGGAAAGGGTCCATGGGGAAGTGGAGCTGAAATGAGCTGTCGACAATGGTGTTTCGCTGTTCACTAAAAAGCCTATCTATTCATTTATTATGCTGACAAAGAATCAATTATCACTCTATTATTCATTTTTCTACTTTTCCAAGTGCAGGATGACCCCGAGGAGTTACGGGTTTTTCCCTACCAATTGCAGTTGGAAAAAACCTTCTCCTAATTTTGAATTGCTGAAGCAAGAATTTTACACTGGAGTTGAAGCCCGAAAGGGAGAGTTGGAAATTTTTTAAATAGAAGATCAAAGTGATTTTCCTTGGAGATAGAAAATGGAGGAAGGAAGGAAGCCCATAAGATGTTAGTCATCAATCGTAGCAATGTTGTTCAAGGCATTGACCTGCATGAAGGGGACTTGGATTCTCATGGGGTTTGTCGAAACCCCATCTTACACTGTCGATGCTTAAATACCTCCGTCCCTACTATCCACGAGCTATGACGACTTATAGTCGGTGCTCCATTGGTCTTTCACCATGATATGTTGAAATGCATAGGCAAAAACCTGCGAACTTGAAAGTGAAGGTGGAGTACTGCGATACAAACTTGTCACTCTCTCCACGGAAAGTAGAGGTATGCGAGTCCGAATATCTTTTATTTTTTATTTTTACGATACTCGGACTCTATCCTGTAAGAGATAAGTTTCAGGATTTTGGAATCAGACTATACCATGTTGCAATCTGGAACCAAAACCTACTCGGAGCCTGAATTATACTACAGGTTCCAGGTATTCTGTTGGAACCTGTAATTTTTTTTTCTCTTCAAGCACAATAAATGAAATAAATAACTAAAATCTAAAATATGTCATTCATAATAACGCAAAACAAATAAATGTCGACATAGATTAATCTGATCACATCCATCCACAGAACTAAAAGATTATGTAGCTCTTCTTATGATTTATATAATAGATAAAAAAATACGCAACTAAAAGATTATGTAATTATTTAGTAAAAAAAAGATGATTTCACTTTTCATAGTAGACAAAATAAATAAATTCTTTTTAGGATTCTATAGTTATTAAATTCACATAAATAATCATGTAAATATAAAGTAATTTTTGAGAAAAAATATAGGTCCCAGACACTGATTCCTTAAATACCTTATATGTTAAAATCAAAACGGAAATTTGGTTTTACTTATTCCTTAAATTACTAGCCGGTATCCATTCATAGCCCTTCGTGAAAGTAATGTTTTCGACCAGCTGGTACAAAGTCCTTAAGCTGGGCTGTACACTTATCCCAAAGGACAGGATGCCCCACAAAGCTGACAATCAAGTACGAAAAGCTTAATGGGAAGATATCTATGATCTCGATGAGTGCATGAAAAATTTCGTCACTCTCACCAAGGAAGTCGATGCTCATGTTTCCGGAGCATAAGAACCCCAATCAAGAAACCATACGTATGTGAAAATAACGGCCAGAATGAGCTTGCTTTCGCCTGATCCTATGGTTTCATGTTGGACTCCTTTAGGTGCTCTGTGTGTACCTGTCTGCCTGCTTGTACTTCCGGGCACGTTCACTGCCCCTGGAATATTGATGTCCGTGCGGAGAAAGATGCAGGAATAATTATTGATTTGTTTGATTTGTAAATATGATTTTAAAATTATAACTTTAACTTAATTATATTCACAATAAAATAAAATAATTCATACAAAGTCAAAGAGTGGATCTCATTTATATTACTTTTTTCACCATAAAATAAAATAACTCATACAAAATCAAATGATGACTCCATTTATACCATTCTATTTTAAAATTATATTTGAAATCAAACACAGCAATATATATATTTTTTTGCACATAAAAGTTGATTTGACAATAGACTGTGGGTCATAAACCATCCCGTGACAAATGTTAGAATGCGTTAATGTCCAATTATCATGAATTATCTATATTCGAGACATTGACGTATACAATTACTTGGCGCCCCGCCCAGAAAAGGCGCTGACCTGGAAACATGAATTTTTCTTTTATCTGAATCATGAAAAGAAAAAGACAAGAATTAATACTATGGCCGAAAGTGTTAGAGCCATACGAAGGAGAACGAACCCTGCGGATGAAGCGGGGAACCAAAACCAAGTCTCATGGGGCTGTTTGGTTCATGGGATTCTTCAAATTTTCCCGGGAATAGGCAAGGAATCCCACGCATTTTACCACGTTTGGAGGGGAAGTTTTAACCCGAGCTAAATCCCGTGGTTAAAACTTTCCGGCCTTTCCCGGGAAATTTTTTTCCGAGCTAACACATGGTATTCTTGAACTTTCTTGGGAAAATCACCGTGGTTCCAACTAATTAACTCACATCAATAACATATTATTATCCACTTTCCCAATAATCCAATACATGCACAGCAATCTTACTTTTAAATCCTTAACTCACGTAAAATGATTTTATAATTCAATTTTTCTTATAGTTTTCGCGTTTCCTTTAATTTAACAATGATCCAAACTGACCCTTAGAAAAATTCTCTGTCATTATTATCATGGGAGTAACCACGAAAAGGGTATCGTACAACTCATCGACATCAAAAAATCGTACACTCGTCGACGTAATTTGTTTGACTCTTCATCCTTTGTACAGTAACCTCACTCAAGTGGACTTAAGACCACAAAGTAGATTTGATCTCATGGGAACCTACAATTTTGTATAGGTTGGACAGACTCAGGATTATATTAGCAGATGGAAACGATGTCGTAACTTGAATAGGAAGATATTTTTTCTCTAAATTGGGGGCGACCATAATAAATTTTATTAAAACTTGATGAATAATAAGGAAATTTGATGAATAATAAGTAAATTCCTTAAAAACATCGAAAGTTCAGCGGGGAGACTGCTCCGCTTGGTCCATACAACTTAATCTGTAGTATGACAAGTTAGGAATGGACTATTTCCTACCCAAATTATGCATTATTGCAATTTGCAGGTCAAAAGAACACGGGATGCTTATATAGGACTAGAGAGGAACGTGCGGATATAAACTCTTAATACTATGTATTATGTTTCGGGTGACCTCCACTCCACAGCAGATATATACGTTAGTAACTTTTTTCTAATTTTCTCATCTATGAATGCTTTTTTCTGTTTTATTTCGGTGAATATTGGGAATGCATTTTAAAATCACGGATGTCATTTCATTCATTTCATAATAAATAAGGTTATAACCTTAATTCTATAAAATTTGTTCTAATTTCGACCCCTCTGAATTAACTTCATTATGAAATTCACAAGTTCACTTGAATAGGAAAAAAAAAGAAGAAGAAAGAAATCACGTAATTTTATTTTTCAAAATTAATTTTATTTATTTATTTTAAAAAATAGGCAGACAACGTGATTATATTTTTAATTTATTCATTTTTTTTATATTTTTGTCAATAAAATCCATCATTCCATTTTCGACTTATTGAAGCCTTTTCGTTCTTAACAAGGCATTGGAGTCTTTTACCATCGATGGATTGAATTCGCTGGTAAGCTGACAACGAGCAATAGGTCAAGTCCAGAATTCGATTCTCTCAGGGGTCGACATTTGAGGTTTAATGGCGGGCCTCAGGCCGTACAATATATCGCCCGGTGGACTAATTGGTTAGTACGGCGCCGGACACCATTGACAACGGAAAAAAAAAAAGCATTAGAGTCTTTTGAATTTCCCCCGTCTTATATAATCGTTTGGATAACTCCTAGGCGCTCTTGTTCAACTGCACGACCAAGAAGACTCGTACACTTGGTGGGCCGCCACCCCAAACACCAATCGGGCGGCCTGAAAACTTATAAAATACTATATAAGACAGTTTATTTATGCATATGATAATAATCTCTTCCCAACATTAATGCGTTTTTTTTTTGGGGTTACAATTAATGCATTTTTCCTCTGACGACTTGTGTGCGTGTGTATCTATAATATAAGTTCATATAATCAGAGCTCCATATCAGTGCTGAACCATGATATATTGAAATGCAAAGACGGGAAGCTGGAGACCTTGAAAGCGAAGGTGGAGTACGACGGTCCAAACTTGTCATTCACTCTCCACGGATCCGAAGGGCATGTCTTCGAGCGATACAAAGTCTTTAAGCCGAGCTGCAAACTTACCCCGTAGAACCAAGGATGCACTGCCAAACTGACGATAGATTACGAAAAGCTTAAGGAGGATGTCCCTGATCCCAACAACTACCTAGTAGCGTTCGTCACCCTTGTCAAGGACATTGATGCTCACGTTTCCGAAGCATACAAGGACCAAACAAGAATGAGCTTGCTTTGGCCTGAACTACGATTTCGTGTCGGGCTCTTTTACGTAGTATGTGCATATATATATGTATATATACATATATATATATATATATAACTGTCTGTGTGCTTGTACTTCCAGACATCTAGCTCGCTCACTGATCTGGAATATTGATGTCCTTTTGGTATTCTGATGCAGAAATAATATATATCTTGCATATAATTAAAGAAGAGTTAAAATTTTAATAGCTGACCCGCGCATAACAAAATATTATAAAGCTTGAGATGATATATTTTGCGTTGTGTCCATAAGCAAAGGGAGTATAAAAGATTATTTGATGCCAGAGATGTTCCTACCTGTTGAGGAGTGAAAAAGTAATCTCCCACGTCGGACAGACATGCGAAACTAATTAAGTGTAGGGAAAAGTACAAATCCCCCATTGTGATATGAGATTTAGATAAATTGCACCATGTATTTTTGTTAGGGATAATTACCCCCCTTAGAGTATACTCCATTAGCCATAGGGGATTACAATATTAGTTTTTTTTTTCATTTTTAGTCCTGAATCTTTAGCATTTTAATCATTTTGATCCTAAATCTTTTTTCTTTTATCATTTCTATCCTCCACTTTTATTTTTTTTTCATTTTAGTCTTAGAAAGAAAATCGAAATGGAAGGAGAGGTCGCCGGTGTCCTTCATGGGTACCGATGACCTCCGTGGGTACTGGCGGCTTCTGTGGAGGGGCTAGGGTAGTCGATTGGCAGCCCCAACCAACAAATCTATCTAGAGCTCCGACTCGGAGCCCCCGGTCCATTCGGGGGCTGGGGCCGCCAATCGGTGACCCTGATCCCTCATTCCTTTTCAATTTTCTTGATAGGACTAAAATGAAAAGAATGAAAAGTTGATGATAGACATGATAAAAGAAAAAAAGATTTAGAACCATAATGATTAAAAGGTTAAAGATTGACTACTAAAAATGAAAAAAATTAACATCGTAATCTCTTATGGCTAACGGAGTATAGCACAAGGGGGCTAAATGTCCTTCATAAAAGCACGATGCGCAATTTGTCTTGATCCCAAAGTACAAGAAGGGTTTTTGTACTTTTCCCTTCAGTTCATATAGCATTTGGGTTCCCCATCTATCGGCCTGAACTTTTAAATAGAAATGAGTCCGAGACTATATAAACCCTAGGTAAATTCAATATGGTATTGGATCGGGTACGCTTCTGCGCATCGATCCAACATTGAGTGCAACCAGAGTGCGCATCGCAAGCTCGACTCGAGGTCAATTGTCAAGGGCGGGTGTTTAAGAGCAAGCGACAACGTGTAGGCTAGTGAAAAGTAAAAAAAGCCACATGTCACATTGCATGTGAGGGCATTGCAGAGGGGCAAAAAATAGCAGGAATGCCCATGGGTTTAACAACTAAAATAATTTGGTTACATTTATGAGCTACCATAATTAAATATCTGAAGAATTTGATAACTAATATATGTACAATCTGAAAAAAAATTCAGTTGTTAAAAACTACCTTTTAGCAACTAAAATTGATCATTTAGATTGTGTTTGATTTTAGAGTTGAGTTTAGTTGAGTTTTAGTTTTAATTGATTTATAATGATTGTGTTGTTAAATTATGAGAAAAAGTGTGAAAAAGTAATGAATAGTTGAGAGAAAGTAATGATTGTGTTGTTGAATTGTGGAAAAAGTAATGAAAAGTTAAGAGAAAGTAACGATTGTGTTGTTGAATTGTGGAAAATGTAGTGAGTAGTTCAAATAATTTAGTGTTAAAAATTGAATTGAATGATTAAAAAATTGAAAAAAAGGGAATAATTGTGTCCTTAAATTGAAGATAAGTTGAGTAGAGTTAAAAAATATTTTAAAACCAAACAAGCTTGGTTAACAAACAATTTTGTTGTAGTATAAGGATTTATTTATCTTAGAAACTCTTTGGTAATCCTACCTTACCACATAACATGAGGAAGTACCAATTAAATTACATTATGAGAATTGGTGCTAGTCACTCGAACATTTATCATAATTATTATACACTAAAAAAATTTTATTGGTTATTTCTCACCACGTTAATGTGAGGTAATATCATTTAACATTTTCTCCATTTATCTATTTAGTTGCCCCGTACCGCTAGTTAGGAGTTAAAACATCCTCTTGACCCCTGAATGATTTTCCCGAGTGCAACTTGTTTGTGATTGGCAGATCGTGGAAGATTGAGCAAACAGTTTTTTCTTTTTCTTTAGTTGAAGAGCAAAGAAATTCATCCAAGTAATGACTAGATATAATAATTTCCCGCTTTGCTTGACACTTTTTTTTTTCGAGTTATAAAAGAGTGTCAGTGCCTAACTTTGCTTGACACATCAATTCAATTAATTTGTATGTCTAAAAAGTTGCCAGTCTTATTCCTTAATTTCTTCCATCCATATGGTTTTGGCACTGATCAAATATCAATTCGCCCCTACACCGAAAAGAAGGTATCGTAACCAGCGTGGGTTGGTTCAAGCGATTCGGCACTTATTTTGCTTAAACAAGATCTCAAGTTCGAGTCACTATAAATACAGAAAATTCACGATGAGAGAGTTTTATCTCTTAGTTGGTCGAACTGGCTCGGTCGAATTAGTCGGGGTATAATTGGGCTTCCAGATAATAAGGTTCATACTGAAAAAAAAAATTTAATTGGCACCGACACCGGAAAAAAAAAATCAATTCGCACTAGCCTGTCACCTTATTAGGAACACAATCTATTTTCAAACTCTTTTGTATATTTTTCTCTTTTGGGTCACTAGAAATGCCAATGGATTTAGTAATTGGATAGAGAGAACATTCTCGTGATAGGACTATTTGTACCTCTTATAACCGAAAAAGTATATCATCACAAAACATTTTTAAGCTTGAGCTCTATTTCATTGTAATGGAGCTCTCTTGTAACCCAAATAAATAACTAAATAGAGAGGGCAAAAAATAAAATCATAGAAAAAGGCTCACTGTCAAGAATTACACTTGAAACTTCTACTTAAGCTTCATACGAGGGCCAGTGTGCATCATTGATCTGATGTGGACAACTATTCTCGCAATGGCATCTGTCTATATATGCTTTTATCATCTTGATTCTTTCCCATGACTAGCACTAGCGCTAGCCCTAACAGTTTCTCACGATAATTTTTGTTTTTCTTTTTGTGTGCGGCAAATATTTTAGAAATCCAACGAGCCCCAATTGATTCAGGTTCTAGTGGCTCATGTAAAGGGTAAAAATCTCCTGATCATGGATTTTTTTTTATTCGCAATACTTGAATCCAATATTTTATTTCGATATCTTATTCAAATGAATACAAGTGTCAAATCATTTGAATTAATTATGTTAGTTAGTTTCCCAATTTATTTAGGTTTCTTTCAATTTGAAATTTATATAAATACAGACATAAAGATTTATAATGCACAATTCCATTTTCAGGTAACTATTCTTGCCAACTGCATGTCATGATCTTGCTAGTCTGTTAGGTTTGCAGAATTTATGATATCAGTGATGAAAGACTTTATCGTACTTATGCCAATAATAGAGCTGGTTTATCATACTCACAGCAATAATAGATTTGTGGTACGATAGTTGGGAGAGGTTTACCATTTAGTGGGTGGATCCGATTCAAATTGTATTAATCGGAATATATATGTAAAAGAGAAAAATAATCGTGATCAAATTAAGCGTTGAAAAATTAATTCCAATATAAGGTCACTTGGATCTTCAATATAAGGAGTAATATTTACCAACGTGGGTTAATTCAAGCGATTTGGCTCCTGTTCCATTTAAGCAATGCCTCAGATTTGAGTCTTGTGAATAGAGAAAATTCATGTTGAGAGAACTTTATCCCTTAGTGGACTAACTCGGCTTGAACTAAATTACAGTCAAGACTATTATTATTGGACTTCTTGATGTTATGGTTAAAAAAAAAAAAGAGCAGCACATTTAGTTAGCAATATTTTGCTCTAATATATAAACATGTGCGGATGCACAATACCATTAACATGTAGTAAGTTTCTTTTTTTTGTGATATATGAGGTATCGCGAGATTATTGAGTGAGACTAATTTGGACGCGAATGCCAGTTTAATTTTGGGCACTTGATGTTAGCAATCAATGTCAAACCCCTACACCGTAAGTAAGATTCCCTTACTGTCATGGCAGTTTAATCACGGCACTACGCCTTGTGTTTACGAAGTGTGGGTTTTCTATATTAGAATTAACAAACCATACTATTGAAATGCACAAATGGGACACCTGAAACCTGAGGTGAGGTGGGGTATGAAGCACGACAATGAAACGTGTCTTTCACTCTCCCCGGATTCGAAGGTCATGCCCTTAGTGGGTATGCACTCTCCACGAATTCGAAGGTTATTAGGGTCGTCAAATGTCAGCTTTGGGTGAGCGATTAATACGATAGGGAAAAATCACAATATTTCTCAAGTTTAGAATCTGAATTTAAATTTCAAAGGAATAAGAAACGTCTAAATCTTATGAATACACACACCTAAATAGGCCACAAGATCGAGGATAACTCTCAGCTTTATCAAAACAATATTATCAATCTCGATTATCCATCATTCTTCCCGTTCACTTCGTGAGAATCATATTATTAATTTATTCAAAGTATACTTATTTGGACTTAACTTAATTATTTCAATTCAGCTTATAATTCCTCCGCTCTTCAGCGGCGGTGGTAGCGACTGGAGATCCACAGGAGATGATGGCATTGTAGCCACAAGAATATACAATCCATGCAGCGTCACGGGGCTAATAGGTCATCTTAAAACTGGGTCGAAATCAATGCGACACATAGCAACTCCATATCCTCATTTATCCTCATTTAAGTCGAATTTAGCTGGCCATCTAATCACGTGCCATACCAAACATTCCAATCCTCCATGCACCACATGTATAACTTAATCGGTAGGGTTGCAAGAAATCTTAAATCGTCCTATTTGATCATATTGATGTAGTGAGAAAAAATCAATAACATCATTATAATTAAGAATAATTAAAACAATTATTTGAGTGGTTTATATACTCATCCTCTTGTTGTTACAATATCATTGGTGCTTTTTCACACCATGTGATGAGATAGGAAATAAGATCACGGAAATAATTTTTTTTAATTGTTATAGATTTTAGCAATTATATTTCGCTCTTTAGTAACTAAAAAGTTTAGTTGTTAAGTTTATTAGTTGCTAAATAATTTTTTTAGCAACTAAAATTTTCACTTTATTTAAAAGTAAAATATAGTTATTCAAACCTATAAAAACTAAATAACTTAATAGTACATCAGCTGCTACAGCTCAGTAGCTAAAGAGTTTGACAACTAAATATTTGTATGATTGAAAAATTTTTTAGTTGTTAAAGGTGACTTTTTAGTAACTAAAATTGATTGTTTAGTTGTTAATTAACTATATTGTTGCAGTGAAATAATAATGTTATGATGCCATTTATAATGACCTTTTTCGACATTTTCTTTTTGTATTCAATAGCAATAATATCTTTTTTGGTGTGTATCATGGCATTTAGAAATCCAACAGGCCTTAATTAATTCAATTCGAGCCGAATCGGTCTACTAAGGGTTAAATTTCTCTCAATCAATGATTTTTTTCGTTTACAAAACTCGAACTCGAAATATTATTTAAGATAAATAAGTACTGAATCGCGTGAACTAATTATTATTGGTAATCGCAATAATAGTGTCCAGTGTACTTTTACTAACAGCCCTTGAAGAAATAGAAAGAAGAAAACAAATGAAAGTTTAAAAGTGGTCTGTCGGGGATACGAAAAGTCCACCTTTCTATTATGTTATCCCAGCCACCATCCATTTCTGGCCCTGTATTATTTAAAAAAATCTTAATTCATCATACCACATAAAGAGCCCTAGCTCGAAAAAAAAAATTATTGTGTAATTTTTTTAGTTACAAGGGAGGTCATGTGTCTAATATAATAAAATAAAAAATTAATGACTTATAAATAAGACGGATAGTCCCATCAAGTATCGAATCTAGAATCTTTTTATTGTCAGGCGAGTGTATGCACCATTACACTGCACCCTCTTTTGATAATTAATAGAATTATTATAATTAAGTACACTTATGCCAATTCATTGAATGATTAATAACCATTCTGTCATTTCTGACAATCTAGTTAGTCATTCGCACATCACATGGTGAAGCAAGATTACAAACAATGTTAATTTAAATTAATAAGGTACCTATTATTTTCTCTGTCATTGCAAGTTCTCTTAACTACATCTCTATATCATGCTTGTGATTGATGATGCTTTTTTTTCTTTTTTGGTTGAGGAAACGGGAAAAAAACCCAATAAAGGAGTTAGCTAATATAATAGTGCGGTATGGCGATCCCATAATTATCGCCCAACAGTAAAGGACCTAGAATATTGGGAACCATCGTGAGGGTATGTGCAGTCCCAAAGACATGAATAACTCTTCGGACAAGCCAGTCAGCCCAACAATTACCTTCTTATGCTCCACCAAGATATTCTAGCTTCTCGATAGAAATTGTTTTATGACTACCAGTATTAGACAGAATGGAGGGGCACCAGGATCTGACCCCATTATGAGTCCTCGAAGAATGGTCGAATCAACTTGGAGGATTAGTCTTCTGCAACCCATACTCCATGCTAGTTCACCCAACCAAACTCCCCATAATTCAGCAGTAATAGAAGAGGCAAAGCCGACTACTACTTTAGAACTAAAAGACTACTACTTTAGTTCAGAATTTGTTCTTGAGCATTTTATGATCAACAAAATTTATCCCTACTTTATGTTAAGCTTCTGCATATAAGCGGGTGCACAAAAAAAAAGGATGATAAATTGCAAACCACGAGATATTGTGCGGTTGACAAATTGAACTCCCATGGACAAATTTTGTCATGGGGTCAGGAGTTTGAACTCAATGGAAGCACTTCATAGTAAGGCTCAAGCAAACGGCTGCTCAAGATTAATCTCAAGTAAGAGATTGAGGATTAATTACAGATAATTTAATTTAATTTGTAATATACCTCTTTTGCTGTCAGTATTGATTCTTATGCCGTATGTGAGTTGATTGGCTATTTCGGTTATACAAAATTAACAAAAATTTACGTCCCAAATTGTGGGTATCAACTAGTTTATGTAATCTCACCATTTACATGATATATGGAAAGGCACGGGGGAGCAAAGTACAACAGAACAATTTATCAAAAGCAAAAAAAAAAAGTAAAATGCAGAAGAAAAGTAGAGAAACATCGTAGACACAATTGGTTCATGGTACATATTACGAGTACTTTTGTATTTTACGGGGTACTTATCTTGTACTTAAGTATTTCCTTGTAAATTAGTTCTAGCTGTCTTAGTTTTAGGCTACAGAATTTCCTTCCTGCTCTTGAGGGATTTACCTTCCCGTTTGATCAGTTTGTACAACGTATATTTACGCTTCTACAGATTCAGTGAAAGTTTAGCTCATTCAGCTCAATTCAGAATTGACAGTACAAGATCCATATTCTCACTAGAGAAAACATTACACCCAGGGACACCATCGAAGATGCGCAATCCCCTTAAGTCGATGCCCTGTGGACATGGGCATCGATATTCTGAATCTCGCTGACAACAAAATCCATGTAAAAGTACGAAGCAGAGCAAAAGCAGAGAAACATCGTAGACACAATAGGTTCATATCATGGTACAGCATCCTTATTCGTACTACAGAAAACATTGCACCCAGAAACATGATTGAAGATGTGCAATCCTCTTAAGTCGATGCCCCATGGACATGGGCATCGATATCCTGAACCACGCTGACAACCAAATCCATATACTTGTTGGGAATCGGCATATCCTCGTTCAGCCTCTCATACTCTATGACCAGCTTTGCCACGGAACCATTGTTCTTCGGGACAACCTTGATTGTGAGCTTGTAGAACTTTAACTCGTTGTAAAGGTCTCCCTCAATGCCGTGGCAGGTAATAGTCATGTTCGCATCGTTGAACTCCACCTTCTCCTTCCATACTTCTGGTTTCCCATCTGCATACATAGACATAATTGCTCAAAAAATAAGGCTATTCATCGTCTCAAGATGGAGATCCTTATGCATATTTTGGACGGAAGGCTAAATAAGTTCAACGGCGCTCTGCCATTACGGGGTTACATCCTATACGTGCCATATTGAAATATGCTTCTAGGAAAGTCGAACCCTATGTCTGACCTTATTTATGTTTTGCATACATATTAAGGATCCTACAATCTTATATGGGAAATATAACCCCCCAAAAAAAAAAAAATTTATAATACCACCACCACTTGGGAGTCTGAGTTTTTGGGTTGGATGGACCAACCATTTATAAGCTCAGCCCATCCGGTCGTGTCGGATACCACAATACAAGTGAGAGCAGGGGTTACGATTCCATGTCCCACACTGAAAATATACAAAGCGAAGCGTAGCCTACCGATGGTGTAGTTCCAGGTCTTGATAGCTCCATGTGTGTGCCAGTCACCTTCATGAAGAGCTACTGCCTGAACGTTTGGTGAGGAAGCAGTGGGGATCTTGTGGGTCTCCTTCCTCCACAGCTTATAATAATGGGCTGCACTCGATTTCAGGTCGATATCCTTCTGCAACTTCCCGAGGAGTGCCTCCGGCGACGCCATTTTAATTGTTCGTCTCTACTTATACAGAATGACCTGGGCTATATTTATGGTTTCTATATTTTTGTATACACGTACACCAATCACCTGATCTTGAGACGCATATTAACAGCAAAATTGCCCTTATATATAGATATATCCCACCCTTGGAGTATGTGTTTTACAAATAATTATTTCAATTTACGTTCAGGGCTTCCAAAAGTCATGATTAAGTGGTTTGACGCTTGTTTTGCTTAAGCAAGCTCTCGGGTTCAAGTCATTGTGAATGCAAAAAATCCACGCTAGGAGAGCTTTACCGCCCAGTGGGCCGACCCGGCTCGCTTGGATTAGTTGGAGCCTAATTGGATTTCCGGATACCTGGGTTTACATAAAAAAAAAATTGGTCGTAATCGGAAAAAAGGGGTTTAGTATTAATTGTACTTGCCGGTCTTACATGTCCCATAGGCTTGCAGGGTGTTCACGTCGACCGAGATATTAGTCGCGCGAAACTTAGATACCATATTTATAAAAAAAAAATGCTTAATTTAGAAGTAAGAGATTTTGGCTTCGATTCCTATGTTTCTATATGTATCCCTTTATTCCTCTTCTATCCCTTATTGGGAGTGCACTTTAGCTTCATTTGTAATTGAAAAAAATACTTCTAGTAATCTTACTTAATATCCTTTTTAGAAATAACGATTTTTTCTTAATAGGGGATTCATGGGCCTAGAAAGGTTAGGCAAAGAGAGAGGGAGCACAGGAATTTCAGTCAAATGAGACTCGGACTGAGCGCCTCTTATTATTTCAACTGATAGAGGAACATATTGCAACAGACTCTTTCCTGGACAACTACAGTTCTTTTCTCATTATTTTTACATCCATTCCATTCCAAACATTTGCTCCTAATTTTTTTGGGTTAATTGCGATATACACCTATAGTTTGAGGACAATTGATCTCACCTGTAGTTTGAGGACGAAGAGTGCTTTACGTTGCAGTAAAAGCGGAGGCGAAGAGTGCTCGACAAGTGAGGCAAGGGACAGATAGCTCTATTTCTAACACTGTGGATGATGTTCGACAGCAAGGAAGAGAAAATAAAGAGATCGAATCTTTTTCAGTCTTCCTCGAAGCAATAGAAATGAGATCTGATTCGAAGATTAAAAGATACGAAAATAGATGCAGGCTCTTAAAAAAACTATCTTTTTAATCTTTTGTTCAATATTGCCCTTATTAAGACTCATGTGAATTGCAGATGAAGCTCTTCCCATTCCAAACATCAACGTTTTCAGCTGTTTGGAGCATATTAAGACGATTTGACTATTCTTAGGGAGAATATTTTGAGACAAATTAAACTATGTTATGCAATTTAAGACCGTCTTCAAACTACAGGGAATATATTGAAATTAATTCTTTTATTTTTTCCCATTCGCTACGTGCAGTTGATTACGCACATGAACATTATTCTCCTTTAATTTCGCCGCAACTCCATCATGTAATTGCTGGATAGGCAAGTGCTAATGATGAAATTCCCACATATTTTGTAGGGATTACCGCCAAACTTTTGACACATTTTACATTCACTTGACAAAATTTGTGTAGTGGTGTACCGATAAAGGATGCCATGGAATTCCCGGAAAAACACATTTGATAACTGAACTAAGTCGTATTGTGCATTATCTATGCGGCTGAAAACCTCGACGTAGTTCGTATTAATAAGTTGCACAGGATATATTAATGCCTTACAATTTTGCTAGCTATTGCTCAATCAATAAAAAAGAATAAGCATAATAATCACCAGTTCATATTGATGCTATAGCTGGTGAGTTGGTGGCCCTGTGCTGTGGTTTTTCGGTGATGGCGCGGCGGTGCTATGGTAATTTCGTTTGTAACCGACTCCTGCTGATGGGCTTCAGCTTTATTTTTCTTTGGTCCGGCCCACTAGGGCCCAATTCCTTCAGCACATTTATCCTATTTTAGTCCTTGCTGGTATGACCTTTCTCAGTTTCATAGCGCTGTCAGCCACGACTATTGTCTTTAATCACAAGGCAATTCTATGGATATAGCACAAAAAATGGGAAGCTAGATAAAAAGGCACTCATAATCCCATTAGCAAGTATTGAACCTACCCGAGTGAAAGAATTTGTAATGAGAAATGCACCGGCAATTAATTTAATGCACGTGAGAGGACATGATGGGCCAGAGAAATAATGACGGAAGATATCAATTTTGTTGTAGTGTAAGGATTTATCTATCTTAGAAACTCTTTGGTGATCATATATCAACTTATAGCATGATGAAAAACCAATTAGATTACATGAAATATGGAAATGGTACTAGTCACTGTGCGCATCCGAATTTCAATCTCGTCGGGGTGCGTAATGCGCGCGCCTATGCAACGCTGCTTGGAAGTGTCCACCTTCCTGGGAACGCGCAACGGACATGCGTGAGAAGGAGTCACCACCTACCATTTTACGACTCAGAGATCGAGGGCCGGTAAGTTGCCCGGGTCTAGGAGTACGGGGTACACCTAATTTGTTAAGGCAATGGTCTGTACGAAATCGAAAATTTTGAATTTGGGGGTTCTATTACGTACGGGCCTATACCCCGCACGCCCTTTCGGTACTCTAGCTTGCTAGGCTTGCCATTTTATTTATTTACCGTGTGATTTAGGGTTGTACTTGACTCTCTCGTTTTGACATCTTAAATTCGGTGAAATGATCTCTTCGGGCCAAAGCCCTGAAAGAAGAGTAGGCTTGCATCTCGAGGAATCGGTTCACTATATTCGAGTTACAGTTCGTCGAACCGTGGTGGTTGATTCCCTGCGTGAACCGAGACCGCGAGTGTTTGGGCTGACTCATCTCTAGGTAGCAATAGACCGACTTGACCGGTTCGACACTCGGATTCTCGCTCGCCAATCGGGGATCCTTACAAATGAATGAATAAATGCACAAACGAGATCCTCGCAATGTACGCTCGAATAATTACAAAGTACAACTGAATAAAGTAAATGGATCCCGATCGGTTTGCATTGGGCCAATATTCCGCTCCAGCTCGCTGTGAGATTTTTGAGTGACCGACAAATAAATTAAAGCAACGCGGGGGTCGGGTCCGACTGGACCAACGGGTGACACGAGAATCAATCGATTATCACAATAACCATTGGACCGTTCGAGCTCCCGGGTGATGTCTAATCGCAATTCACACACTCGATCCGAGTCGTCTTCCACATAGACATTACTCAGAGTAGAGTGGTGACTCGGGGCTAGACCCCATTCCGCACTCGGGTTGCTCGCGCTCGCTGTACATGGGGTGTTGGACCCCGTGGTCGATGGTTTGGGGTGTTGGACTCCGTGATAAGCGTGACCTATGAGTTCGGGTTTGAACCACAACAAATCAGCAAGCAATAATAGAAAACAGAGAAAAACTGATAGAAACATATGAAAACAGGCAAAAACTGATAAATACAGACAAATACAGACAAGTTGTGTATTAAGCCGAGTTTACGTGATTTAATCAGTTATTAAATCGGGGTTATTTGGCAAACAATTTATTTACCCTAGACAAGCAAAAGGGATGTACTAGTATGCAGTTCTAGGTCAACTATGTGCATGGGTTTCCTTTAAGACTTTGTTCTGTTAATGACATTGCGGTTTCACTGAATACGCCAAACTTGTGTTTTGACTCTAGGTTTGGAACCTAGAGTTCTGCCTAAACATTGTCTAATGTTTATATAAGCCGAGTGAATGATTAGTCCGGTTTTACACGTTTTGTGACAGAAATAACATCGCTAATTACCGAATCTACGGTAAAATGACAGAAACACCGAAGGTGGATGAAACGGGTCATGCGAATAAGACTCGCACCCGAACGGGCTTCCCTTTCCTACCCATAGATCAAGGTGTTTCGACCTCCTTAACGCCTAGAATGTCGGCGAATCACGAAACCACGATTATGCCCTTTGGTTTGCGAAATGTGTAAGAGTTGGTGAAAAGTTGAGATTGCGTGACATGAAGGGGTCTAAAGGAGACTTGTGTGCTTCGACTTGAGCCGCCTCAAATCGGGCCCGGCCTCTAGTCAAAGTGCACAAGTCCACCCTAGACATCGACTCTATTCGTGTTACGTGTCTTGGCGTTTTGAAATTGTGAATTTTAAAAGGGCATTTCCGTCGGTTCATGATTCGTCGACGCGTTCATAAATTGATAGCCGGTTCATACAATTTTCTTTAAACCAAATGATTTAATTAACCAAATGATACGTCCCATTTCCCGTTTGTGGAGTGATTTAGTGATTGAGATTTTGAACCTCAATTGTTATGGATTAATGAGATGGTTGTTCGAAATTAACGCGCCTAACATGCAAACTAACGCGAAACTGATGACTAAAAGAAAAATGTAATTGCAATCAATTTCAAGAATCAGTTTTGATCGTTTCTTGCATGCATAAGACATCAAACACGATAATAACGCACATTTTGTAAAGTTGATGCTGCCATGATCTTAGGAATGCAATTGAGCATACAAACAAACACAAACATGATATTTAAGGAAATCGATAAAACGACACTAACTCATGGAAGCGGAAAAACGTAAAAAAAAAAAAACTCGAGAAACGACTTAAATCGGGGCAAGGA
The DNA here is from genome assembly GCF_007655135.1 of Punica granatum. NCBI lineage: Eukaryota > Viridiplantae > Streptophyta > Magnoliopsida > Myrtales > Lythraceae > Punica > Punica granatum. Next base: position 18,516,592 of record NC_045132.1, on the reverse strand, counting down.
AACCACATACGGCCCTGGGAGAGTCAAGAGGAGCTCTCGGCCACCTCTCTTGAGATGAGGCCGAGAGGCTCCCTTGCTTGCCCGAGCCAATAAGGTTTCCTCGACTCCGATTCAAACCTTTTCTGGACATGCTAGCACGATATACGATGAAGACATGCACAATACGATGTAAAAACACATAAAAACATAAATTTGCATGCAAATCGATCATGGACCACCTTATTGCCCCCACAAATACAAATAAAATGCAAAAGTCCTAACTTTTCTAAGTCGGGAATGGTTATACCTAACCCCGGGATGTGGGAAAAGTAAAGGAAAGTCGGAAAAACGGGTTCGAGAAGTCGATTCTGCCCCCTGGAACGAACAGACTCAAATCAGTGAAGTCGGGTTGGTGGCAGACCCGACTGGCAGTCCGACTTGTCGGGGCTGTACCGGTTGATAGGGGTGGCCTTTTCGCGCAGGGTCGGTTGCATTGGATTCCCAAGAGACTAAGGATCACACTTGCACTGATTTTGTGAAGATTGCACGAGTAGATTTTCCGGAAATCAAAAGCAAAGTCGGATCAGTAAAAAATGACAAACCCAGTCGGGGCAAAATAGACCCGACGGGGCATCCGATGAAGAAACGGGTCTACAGGAGGTTCCCTGTGGTCTGTTGATACAAGGTCGGTGGCATTGGACTTCTAACTGATTGAGGATCACGCCTGCATTATTTTCGTGAAGATTGCATTCGTAGATTTTCCGGAAATCAAAAGCAAAGTTGGATCACTAACAAATGACAGACCCAGTCGGGGCAAAACAAACCCGACTGGCACCCGATGAAGAAACGGGTCTACAGGAGGCTCCCAGTGGTCTTTTGATGTGGTGGCATTAGACTCCTAACTGACTGAGGATCACGTCTGCGTTGGTTTCGTGAGGATTGCACGCGTAGATTTTCCTAGAAGATGCAAAGAAAACTGATAAAAAACTGGAAAAATCTGTGAAGGGAGAAAGGAGGGAAATGGTGGTGGTGCACGGTTGAACGACTCTCGGCACGCGACCACCTTGTCACGGGAGAGAGTAAGGGTTGTGAGGAACCCTTGAATGTTATGGCATGACTCGCCGAGGTCGTGGGAAGAAATGGCGCGTCTAAGAACCGGGTAAGACCCGAGAAGCACTAAGGATGTTGTTTCTTTGCAGAGCTGAAACGGTGTGTTGGAGGCCTCGAATGCTAAAACTAAGTTTGGAAATGGGCTTAGAAGGTCGAAAACATGTGGGGTATGAAGTTTGATTGAAGTTGGCTAAGGTCGGTTTAAAGGAACACGCCTAGGACCCGGGAATCGCCTAATGAGCCCGTTTCTGGACTGTTTCTGTTATCTGCTGAAACGCGGGGTTGGAGGCCTCAAATGATAAAACTAAGCTCGGAAACGGATTTAGGAAGGCAAAAACATGTGGGGTATGAAGTTTGGTCGAAGTTGGCTTGGGTCGGGGCGTGGTCGCCGGAAAACAGTTGAGTTTTCGGGCAATTTTGCCTTGGTTTCGGGTTGAGGGGTGGCTGGACGAAATCTGAAAAATGAGGGGAGTTTGGAGAGTGTTCTTGAGTGAGAAAGCTAGAGAGAGATTGTAAGAAGGGTTCTGATTAAAGTGTCTTGCAATTAGGCACTTATAGAATGCCTTAATGAGCCAAATTAATGAATTTAAGTGCAATTAAGGGGAGGATCAATGGGCATCCGAATTTTTTAGGAGAATTAGGGTGGGGAAGTTGTCTTGTTGAGTGTGGGGAAAGGAAGAGAAGGGAAATGGACTTGATGGATGGAAGGATGGATGGGAAAGGTGTAAATATTTTGAATTTGAGTGGTGGAGGCTCATTTGGCTTGTCTCTAGAGGAGAGCCATGGCTTACGGCTCGGCTTGGCTCGGCTAGCTCAAGAGTCCCACTTGACTAGGAGAAAAGCCGGAAGAAGCTCGGGGCTCGATCAATCGTGCATTCGATTTCCGTGGTTCGCTTGAACGACGAATTATCAATGTATGCGCGAATACGATTTTAATGAGCCTAATATTGACATGTTTCTTGTAAACGAATGCTCGGGTGACCCGGAAACTCGAAAGCCGGTTTTGCTCCGTTCGGATGATCGGAGAGAAGTTGTCCGTTTTTATTGCCCATTCGCGCCTCTGCGTGCTGTATTGCTCGTGTTGGTGTGCTTTGTGCCTTGGGCAGAACGATTGATTCGCCGACCCCGACTGTAGATCGATATCTGGAGACGTCCTAGGAATCCGCGAACGGGACTTTCTCAGTGTTTCCCGAGTGTTCTGATGCGTTCGGAGACTATTACGATATCTATTTGTTCAAAACGAGTCCCGAAAGCTTGCCGGGAGACGTTCGTGACCATTAAAACGTCACTCGGGAAACCGATATGCTTTGCTTGGTCCGACCCAAAATGATTTCCTAACCCCTGGGAGTTGTTCGGAGTGGGTAGTGTAGAGCTCGGACGTCAACATTTCCTCGAATGAGCTCTGAGCGCAAGATTCCGTGTGAAAGGGGCCCTTTTACTACCGGAATGGTACTCAATAACCCTAAATGGATTGTGCAATGTGATCAAAGTTTATCTCCCAAGCCCTTGAGGTCCCTGGGATTGATTGGCATAGATTTCGCGCACCACCGAATTGTTAAAAGGGTCTCTAGCTATATTTCTGTGTAGAAAGGGCCCCATTTCCCGGGTTAGGATCTACTCGGGAGGCCAAGATGAGTTCTGAAAGGTAGTCTGGAACCTGTTCCCTAGTCCTAGTGACCCTCGGGTGTGTGCAGACCTGTTTCCGGGTGCCGTTTATTGGTTTGTGGATCGGGTGTCCTGGGAGCCCCGTTAGGAAAGCGCCTGCAAATGTTTAGGGGGTGCTCCGTCTTAAGCATGAGACTTCTGAAATGCGTTCGGGGGTGCCATTGGTCACTTTGGTATCAAGAAGGATTTTTAGAGTCCCATATTGGATACATTTTGACGCTCCGGTGATCCAGTGATGAATAGTGCCACAGTGTCGATTTCTGTCATTTCGAGGTTCGCTGTCTGTTTGTTTCTCGATTGCTCTCTGTGCCTCCCTAGTGGCTTCTGCCTCTCTTTTGTAGTTCATGTCTCCGGGTCCACTCGTTCGCGTCCGTCGACCCGACCGTGAATAGTGACCCCGAGCTTTGGTTGGGTGTTCTCTGTTAGAGCCGGTGGATCAAAATGGGGTGCTGACAGTCACTCGAACATTTACCATAATTATTATATTTTGAAGAAATTTTACTGATTATTTCTCACCGGGTTAATGTGAAGTAATATCATTTAACATTTTCTCCATTTATCTATTTAGTTGCCCCGTACCGCAAGTTAGGAGTTAAAACATCCTCTTGACACTTGAATGATACTGCCGAGTGCAGCTTGTTTGTGATTGGTAGATCGTGAAAGATAGAGCAAACAGTTTTTTTTTTCTTTGGTTGAAGCGCAAACAAATTCATCCAAGTAATGACTAGATATAATAATTTTCCGCTTTGCTGACATTTTTTTTTGGGTTATAAAGGACTCCAAATGCCTAACTTTGCTTGACACATCAATTTAATTAATTTGTCTATCTAAATAGTTGCCATCCTTATCGCCTTAATTTCTTCCATCCGTATGGTTTTGGCACTGATCAAGTGTCAATTGGCACCTACACCAAAAAGAAGGGGTCGCAACCAACATGAATTGATTCAAACAGTTCGACATTTATTTCACTTAAGTAAGGTCTCAAATTCGAGTTCTTGTAAATGCAGAAAATCCACACTGTGAGAGTTTTACTTCCTAGTGGGCCGACCTGGCTCGACTGGATTAATCAGGGCTCAATTAGGCTTCCGGATACCAAGGTTCACCTTGAAAAAAAAAATTCAATTGGCACGTACACCGGAAAAAAAAAATCAATTGGCACCAGCCTATCACCTTATTAGGAAACAATCTATTTTCAAACTCTTGATTGTATATTTTTCTCTTTTGGGTCTCAAGAGATGCCAATGGATTTAGTAAATGGATAGAGAAAACACTCATGTGGTGGGACTATTTGTGACCCTTGTAACCGAAAAAAATATATCATCACAAAATATTTTTAAGCTTGAGCTCTATTTCATTGTAATGGAGCTCTCTTGCAACCCAAAAAAAAAATTAAATAAATAGAGAGAACAAAAAATAAAATCATAGAAAAGGCTCACAGTCAAGAATTATACTTTAAACTTCTAATTTTCATACGAGGGCTAGTGTGTATCATGGAATTGATGTGGAGAACTATTCTCGCAAATGCATCTGTCTATATATGCTTTTATCATCTTGATTCTTTCCCATGTCTAGCACTAGCACTAGCCCTAACAGTTTCTCGCGATAATTTTTGTTTTCTTTTTGTGTGGAGCAAATATTTAGAAATTCAATGAGCCCCAATTGATTCAGGTTCGAGCTGCCCATTCAAAGGGTAAAAATCTCATGATCATTGATTTTTTTTATTTGCAATACTTGGATCCAAGATCTTATTTCAAGATCTTATTAAAATGAATACAAACGTCGGATCATTTGAACTAATCATGTTAGTTGTTTCTCAATTTATTTGGGTTTTTTTCAATTTGAAATTTATATAAATACACACACAAAGATATAATGCATAATTCCATGTTCGGGTAACTATTCTTGCTAACTGCATGTCATGATCTTGCTAGTCTGTTAGGTTTGCAGAATTTATGATATCAATGATGAAAGACTTTATCGTACTTATGCCAATAATAGAGCTGGTTTATCATACTCACAGCAATAATAGAGTTGAGGTACGATAATTGGGAGAGCTTTAACATTTAGTAGGTGGACCCGATTCGAACTATATATGCTTTTATCATCTTCATTCTTTCCCATGTCTAGCACTAGCACTAGCCCTAACAGTTTCTCACAATAACTTTTGTTTTCTTTTTGTGTGCATCAAATATTTGGAAATCCAATGAGCTCCAATTGATTCAGGTTTGAGAGGCCATCTAAAGGTAAAAATCTCATGATTATGGATTTTTTTATTCGCAATACTTGAATCCAAGATCTTATTTCGAGATCTTATTTAAATAAATACAAACGTTGAATCATTTGAAATAATCACGTTAGTAGTTTCTCACTTTATTTAGGTTTCTTTCAATTTGAAATATATACAGACACACACATATATAATGCACAATTCCATGTTCAGGTAACTATTCTTGCCAACTGCATGTCATGATCTTGCTAGTCTGTTAGGTTTGCAGAATTTATGATATCAATGATGAAAGACTTTGTCGTACTTATGCCAATAATAGAGCTAGTTTATCATACTCACAGCAATAATAGAGTTGTGGTATGATAGTAGGGAGAGCTTTACCATTTAGTGGATGGACCCTGTTCGGACTGTATTAGTTGGGATCTATTGGGCTTTCGGATACTAAGATACTTACAGAAAAGAGAAAAATAATCGTGATCAAAATTTAGTGTTGAAAATTAATTCCAATATAAGGTCCCACGGATCTTCAATATAAGGAGTAATATTTAAGTGATTCGGCGCTTGTTCTATTTAAGTAAAGTCTTGGATTTGAGTCATGCGAATAAAGAAAATTCACGTTGGGAGATCTTTATCCTTTAGTGAGCTGACTTGGCTCGAACTAAATTACAGTCAGGACTATTATTATTGGACTTCTTGATACTATGGTTAAAAAAAAAAAGCAGCACATTTGTTAGCAATATTTTGCTCTAATATATGAAAATTTGCGGACGCACAATACCATTAACATGTAGTAAGTTTCTTTTTGTCGGTGATATATGAGGTATCGTGAGCTTATTGATTGGGACTAATTTTGACTCGACCATCTGTTTAGTTCTAGGCACTTGATGTTAGCAATGAATATCAAACCCCTACACTATAGTAAGATTCCCTTATTGACATCCCAGTTTAATAACTACACCTTGTGTTCACGTGGTATGCGTTTTCTATGTCAGAATTAACAAAACATGCTATTGAAATGCACAAATGGGAAACCTGAAACCTAAGGGAAGGTGGGGGGTATGAAGTACGACAATGAAACCGAAGGTCATACCTTAATGCGTATGCATTCTCCACGAATTCGAAGGTTATTAGAGTCGTCAAATGTCATTTTTTGGTAAGCGATTGATGCAATGGAAAAATCACAGCATTTCTCTAGTTTAGAGTCTGAATTTAAATTTCAAAGGAATAGAAAATGTCTAATTCTTATGAACAAACACACCTAAATAGGCCACACGATCGAGGGTAAAACTCTCAACTTTATCAAAACGATATTGTCAATCTCGATTATCCCTCATTCTTCCCTTGCACTTCGTGAGAATCATTTTATTAATTTATTCAAAGTATACTTATTTGGACTTGAACTTAATTCTTTCAATTCAGCTTATAATTCCTCCGCTCTTCAGCGGTGGTGATAGCGACTGGCGATCCACAGGAGATGATGGTATTGTAGCCACATGAAATGTACAATCCATGCGGCGCCACGGGCCTAATAGCTCATCTTAAAACTGTGTCAAAATCAATGCGACACATAACAAGTCCATGTCCTCATTTAGGTCAAATTTCTCTGTGACTCATTTAAGTCGAATTTAGTTGGCCATCTAATCTCTCACTGTTCCAAGCTTCCCAATCATCCATGCACCACATATATAACTTAACCAGTAGGTTTGAAAGAAATATTAAATCGTCCTATATGATCATAGTGATGTAGTGAGAAAAAAAATCAATAACATTGTTTTAATTAAGAACAATTAAAACAATTATTTGAGCGGTTAATATACTCATCCTCTTGTTTGTTACGATATCATTGGTGCTTTCTCACACCATGTGGGGAGATAGGAATTAGGATCACAGAAAATTTCTTGAAAGCATAGGCCGAGCAGATGTAGAGTAAAGGACTTGCCGGAGAAAGACATGCGGATGTTTGATTAAGGTTTCTTTTGGGATGATAAGTGAAAATTTTCTCCACTCGCTTCGAGTTGGCCAATGAAGTTGGTGGCAAATCACTCCTCCAGGATACACTAATTGCTAAGATTTATTTGATTGATAAATGTCAATTGCTCGTGAGTAAAGAGTACAAATATTTTTTTTTTGGATGAACTATTTTTGCTTTTTCATTATCATTTTCATCATCAGCTTATATTTCATAGGCAATAAGAAATTCAGTATCTCTTAATAAGAGTTAGCTAATATAATAGCGGGGTATGGCGACCCTAGATTTATTGCCGAACAATAAAGGACCTAAACCATTAAGAACCGTCGTAAGGATATATGCAGTCCCAAAGACATATGAATAACTCTTTGGGCAAGGCGGCCAGCGCAACAATTACCTTCTCAATACGTATGCAACACCAAGATATTCCAGCTTCTCCGTAGAAATTGTCTTATGTCAGTCAGTATTAGATAGAATGGAGGGGCACCAGGATCCGACCCCATTATGAGTCCTCGAAGAATGGTCGAATCAACTTCGAGGTTTAGTCTTCTGCAACCCATACTCCATGCTAGTTCACCCGACCAAACTCCATATAATTCAGCAATAACAGAAGGGGCAAAGCCGACTACTACTTTAGAACTAAAAAGACCACTACTTTAGGTCAGAATTTGTTCTTGAGCATTTTATGATCAACAAAATTTATCCCTTTGGTTTGCCAACATGACGAAAAATCTAGATTAGGTGGAACTGTTAAGCTTTCGCATATAAGCGGATGAACAAAAAAAAAATGAGAAAAGAAAAATGGATAATAGATTGCAAACCATGAAATATTATGTGGTTGGCAAACCGAGCTCTCACGGACGAATTTTCTCATGGGGTCAGGAGTTTGAACTCAATGGAAACACTTCGTGGTAAAGGTCAAGCCAACGACTGCTCAAGATTAATTGCTAGTAAGAGATGGAGGATTAATCACAAACAATTTAATTTAATTTTTCATATACCTTTTTTGCTGTCCATATCGATTCTTATGCCGTCTGCAAGTTGATTAGCTATTTCGGTTATACAAAAATTAACGAAAACTGACGGCCCAAATTGTGGGTATCAACTAGTTTATGTGATCTCACCATTTACATGATATATGAAAAGGCACGGGGAGACACAATTGGGTTTGTGGTAGATATTACGAGTATTTTCATATTTTACGGGGTACTTATCTTGTACTTAAGTATTTCCTTTAAATTAGTTCTAGTAGCTGTCTTCCTTAGTCTTAGGCTAGAATATGTTCTTTCTGCTTTCGAGGGCTTTACCTTCCCTTTGGATCAGTTTGTGCGACGTATATTTACGCTTCTACAGATTCAATGAAAGTTTAGCTTATTCAGCTCAATTCAGAACTGACAGTACCAGATCCATATTCACACTACAGAAAACATTGCACCCAGAGACACGATCGAAGATGCGCAATCCTCTTACGTCGATGCCCTGTGGACATGGGCATTGATATTTTGAATCACGCTGACCACAAAATCCATGTAAAAGTACGATGCAGAACAAAAGTAGAGAAACATCGTAGACACAATAGGTTCATATCATGGTACAACATCCTTATTCATACTACAGAAAACATTGCACCCAGAGACAAGATCGAAGATGCGCAATCCTCTTAAGTCGATGCCCCATGGACATGGGCATCGATATCCTGAACCACGCTGACAACCAAATCCATGTAATTGTTGGGAATCGGTATATCCTCGTTCAGCCTCTCATACTCTATGGCCAGCTTTGCCACGGAACCATTGTTCTTCGGAATAACCTTGATTGTGAGCCTGTAGAACTTTAACTCGCTGTAAAGGTCTCCCTCAATGCCGTGGAGGGTAATAGTCATGTTCGCATCATTGAACTCCACCTTCTCCTTGAATACTGCTTGTTTCCCATCTGCATACATAGACATAATGGCTCATAAAATATAAGGTTATTCATCGTCTCAAGATGGAGATCCTTATGCATATTTTGGACAGACTGCTAAATAGGTTCAACTGCGATCTGCCTTTACAGTGTTACATTCTATACATGCCATACTGAAATATACTTATTTATATTTTGCATATATATTAGGGATCCTACAATCTCATATCGAAAATATACAAAAAAGAAAAAGAAAAAAAAGCTTTATAATACCACCACCACTTGAGAGTCTGAGTTTTTGGGTTGGATAAACCAACCATTTATAAGCTCAGCCCATCTGGTCGTGATGGATACCACAATACGAGTGAGAGCAGGGGTCACTATTCCATGTCCCACACTGAAAATATGCAAAGCGAAGTGTAGCTTACCGATGGTGTAGTTCCAGGTCTTGATAGCTCCATGGGTGTGCCAGTCACCTTCATGAAGAGCTACTGCCTGAACGTTTGGTGACGAAGCAGTGGGGATCTTGTGGCTCTCCTTCCTCCACAACTTATAGTAATGGGCTGCACTTGATTTCAGGTCGATATCCTTTTGCAGCTTCCCGCAGAGTGCTTCCCGTGACGCCATTTTAATTGTTCGTCTCTACTTATACCGAATAAGCTAGGCTATATTTATGGTTTCTATATTTTTGTATTCACGTACACCGATCACCTGACCTTGAGACGCATATTAACTGCAAAATTCCCCTTATATATAGATATATGCCACCCCTGGAGTATGTATTTTACAAATAATTATTTCAATTTACGTTCCTGGCCTCCAAAAGTCATGATTCACGTGGTTTCATAGATGCAAATAATCCTAGGAAATGAAAAGAAGGGATAGTAACCGACGTGGGTTGATTTAAGCGGTTTGGCACTTGTTCCACTTAAGTTAGGTCTCAAGTTCGAGTCCTTGTGAATGCAAAAAATCCACGCTTGAGATCTTTACCCTTTAGTGGGTCGACCCGACTCGATTGGATTAGTTAGGGTCTAATTAAATTTATGGATACTAGAGTTCACACCGAAAAAAAAAAAGATCGTAACTGAGAAAAGGGGGGTTTGGTATTAATTGTACTTGCCGGACTTACATGTGCCGTGAGCTTGCAGGATATTCACGTGGACCGTGGGATTAGTCGGCGAAACCCGGACACTCTCGTCATAAAAAAAAAAAAAAAAACGAAAATTGTACTTGCCCTCAACTTAGAAGTAAGAGATTTTGGCTTCGATTCCTATATTTCTATTTATATCCCTTTATTCCTCTCCTTATTTGGCGTGCATTTTAACCTCTTTGTAATTGAAAAATTGTACATATGTTATGTTCTCTAATAAAATTTCAACACGTTGGGGTTCAAAAGAGAAAAGAAGAGACTTCTTTATGTTGTAATAAACGTGGAGGCGAAGAGTGCTCGAAACTATGCTCGGATTTGTATCCGAGCGAAAGAATTTGTAATTAGCAATGACCGTTAACTCATTTAATGCACGTGAGTTGACATGATGGGCCAGAGAAATAACGACGGAAGATAATGCTGGCCCCACCTTGGAGTGATCATTTAAATCAGCTGAAATTAAAAAATTATGTATTATGTCCCTACGTCTCTTTATGAGTAGGAGATTATTATATGAACCCAATCAATCACGACAGCGATGGACTGCACCTATCATTAGTGGACACACGTACAAAGTGTCGGGGGCTTACTGCAGGAGTACCCTCAATCTTTGGCATTTGAGATATGGAGCCTTGATATTCATTTGGAAAACTATATATATATATATATATATATTATTAATTAGCTAGTTATACTGGAGACTATCAAAACGTACAAAGTTTTTTTTAACCTATCAAAAAAAAATATATATGTTTTCAGTCTGAGGCATTTCTTTTAGCTGTATAAAGTTAGTAGTTCATATAATCTGCCAGCAAACATGTACATTTCAAAATTTATTGATAGTGATACTACAAGATTTCACTTACAGATACAACTCGACATGTTTGCATAAGTTAAGCTAGTATACCTCTTGAATCGGAAAATGGAAAAATTACTCAAATTCGAGAAGTTCCATAATAGGCACAAATCAGAAAGTCATCTCCTATATAATCTCATCGAGGCATATAGAGCAGCCAATTGAGATAAAGAAAAAGTGTAAGCCATCCCTAATGATCTAATTCATCAAAATTGGTTTGAAAAAGATAACTTCGCCCTCTAGTTCACCTCGAAATAGGCTATTAGATGGCACCTCTACTTTCTCGTAAGCCCCTCATGATCCAATGATCTCTTTCCCTGTAAATTAAACATAAGAATCATCAACTATGTCATATGATCGTAAAATATATATCTGATGTGATATTAAGACCAACCTTCTTCAAAACGTTCAAAATAATGGAATCCATCTCCCAAGGTGCTCGACTCAATTGACCAGCTAAACTCTTTGAGCATCAAAGAATCGATGCCTAAAATGGGGCCGAAGTTGAATGATGTAAAGTTACTCATTCTTCCTTCCTTTATTTAGTTTTTTTAATGACTCATGAATACCATTAACAATAAAAACAGTAGCCACATCGAAATCAAAGGGTTCGTAAGATGATACATATTATTATTACATGAAAATGATGAAGAGTATTTTACTGATTCTAACCGAATTATTCATCATATGTGATTTGTTAATATAACCATCCAACCTTTATCCTTATCTGTTTTTTTCCGCTGACATTTAGCCAGCAAATGTCATTTTTCGGTGAGGTGTTTGCATTCATTGGAGATTTGCTAATTTGTATCACTGGTCTTGAAGTCAGGGACAGGGCACATTATAGTGATTAATGAGGGGTTCAATTGTCAATTCCTCCTCCGACATTTCCAAGTCTATCTCTATATGTAATTAATGATCTATTTGATTTTGTCCGTAGATTTTCTTACATGTCTTAATAAAAGTCGAAAATTTTAACCAAACTCTATTAAAAAAGGAATTTGTTTTTAATTTTGGGTTTTGGAAATTTTATTTGATTATTTTTTAATTCAACAAAAAAATGTCCATTTTTTGGGAAAAAAAAACTATAATTACTGCTCTAAGGCATGCGTAACGGTGAAAGAGAATTATCAAAATTATAATTCATCGATATTCATTTCTAAAATTTCATTCATCGAAAAAAACTTTTATTTATAAGAAAGCTTTTAATTTTATTCAAGATTTACAATAGAACAACAAGCGTCATAATAATGTTACGATTAAAATAATTTAAAATTTCAAAGAACTTAGAGAGTTAAGAATTATCAAAATGGAGTCCGCATTGCGGCACTTAGAATTTATATATGATAAATGGTAGCTGATTAATATGTTGATTTTAGAAAAACTTTGATGATAAATTATCACATTTCTTTTAGAGCAATATTTCTTAATATATACATGTCAAAGGAAATCATGCTGCCGATATTCTAGTTTTATATACTTGTTTGCCGAATCTTATGTTAAAATAAAGTAACTTTTTTATTCAATGACTACATTTGGAAAGACAAGTCAAATTTTGCCACTCTAATAAGTGTAAAATTATATAATTCTTAAATTCATTTTTTTTTCTGTATATCTAATGTCCTTATTAATTCTTAAAATTATGTAATTCTTAAATTACATCTAATTCTTAATCATAAATGTATGTTTTGGTTGAAACGTGTATAAGTTCTAATGGTCCATCTTTTAAAAACAAATACTCTAACTTCAAAAGTAATACTTATTGTTATTTGATATTAGAAAATTTATCGTCGTTTCCGAAATCCTTCAGAAAGGCAAGTGGTTATGCTATCTATTTATAAAATGAGATTTTCCATATTTCGAAGTGAATTGTATATCACATGGGAATCGTACAAGTTTCTAAAAATTCTAATCTTTTTTTCCTTTTACATTTTCAGGAAGTGATTAATTATTTGAAAAATAAACTATATATATGTGGTGCCTTTCTCATCGCAATATTCAATTTATATATATATATATATATATATATAATACGGGGAGTTCGGGTTTCGCACGACTAATCTCACGATCCATGTGAACACCCTGTGGATCCACGGGACAAGCCAGTCCAGCTACAAGCTATGCAAGTAGCCCAACAGGGTATTGACGTAACGTACAACGCGAGTAACCGTTACAGACCTGTTGATTCGCGCACGAATACCGGAACTACGACCCTCTACACCTGTTGATTCTACGAATACCAGGAAATAGGCATCAAACTCGAATCGATCCGAGATTGGACAAAGCACGAAAACTCTGAATTTTATTGATAATCCAAAAGACGACTCCTTCAGCCCTATGGCTTACACAAAACTTAAATAGGGTTTAAGAAAACCTAAATTGCATAAAAAGAACTAAACTTTTCTAAAATTGCAAAAACACCCTAATTAACATAAATTGCCTGTTTGAGGCCCTAAACGATGAAATTTGCCTTAAATATCGAAAAATCACGGCGAGTGAGTGAGTTTTGCTCCGGATGCCATTTCCTTCAAAATAGGGTCGTCAGACCTAATTTTCTCCAGGTACCGACTAGCCGGGTCTTCTGCCGCATCATTCTCCCCTGGATGGAGAGAATTTGCCCTCGAATCATCATCGTCCGAGCTATCACCTGTGTAAGGAATCAGGTGCTTAACATTAAACACATCGGTAGTACAAATGTGGCTAGGAAGTTTAAGCCGATAAGAGTTCGAATTAATCTTCTCAACGACCTCCACAGGACCAATCTTCCTAGCAGCGGGTTTGTGGTAGTCACCAGCAGAAAATCGATCCTTCGTAAGGACAGCCTAAACAAAATCGCCAACTTCAAACTCCACATGCCTTCTCCTTCGGTCAGCAATAGCCTTGTATTTCATGGCAGCATTCTTGAAATTATTCTGCACATCTTCATGAATCTCTTGCAGCCCGTGAATGAAGTCAGCCGCCTTACCATGAACCCTGGTCTTATCCGGCACGGGTAACAAATCAAGGGGACCCCGGGGAGTGACAGAATATACCACTTGGAATGGACTGAAACCAGTGTTGCGATTAACAGTGTGGTTGTGCGCAAACTCCGCTGGACTTAACTTCTGATCCCAGCTCTTCACGTGCTCCCTTACTAAACCTCTCAACAGATTGCCCAATGACCTGTTAACCACTTTTGTTAGTCCATTTGTCTGCGGGTAATACGCTGTACTGAAGTTCAACTGGGTGTTCACCGTCTTCCAAAGGCTCCGCTAGAAATGACTCAAGAAGTGGGTGTCTCTATCGGACACAATAGAGACTGGCAGACCATGCAGACGGTATACTTCCCGAAAATACAACTGAGCAACTCGCACAATATCAGTGGTCTTCTTGCACGGAATAAAGTGTGCCATCTTGGAGAACCTGTCGACCACCACATATATAGAATCATTTTCTCTTTGGGTACGGGGTAGGCCGAGGACGAAATCCATACTGATATCCACCCATGGCTGCGAGGGAATCGGCAGGGGCATGTACAACCCCGCGTTAGTTGTTGTACCCTTGGACACTTGACAAACCTTACAGCACTGCACGTACTTCTCCACTTCTTTACGAATTGTAGGCCATAAATACGATGACTGGACAGCTGCAAGGTCTTGTCTCTCCCCACATGACCCTCACCATGTAGCTGCTGAATAATGTGGGCTCGCAAACTATAATTAGAAATACAGAGCCGATTTCCCCTGAAAAGAAAACCATCCTGCAACACGTATTATGTTCTTTCTCCAACCCGAACTTTAGCTAGCGTCACAGAAAAATAGGGTCGTCAGAACCTAATTTTTTCAGGTACCGAATAACCAGGTCTTCTGCCGCATCAGGTATTCTGCTACATAATTTCTACAGTGACTTGAATCTAGAACTTCTCATGAGAAGTCACATCATTTCCATTACGCCAATTCTATTGATTTAGCTTTTATATATTAATATTAATATTGATTGAGTCTCTTTTCAAAATATTTATCAGCAATCTTAAACTTGAATTTAATAGGAGAAGGAAATATTGGTAATTCAAATAAAATATACTTGTTTTATAAATAAGATTTGCGAGATATTGAGAATGCAAAACCCTTGTTGAATTCCCCTCCGCAAGCAACAGCTGCTCCCCACGGCGGCTGATACTCCAAAGCCCTCCACCTCTGCTAACCCTTCATCTGCGAGGCTATGGGATTTTTGTAGGGTTTTAAGTATAGCTGTGCTGGGACATGGGAGCTAAAACAAAAGGTCATACTTGTATAGGATTTAATGTAGTAGTAGTCATAGCGAGGCTATGGGCGGTCATGACTGAGGCCATTCCCCGGTCAATGCGAGCTCCTCAAATTGATGTTGTCATTAGATTGAAGGCCTCTTGGACCTTTCAAGATATGATACAGCTATTATTGTGACCCTTCAAAGATCCGAATTCGAAAGATGTGGAACAACGAAAAGCAAACGAAGGGAAAGGAAGGGGGAAAAAAAAAGGGACTAACGGTCCCATATTAGCAAAGGTTTCCAGTTATAATTTGTTTTTTTACTATAATTCAGAAACGAAGGGAAAAAAAAAAGGGAAAAAAAGGACTAACGGTCCCATATTAGCAAAGGTTTCCAGTTATAATGTCTTTTTTTACTATAATTCAGATATTGGAATAAATTTGAAATTGCCCGTAAATATTGGATGTTTTACGCTATTAGCCCTATAAAAAACTAATATGCACTTATTAGGAGACATATATGTCTCAAACGCTATCATCCTCAATGACCGTCCAATAAATGTAAGGTCTCTTTCTCGAGTGAGAACGACGTTTAAATAATCACTTCAACCATTATTGCTAGTGCACGGCTGCTCAATTTTTCAATCAAACAAAGAGAAAAACAAGAACTTTCACCATTAACTTTTTTGTTGAGACTACAAGGTAGTCATCATGTCTGTGACCGTCTCTTACACAAGGGCCGGCTAACCTCGTCATGAGGAACTTTTAACCATACACTGTACTTAAAAGTTCGTTAATGTGAACTGCTTTAGGCGACAGTTTGTCAATTAAAACCACACTTAAGATGGTGTCGGGCACGCAAGGAGACAGTGTCTCTCTCTCTCTCTCTCTCTCTCTCTCTATATATATATATATATATATATAGGTTGCATTATTAATTCACCTGAAAATGCAGAAATTATGTGTCCATATGTTTTTGTTTTGATAATATTTTTCTTTTTCTTCTATTTCATGCATTGTATTATTCTAATAATTGCAGAACCATGTGAATCACGTAAGATAAGGTTTAAGCATCGACAATGTTAGATAAGGTTTTGACAGCCCCATGAGAATCCCAGTCCCCTTCATGCAGATCAATGCCTTGAACAACATTGCTAGGATTGATGACTGACATCTTATGGGCTTCCTTCATTTTCTATCTCCAAGGAAAATCACTCTGATCTTCTATTAAAAAAATTTCCAACTCCTCCTTTGGGGCTTCAACTCCTACGTAAAGTTCTTGTTTCGGTAATTCAAAAATGGGAGCAGGTTTTTCCCTATTGCAATTGGTAGGGAAAAACCCGCAACCCCTTAGGTTATCCTGCACTTGAAAAAGTAGAAAAATGAATAATATAGTGATAATTTGATTCTTTGTCAGCATAATAAATGAATAGACAGGCTTTTTAGTGAGCACCGTTGTCGACAGCTGATTTCGGCTCCACTTCTCCTTCGACCCTTTCCAACTTCCCCTTTAGCCAGCATATATCAGTGCTAGTACTGTATCATAAATGTTGAATAGATTACTGTCCAGATTAATTTCCATCAATTCTTCTCTTGCCCAATAATGTAGATATTCTGTGCGGGACCCTTTTTCTTGGTATGGTGGTTAAGTGTACAATTTTTCACATAGGCTGTTACGATTTCACCTTGGGGTTATGCTATAGGAATTTATCATTGTGAATCCTTCGGATAGAGTTGGTTCAAGGAGACGGATTAGTTGAGATGGACAGAAGGTGTCTGGCCACAATCTGATTGTCATCCTACAAATCTAGTGAGGCATGCTTCAATACCGTGAGTTTTCAAGATTCTACACAAAAAATATATGAAGTCTGCAAACCACGTTTAGGAACCGTCATTTTTACCATGATATGCAAATTGGATTGGACCACAACAAAAGTAAAGCTCGGGACTACCACCAAAACAATAGGACCCACAAACATTCATTCAGTTTTTATTTATGCAAGAGCGTAGAAAGCTGCCGTAGAGAGCTTTCAGTCATTTTACAACTGCAGATACACTCCGGCGGGGTACAAGGTAGGTAGAGAAACATCATAGACACAATAGATACATTGTACAACATCGTCCTTTCAAGCAATATAGAAAACATTACACCCATAAATAAGGTTTGAAGCTGATTTGCCATCCTCTCATGTTGATGCTGCGCAGGCTTGGGCATCAATATCCTGAGTCGTGCTCTATAGAAAACATTGCACCCAGGGACACGATTGAAGATGCGCAATCCTCTTAAGTTGATGCCCTGTGGACATGGGCATCGATATTCTGAATCACACTGACCACAGAATCCATGTAAAAGTATGATGCAGAAAAAAAGTAGAGAAACATCGTAGATACAGTAGGTTCATATCATGGTACAACATCCTTATTCATACTACAGAAAACATTGCACCCACAGACATGACCGAAGATGCGCAATCCTCTTAAGTCGATGCCCTGTGGACATGGGCATCGGTATCCTGAACCACGCTGACAACTAAATCCATGTAATTGTTGGGAATCGGCATATCCTCGTTCAACCTCTCATACTCTATGGCCAGCTTTGCCACGGAACCATTGTTCTTCGGAATAACCTTGATTGTGAGCCTGAAGACCTTTAACTCGTTGTAAAGGTCTCCCTCAATGCCGTGGATGGTAATAGTCATGTTCGCATCATTGAACCCCACCTTCTCCTTGAGTACTGTTGGTTTCCCATCTGCATAAATAGACATAATTGCTCATAAAATATAAGGTTATTCATCGTCTCAAGATGGAGATCCTTATGCATATTTTGGACGGACAACTAAATACGTTCAACTGCGCTCTGCCATTGCAGTGTTACATCCTATGCGTGCCATATTGAAATATGCTTCTAGGAAAGTCGAACCCTATGTCAGAACTTATTTATATTTTGCATATTTATTAAGGATCCTACAATCTTATATCGGAAATATACCAAAAAAAAAAAAGGTTTATAATACCACCACCACTTGAGAGTCTAAGTTTTTGGGTTGGATGGACCAACCATTTATAAGCTCAGCCCATCCGGTCGTGTTGGATACCACAATACGAGTGAGAGCAGGGGTTACGATTCCAGGTCCCACACTGAAAATATACACAGCGAAGCGTAGCCTACCGATGGTGTAGTTCCAGGTCTTGATAGCTCCATGGGTGTGCCAGTCACCTTCATGAAGAGCTACTGCCTGAACGTTTGGTGACGAAGCAGTGGGGATCTTGTGGCTCTCCTTCCTCCACAACTTATAGTAATGGGCTGCACTCGATTTCAGGTCGATATCCTTCTGCAACTTCCCGCAGAGTGCCTCCCGTGACGCCATTTTAATTGTTCGTCTCTACTTATACCGAATGAGCTAGGCTATATTTATGGTTTCTATATTTTTGTATACACGTACACCGATCACCTGACCTTGAGACGCATATTAAATGCAAAATTCCCCTTATATATAGATATATGCCACCCCTGGAGTATGTATTTTACAAATAATTATTTCAATTTACGTTCATGGCCTCCAAAAGTCATGATTCACGTGGTTTCATAGATGCAAATAATCCTAGGAAATGAACAGAAGGGATCGTAACGAACCTGGGTTGATTCAAACGGCTCGGCACTTGTTCCGTTTAAGTTAGGTCTCAGGTTCAAGTTCTTGTGAATGCAGAAAATCTACGTTTGAGATCTTTACCCTTAGCGGGCCGGTCCGGCTCGATTGGATTAGTTAGAGTCTAATTGAGCTTCCGGATACCAGAGTTCACACCGAAAAAAAAAGGGTTGTAATCGAAAAAAGGGGGATTTGGTATTAATTGTACGTGTTGGACTTACATGTCGAGTGGGCTTGCAGGATATTCACGTGGACCGTGGGATTAATCGGCGAAACCCAGACACCCTCGTTATATAAAAAAAAAATTGTACTTGCCCTCAACTTAAAAGTAAGAGATTTTGGCTTCGATTCCTATGTTTTCATGTATATATCCCTTTATTCCTCTTCTATCCCTTATTGATGGTGCATTTTAGCTTTCTTTGTAATTGAAAAAAATACTTTCGGTAATCTTTATTAATATCTTTTTTAGAAATAACTATTTTTTTTAATAGGGGGACTCTTGGGCCTAGAAAGGTTAGGTAAAGGGACAAGGAGCATAGGAATTTCTGTCAAATGAGACTTGGACTGAGCGCCTCTTATTATTTCAGCTGATAGAGTAACATATTGCAGCAAACTCTTTCCTGGACAACTGTAGTTCTTTTCTCATTGTTGTTACATCCATTTCGTCGCAAACATTTGCTCCTAATATTTTTGGGTTAATTTCGATATACACCTGTAGTTTGAGGATGATTGATCTCACCAGTAGTTTGAGGAGGATCGATCTCAATATACACTCTGTAGTTTGATTTGTCCCAAATACTCCATAAAATATAGCCAAATTGTCTCAGTAGCCTACAAATTATTATCTCCGTAAGTAAATGCTTTGGATGGGATGAGATTCATATGCAATTCAGATGACTCTTACTCGTAAAATTGAAATTTAGGAAACATTGATATCTATCTAATGCACAAGAAAAGGTACTGAATTAACCCAAAAAAACATGTTTATTGTACATATGTTATGTTCTCTAATAATATTTCAACATGCTGGGGTTCAAAAGAAAAAAGAAGAGACTCCTTTGCGTTGCAGTAAAAGCAGAGGCGAAGAGTACTCGACAAATGAAGCAAGGGACAGATAGTTCTCTTACTAACATTGTGGATGATGTTCGACAGCAAGGAAGAGAAACTAAAGAGATCGAAGCTCTTTCAGTCTTCCTCGAAGCAATACGACACAGCGTACACGCGAGTAACTGTAACAGATCCGTTGATTCCGCAGAATACCGGAACTATGACCTTCAATCTCCTATTGATTTTTCGAATTCCTAGGAAACCGGCATCAAACTCGAATCAAATCCGAGAATGGGCAAAGAGCACAAAAGCTCCAATTTTTATTAATTGATCAAAAGACAACTCCTTTTAACACCAGGGCTTACAAAGCTTAAAAAGGGTTTAAAAAACTTAAATTGCATAAAAAGAAATAAACTTTTCTAAAATTATAAAAACGCCTAAATAACATAAAAATGTCTATTTAAATCCCTAAACGATGGAATTCTGTCAAAATTTTGTCTTTTCATAGCCAAAGGCTATGAGTTTTGCTCTGGAGACCGTTTTCCTCGAGATAGGGTCGTCAGAACCTATTTTTCTAAAGATACCGATTTGCTACATCTTCTGCCGCATCATTCTCTCCTGGGTGGAGAGAATTCGCCCTAGGAGTCCAGAGATAAAATTATCTATACAAACATACACATCTTTCATACTTGACCGGAAACCGATGTTGGCCCATGCATTAGAACGGATGATTGGAAAAAATTCGGACTTAAAATACTCTGCTGCAGTGATTGGTTCAATAGAGACATTTGACATCCTCGTCCTCATCTGTTGATTCGAGGCACAATACTTCTTAATTTCCTTCTTCAGCCTCGCCTCCCTCCTATCTTTTCTTTGCGAGTCCATCATCTTATCGATGGCCTCCCAGACCGCATTAGCCTCCTTGGCGTCCTCATCATACTTCACAGAAGCAAAGACACCCACATTATTCCTCTCAAATTAATCGAATTTCCAGTTCTTATCATAACCCTCATCCATCAACTGCCCATCATATCGTGCAATCAAATCATTATCATCAACCCTCTTATACACCTTACTCACTACCAGCCCAAGTGGGTCATCTGATGTTGTGACAGGTTCAACAATTTTCGACTGAAAATACTGCTCCCCTGAGAAATAAGAATCCTCCTCGGCAAAAGATTGATCATCAAATACAAATTCTACAACTTCTTCTTGATCTTCATCTGGATATATATAAAAAATTGGATCGGCTTCATCATATGATATGTCTTTGATCCTCCAATCTAATTCGTTCTCCTCCGCAGCACGACGTTGATTAACCGCTCTTCCAGGCGGCATCGCTGATCCAAGAGCGAACACGGCTCTGATACCAACTGACGCAGCGTACACGCGAGTAACTGTCACAGATCCGTTGATTCCGCAGAATACCGGAACTACGACCTTCAATCTCCTATTGATTCTTCAAATTCATAGGAAACCAGCATCAAACTCGAATCAAATCCGAGAATGGGCAAAGAGCACAAAACCTCCAATTTTTATTAATTGATTAAAAGACAACTCCCTTTAACCCTAGGGCTTACAAAGCTTAAATAGGGTTTAAAAAACCTAAATTGTACAAAAAAAATAAACTTTTCTAAAATTATAAAAACACGCAAATAATGTAAAAATGCTCGTTTGAAGCCCTAAACGATGGAATTCTGCCAAAATTTCGTCTTTTCGCAGTCAAAAGCTGTGAGTTTTTTTCCGGAGACCGTTTTCCTCGAGACAGGGTCCTCAAAACTTATTTTTCTTGAGATACCGATTTGCCACGTCTTCTGCCGCATTACAATAGAAATGAGATCTAATTCAAAGATTGAAAGATACGAAAGTAGATGCAGGCTTTTATTTTGGGTGGATAATAGATGCAGGCTCTTAAAAAAACTATCTTTTCAATCTTTTGTTCAATATTGCCCTTATTAAGACTCATGTGAATTGCAGATGAAGCTCTTCCCATTCCAAACATCAACGTTTTCAGCAGTTTGGAGCATATTAAGACGATTTGACTATTCTTAGGGAGAATATTTTGAGACAAATTAAACTATGTTATGCAATTTAAGACCGTCTTCAAACTACAGGGAATATATTGAAATTAATTATTTTATTTTTTCCCATTCGCTTCGTGCAGTTGATCACGCACATGAACATTATTCTCCTTTAATTTCGCCGCAACTCCATCATGTAATTGCTGGATAGGCAAGTGCTAATGATGAAATTCCCTTTGTAGGGATTACCGCCAAACTTTTGACACATTTTTTTCCCAAACAAAATTTGTGCAGTGGTGTACCAATAAAGGATGCCATGGAATTTCCCAAAAACCACATTTGATAACAGAACTTACTCGTACTGTGCATTATTTGTGCGGCTGAAAACCTCGACATAGTTCATATTAATATGTTTCACAGGATATATTCATACCGTAAAATTTTGCTAGCTTTTGCTCAATCAATAAAAAAGAATAAGCATTAATAATCACCAGTTCATATTGATGCTATAGCTGGTGAGTTGGTGGCCCTGTGCGGTGGTATTTCGGTGATGGCGCGGTGGTGCTGTGGTAATTTCGTTTGTCCCCGACTCCTGCCGATGGGCTTCAGCTTTATTTTTCTTTAGTCCGGCCCACTAAGGCCCAATTCCTTCAGCACATTTATCCTATTTTAGTCCTTGCTGGAATGACCTTTCTCAGTTTCATAGCGCTGTCAGCCATTACTATTGTCTTTAATTACAAGGCAATTCTATGGCCATAGCACAGAAAATGGGAAGCTAAATAAAAAGGCACTCGTAATCCCACTAGTAAGTATTAAATCTATAACAAACATACCAATCGAGATTTTAAATTGGAGATAGATCTATTCACTTATAGGTCCACTGAAAATGTTACAGCAAGGACCATAAATTGACTCTTCAAACCACGGACTAGAAGTTTCTTTTTCTTCTTGGGATAATCCACACGTCCATCCATCAATCATTCCGGTGTTATAGAACAAACGGATAGTCCTGCTTTAATCTCTAATGAAGAATATTATAATATGACTATATATATATATATATTTATTTAAACATATAATAATAAAATAAATAGATGATAATTTGGAAACATATATATCGGGTTTGGTATCATGATCCTAGAAATCCAACGCAACCCAACCAATAAAGTTTCACTCTCGAGTGGAGACAAGACGACCGACTGCATTTCCTAATTATATATTCCAAGTGGTCGAAACTATGCTCGGATTTGTATCCGAGTGAAAGAATTTGTAATTAGCAATGCACCGTTAACTTCATTTAATGCACGTGAGAAGACATGATGGGCCAGAGAAATAACGACGGAAGATAATGCTGGCCCCCCCTTGGAGTGATCATTTAAATCGGTTGAAATTAAAAAATTAAGTATTATGTCCCTACGTCTCTTTATGAGTAGGAGATTATTATATGAACCCAATCAATCACGACACCGATGGACTGCACCTATCATTAGTGGATACACGTACAAAGTGTCGGGGGCTTACTGCAGGAGTACCCTCAATCTTTGGCATTTGAGATATGGAGCCTTGATATTCATTTGGAAAACTATATATATATATATATATATATATTATTAATTAGCTAGTTATACTGGAGACTACCAAAACGTACAAAGTTTTTTTTTTAACCTATCAAAAAAAATATATGTTTTCAATCTGAGGCATTTCTTTTAGCTGTATAAAAGTTAGTAGTTCATATAATCTGCCAGCAAACACGCACATTTCAAAATTTATTGATAGTGACACTACAAAATTTCACTTACAGATACAACTCGACATGTTTGCATAAGTTAAGCTAATATACCTCTTGAATCGGAAAATGGGAAAATTACTCAAATTCGAGAAGTTCCATAGTAGGCACAAATAAGAAAGTCATCTCCTATATAATCTCATCGAGGCATATAGAGCAGCCAATTGAGATAAAGAAAAAGTGTAAGCCATCCCTAATGATCTAATTCATCAAAATTGGTTTGAAAAAGATAACTTCGCCCTCTAGTTCACCACGAAATAGGCTATTAGATGGCACCTCTACTTTCTCGTAAGCCCCTCATGATCCAATGATCTTTTTCCCTGTAAATTAAACATAAGAATCATCAACTATGTCGTAAAATATATATCTGATGTGATAATTACGACCAACCTTCTTCAAAACGTTCAAAATAATGGAGAATCCATCTCCCAAGGTGCTCGACTCAATCGACCAGCTAAACTCTTTGAGCATCAAAGAATTGATGCCGAAGTTGAATGATGTAAAGTTACTCAGAGTGCATTTGGATTTAGAGTTGAGTTGAGTTGAGTTTTGATTTTAATTGGTTTGTAATGATTGTATCGTTGAATTATGAGAAAAAGTGTGAAAAAGTAATGAATAGTTGAGAGAAAGTAATAATTAAGTAATGATTGTGTCATTGAATTGTGAAAAAGTATTGAATAGTTGAGAGAATTTAATATTAAAAATTCAATTAAATAATTAAAAAATTTTAAAAATTTAAAAAGTAATAATTATGTTGTTGAGTTGAAAATAAGTGGAGTTGAGTTGATTTGAGTTGAGTTAAAAAAATTTTAAAAAACAAACACACCCGCATGAAAATTCTTCCTTCTTTTATTTAGTGTTTTTAATGACTCATGAATACCATTAACAATAAAAACAGTAGCCACATCGAAATCAAAGAGTTCGTAAGATGATACATAGATAGGAGGTAATAGATATATATTATTATTACATGAAAATGATGAAGAGTTTTATTTTGGTGCGTTTGGTTTTAGAGTTAAAGTAATTTTAATTTTGATTGTGGAAAATGACAAATGATTGTGTAGAGTGTTGAGTTAAAATTAAAGTTAAAATTTTTTACTTGAAAAATGTGTATTTTTGTTGTGTAGTGTGTTGAGTTAAAGTTAAAATTAAAATTTTTATGATTTTTACTGCGAAATCAAAAGGAGGATACTGATTCTAACCGAATTATTCATCATATGTGATTTTTTAATATAACCATCCAACCTTTATCCTTATCTGTTTTTTTCCCGCTGACATTTAGCCTGCAAATGTCATTTTTCGGTGAGGTGTTTGCACTCATTGGAGATTTGCTAATTTGTATTACAGCTGGTCTTGGAGCCAGGGACAGGGCACCTATAGTGATTAATGAGGGGTTCAATTGTCAATTCCTCCTCCGACATTTCCAAGTCTTTCTCTATATGTAATTAATAATCTATTTGATTTTGTCCGTAGATTTTCTTACATGTCTTAATAAAAGTCGAAAATTTTAACCAAACTCTACTAAAAAAGGAATTTGTTTTTAATTTTGGGTTTTGGAAATTTTATTTGATTATTTTTTAATTCACCAAAAAAAATTGTCCTTTTTAGGGAGAAAAAACTATAGTTACTGTTCTAAGACATGCGCAACAGCGAAAGAGAATTATTAAAATTATAATTCATCGATATTCATTTCCAAAATTTCGTTCATCGACAAAAACTTTTATTTATAAAAAAAGCTTTTAATTTTATTCAAGATTAACAATAGAACAATAAGCGTCATAATAATGTTACGATTAAAATAATTTAAAATTTCAAAGAACTTAGAGAGTTAATAATTATCAAAATGGACTCCGCATTGCGACACTTAGAATTTATATATGATAAATGATAGCTGATTAATATGTTGATTTTAGAAAAACTTAGATGATAAATTATCACATTTCTTTTAGAGCAATATTTCTTAATATATACATGTCAAAGGAAATCATACTGCCGATATTCTAGTTTTATATACTTGTTTGCCGAATCTTATGTTAAAATAAAGTAACTTTTTTATTCAATGACTACATTTGGATATACAAATCAAATTTTGCCACTCTAATAAGTGTAAAATTATATAATTCTTAAATTCATTTTTTTCTGTATATCTAATGTCCTTATTAATTCTTAAAATTACGTAATTCTTAAATTACATCTAATTCTTAATCATAAATGTATGTTTTGGTTGAAACGTATATAAGTTCTAATGGTCCATTTTTTAAAAACAAATACTCTAACTTCAAAAGTAATACTTATTGTTATTTGATATTAGAAAATTTATCTTCGTTTCCGAAATCCTTCAGAAAGGCAAGTGGTTATGCTATCTATTTATAAAATGAGATTTTCCATATTTCGAAGTGAATTGTATATCACATGGGAATCGTAAAAGTTTCTAAAAATTCTAATTTTTTTTCCTTCTACATTTTCAGGAATAGATTAGTTATTTGAAAAATAAACTATATATATGTGGTGCCTTTCTCATCGCAATATTCAACTTTTATATATATATATATATATAATACGGGATGTTCGGTTTTCACACGACTAATCTCACGATCCACGTGAACACCTTGTGGATCCACGAGACAAACCAGTCTAGCTACAAGCTATGCAGGTAGCCCAACAAGGTATTATGCTACATAATTTCTACAGTGACTTAATCTAGAACTTCTCATGAGAAGTCACATCATTTCCATTAGGCCAATTCTATTGATTTAGCTTTTATATATTAATATTAATAATGATTGAGTCTCTTTTCAAAATATTTATCAGCAATCTTAAACTTGAATTTAATAGGAGAAGGAAATATTGGTAATTCAAGTATAATATACTTGTTTTATAAATAAGATTTACGAGATATTGAGAATGCAAAACCCTTGTTGAATTCCCCTCCACAAGCAACAGCTGCTCCCCACGGCGGCTGATACTCCAAAGCCCTCCAGCCCTGCTAACCCTTCATCTGCGAGGCTATGGGATTTTTGTAGGGTTTTAAGTAGAGCTGTGCTGGGACATGGGAGCTAAAACAAAAGGTCATACTTGTATAGGATTTAATGTAGTAGTAGTCATAGCGAGGCTATGGGCAGTCATGACAGAGGCCATTCCCCGGTCAATGCGAGCTCCTCAAATTGATGTTGTCATTAGATTAAAGGCCTCTTGGACCTTTCAAGATATGATACAGCTATTATTGTGACCCTTCAAAGATCCGAATTCGAAAGATGTGGAACAACGAAAAGCAAACGAAGGGAAAGGAAGGGGAAAAAAAAGGAAAAAAAAAAGGACTAACGGTCCCATATTAGCAAAGGTTTCCAGTTATAATTTGTTTTTTTACTATAATTCAGAAACGAAGGGAAAGGAAGGGGAAAAAAAGGGAAAAAAAAAAAAAGGACTAACGGTCCCATATTAGCAAAGGTTTCCAGTTATGATTTGTTTTTATACTATAATTCAGAAACGAAGGGAAAGGAAGGGGAAAAAAATGGAAAAAAAAGGACTAACGGTCCCATATTAGCAAAGGTTTCCAGTTATAATGTCTTTTTTTACAATAATTCAGATATTGGAATAAATTTGAAATTGCCCGTAAATATTGGATGTTTTACGCTATTAGCCCTATAAAAAATTAATATGCACTTATTAGGAGACATATATGTTTCAAACGCTATCATCCTCAATGACTGTCCAATAAATGTAACGTTTCTTTCTCGAGTGAGAACGACGTTTAAATAATCACTTCAACCATTATTGCTAGTGCGGCTGCTCAATTTTTCAATCAAACAAAGAGAAAAACAAGAACTTTCACCATTAACTTTTTTGTTGAGACTACAAGGTAGTCATCATGTCTGTGACCGTCTCTTACACAAGGGCCGGCTAACCTCGTCATGAGGAACTTTTAACCATACACTGTACTTAAAAGTTCGTTAATGTGAACTGCCTTAGGCGACAGTTTGTCAATTAAAACCACACTTAAGATGGTGTCGGGCACGCAAGGAGACAGTCTCTCTCTCTCTCTCTCTCTCTCTCTCTCTCTCTATATATATATATATAGGTTGCATTATTAATTCACCTGAAAATGCAGAAATTATGTGTCCATATGTTTTTGTTTTGATAATATTTTTCTTTTTCTTCTATTTCATGCATTGTATTATTCTAATAATTGCAGAACCATGTGAATCACGTGAACTTTTTTATGTTTTGTTCTCGCTGGTACACCTAATTAATGATCATATTCATTAGAAAAAAAAAAAACCAATGATCTGGTGTATCATTCACAATCAAAGAGGTGTAACACAAGTGCGCAAGCGGCGCACAGTTTTGACTGTAATGAAAATATCTCAAATTCGATATTTATTGAGAGATTATCCCTATCCGTTTATTAGTTATTAAGATTTCTATATTTTATATACTAGAAGTTCAAATGCATGATTTTTCTTGTAGTCCAAAAAAAAATCCAATAAGATAAATTATCCAGAATAACCCGTGATGTCTGCCTTTTCCATTTCAATCACGCTTTCTAAAACTTTTTCGTAAAAGTGCGTTATGTTTTTTTTTTCCAAATCTAGTACGTGATTTTTTTTTCTACATTTGCTTTTTCTCTAATAAAAAACCCCCAAATTCTACTTACATTTTCAAGACTACCCATCCACTCTGATCTCCTCTCTTCCTGTTGCCGCGACCAATTTCGAAAACTCCGTTCCTTTTGCTCAAACCTTCAACGAACGTATTCCAGGTGTCTATAGAAAGCTGACACGTAATAATATAATATAGGAAATAATAGAAGTTTGATAGTGAAGAAATTAATACCTAGAAGCTGTGAAAATTGAATCTTAAGAATATGGGATAGAAATTTCAAATAAAGATATCTATCAAAACTTTCAATAAAAATTGAGTACCGTAAAATTTCATAACTTCCTCTTAGTGATATATCTTAGAGTCAGTTTATGTATTTGAACAGTTTCTATATATGGTAATGACATTTATTCTATTATTCATATATTTTCTGGGTTTATTAAAATAAGTCCAAAAAATATTTGATAAATGCTTCATTCTTAATAGTTAAGAATATGAGTGACAGAGTAATTCGGTACAAATATCTAAAAATTGTTTAAGATCATCATATTTGTCTGTATCCATGATTAGTTTGAGATACTATTGAAAATGGAATAGTGAGTCTCACGCTATCTGATAACTGTTTACGGGACAGACAAGTGGATACTTATGAGATAAGTAAGTCAAACGTGACATGTAAATAATATTCACATGGTAACTTTACTAACATCAATGAATATTATCTAGATCATATTAATGCATATAATTCTTAGACCTGAAATGATACGATTATCTCGTGTATGAATAATTAGGATTTGCTAGTGTTTATATATTTGTGCTTAGCATCGATATCCAGTAGATGGTGGTCCTAGTTAGTTGTACACGGAGGTAGGTGTCGGATCAAGATGGAATTCCCTAACCTGAGTAAATAGGAAAAATAGTCCTACGAATATGAGTTAATTTTGGATCAAGGAATCTTTGGCGGGGGTAGTTAGACTTGAATAAAAAGGAGCTTCTATTTAAGTTCTACTAATCTAAGAAATGGAAACCAAAGACTGCATATGGTCGGCTATAGGATTTGACATTTACCATGATACTGGTTAGATCGGGATCTTGTAGTGACGGGATTCAGTGCATGGTACATATGGTCATAGGTTCATTAGAATGTCTTAATCGTACATTTGTTACTATTTGGATTGTCATGATATATTGTTAGGCGTCATTCATGAACTTGAAAGCTAAGTTTATTTCGTAAATTATGCCTTTGATTTCGGAAAAAAGTTTTCGGTAATATCAAGGAAGTTGATATTATAATCCTATTGTCACGTAGTGATGAACCTAGTTAGTCACACATAATAAGACATGATCGAGCCGAAAATGAATTAATTCTAATTAGGGAAGTTAATTAGGAATTAATTCTCAGATGAGGATTGCGATGTGGTTATAGGGGCGCTAGCACATCCTGAAGCCGAATCCCACATTAAGGTGAATTCAATTAAGGAAGTACGAGAGTTTCCTTATTTAGAAAGTTTTTATAAAGAGAAAGTCTATAAGTGGGAACTTAAGTCAAGGACAAAATAGTCTTTCTTACTTGAAGGATAAGTCATAAGATGACTTCAAGTGTGAGGACTACTTTATAATTGATTGATTAATTTAGATTAATTAATAATTGTAATTAGGTCCGTAGAGATAATTCAAGAAGTTATATATAGATATGGTATCTTACAATTATCCCTAAGTGTGACTATTATCTCAAGACCCGAATAGTGAGAGAGAGAGGAGGAGGCGCCCGACCGAGCATCACCAGCACAGCCACTACCTTTTGCTGCTGATTGGAGGCCTAGTTTGGTTGCCTGGAGTTGTCCAAGACCATCTAGATGCGTTCTTTTCCTTCCATGGTGATTCCGTTCGACCGTGAGTGACCTAGAATGGAGTAGACGGTTCAAGAGGAGGCAATCCTTGGCGAAGAACACGTTCGTGCAGGCAAACTAGAGACTGGACAATTGGACGGTTCCGTTGATTGATCGAACAGGCCGAATCCTTGATGGGACCAGCTCAGCACCGGAGGTCAATAGGAGTCAACGCTGAGCCCGTTCGAATCCGCGATACGCCAACTAGGCACTTATCCGTTTTTTTCGTATGTTTTGTTATTTTCTATTTTCGTAATAATTTCCTATCATTTAGGATTGACATTTGATCTTGCGATAAGATTTGATCTCGCAAGGATTTGGGTGCTTTGTTATCTTCTGTTACCATGCTAAACCTTCGAGTATATATCGGGAATTAGCACATCGTTGGAAGGGAAATAAAAAAACTAGTATTTCCTTCTTGTTCTTGATCGACAAGAGCGTTCGATACCGGGAAATCGCATCAATTAGTATCAGAACGAGGTCACGATCGTATCGGGACCCAACTCAAAACGAGGCGGAGATTGCATCAAGGTCTCGACAACGACGATGGCAATGAATCGGAACGATTCGAAAGGCACGAACAATATGTGGAGGAGATCGGAGGGGCGGCTCAACCAGCTTGTCGCAGTCGTGTCGTTACAGCAGTCCGGCTCTCGGCGTCGGTCGGGGAGGTCGGGAGGCCACTGCCGCAGAGGGAGCAGTTCATCATCATTAACGGCTACTACGAGTCACAAATCGAAGGTCGAGGACCGAGACTCGGATTCTGAGGCAGAGGGCTCGATTCGGAGCTATAGGTCGAGGCACGAGATGGAGAAGCTAAGGCGCGTGAAGATGGAGTTTCCACGATTTTCGGGGGAGGACTCGCGCGTTTGGTTGGACCGCGCAAGGCAGTACTTTGCGGTGCAAGATGTAGATAAGGAGGAACAGGTGAGGCTTGCAACATTCCACCTGAAAGGAGAGGCGAATCAATGGTGGCAATGGTTCAATCATGTGAACCGCCGAAAGAAGATGTTGTGGAGACGGTTCGAGAAGGGATTGCTGGTAAGGTTCGAGTCTTCGGAGTATGAAGATGCCAATGAGGCTATGAACAAGCTACGGCAGAATGGGACCTTTCGGGAGTACCTGGGGGAGCTTGAGCACCTAATGAACACTCTCCCTCATTGGCACCCGAGTGCGCTACTCAGTGCATTCATGGTCGGGTTAAAAGAGGAGATTGCGGGAGAGTTGTGGATGTGGAGGCCGAAGGATTTGCAAATCGCTATCGAGCTCGCAAAGAGGAAGGACGAGCAACTACAGCGTGCACGAAGAGCAGGGGCGGTTCAGCTCGGTCCAGCTTCAGAATCGCAACTGGAGGAACGGGCGCATAGGCAGTCCAGCCTCCACCACGAGCTAATCTTGGACCAACGCGTCGATTAACATGAGAGGAGATGCAGCAGCGTAGGGAGCAGAATTTGTGTTTTAATTGTAACGAGAAGTTCGTTCCTGGACATACGTGCAGTAGAATTAAGGCAATGTTAATCAAGGTTGTCGAAGAGGACGAGGGGAAGGCGGTCGAGGAGCCACTAACGGAAGAAACCGAGCACATATCGATTCATGCATTAACGGGGTAGGTAAACCACAAGACCATGCAGTTTGGTGGGCGAATCGAGCAACATAAGGTCCAGGTGCTTGTGGACAGCGGTGCAAGCCTAAATTTCATAGGCCCACAGGTGGAAGAGCGATTAAGGTTAGCTGAGACAGGGCAGCAGCCCTTTGCGGTGTGGGTAGCCAACGGCAAGCGGCTGGTATGTAGCCAGGGGGTTGAGTTTAAGGTGACTCTTTATGCCTTGCCGGTAATCGGAGTAGAGGCAGTTCTCGGGGTACCATGGCTAGAACAATTGGGCCCGACACTCATGAATTACAAAGAGATGATGATGGAATTCGGAACGGAGGGTAAGAGGCACATTTTGAGGGGAGCAGTTCCGAAGGGGACGAGGGCAGTGAAGGCCCGATCAGTAGTGCAAGAAGTGACGTTGGGGGCGCAGTTATTCATGGCTGTCGAAGCAATGGTGAATACAGTAGCTGAGGGAGGAGCGGGAAAGCGGATAGCCAAGGACATGGTTCGGTTGTTGGCCGAGTTTGTTGAGGTGGTGGCCGAACCAAAGGGCCTTCCCCCTGCCCGTGAATTCGACCATCGCATTTAGCTGGTGGATGAGTCGAAGCCGATGAATGTTGCCCCGTACCGCTATGCTAATTTTCAAAAGGACGAGATCGAGAGGCAAGTCGAGCAGATGTTGAAGACCAGGTTGATCCGGCGGAGTACAAGCCCATTCTCATCTCCGGTCCTCCTAGTCAAGAAGAAAGACGACACTTAGAGGTTTTGCACGGATTATCAGGCGCTCAATGAAGCTACCATTAAGGACCGATTTCCAATTCTCACTATTGACGACATGCTAGACGAGCTTCACGAGGCATCGTGGTTCACAAAACTAGACTTGAGGGCCGGGTACCATCAGACTCGGGTGCATCCCGATGACGTCGTTAAAACGGCTTTCGGAACTCACAACGGCCACTACAAATATTTGGTGATGCCATTCGGGTTGTGCAACGCGCCATCCATGTTTCAAGCTACCATGAATAACATTTTCCAGCCCTAATTGCGGAAGTTCGTGCTCGTCTTCTCTGACGACATTCTAATCTATAGTTCGGTGTGGGATGAGCACATGAGGCACCTACGGGAAATCCTTGAGGCACTGATAAAAATCAATTCGTAATTAAGCCTTCGAAATGTTTCTTTGGGCAGGAAGAGGTCGAGTGTCTTGGCCACTTTATTTCACGGCGAGGCGTGCGGGTCGACGATCGGAAAATTGAGGCCATGAGATCATGGCCTCCACCAAAATCAGTCACAGAATTACGAGGGTTTCTGGGACTAACGGGCTATTACTGCAAGTTCGTGAAGGGTTATGGCGGGATTGCACGACCCTTAACGAATCTCTTGAAGAATGGTCGTTTTGAGTGGAGCATCGAAGCTAAAGGAACCTTTAATGTGCTGAAGACCGCAATGATCGCAACCCTCATCTTTGCACTGCCCGACTTTGAGGATGAATTCATGATCGAGGCGGACGCTTCCGGCACTGGCATTGGCGCAGTCCTTTCACAGAAGGGCCGACCTCTCGCTTTCCTAAGCAAGGGCCTCAATGAATCGAAGAAGTCGTGGTCGACCTACGAGAAGGAGATGTTAGCGGACTTACTTGCTCGGGCGCCGATTTACTATCCGGACTGATCAAAGGAGCCTTCGATATCTCATTGAGTAGCGTATCGTCACGCCCGAACAACAAAAGTGGATCACCAAATTACTCGGATTCGACTATAGGATTGAGTACAAGCGGGAATCGAGAATAAAGCTGCCGATGCCCTTTCCCGAAGAGCGGAGGCGGCGATTGCTATGGCTGTTACAGTCCCCTATTCGAACCTGTGGGCTGAGATCTCGCAAGTAACCGAGGGCGATCCACGCCTAGGACCGATTTTACTGAATATTCGTCGAGGGGAGCTGTTGGAGGGGGAATTTAATATGAGAGGAGGCTGCCTTGTAAGGACCAGTCGAGTGGTGGTGCCCGACACACTCGAACTGAAGAGAAAAATATTGCATGAGTTCCACGATTCTGTCATAAGAGGGCACTTGAGAATTTTGCGGACTTACAAACGGATTGGACAACTTTTCTCATGGCCCGGGATGAAGACGGATGTGGTTCATTATGTGCAGGAATGTTATATGTGCCAAAGGAATAAGAGCGATTCACGGAGACCGGCCGGGTTACTCGAGCCACTACCGATCCCAAACAAGGTATGGTCCGATATTTCTATGGATTTTATTAAGGGGCTACTGAGGTCACAGGGAAGGACTCGATTATGATCGTGGTAGATCGATTATCGAAGTACGTGCACTTTATTGCACTTGGGCACCCCTATTCAGCCAAGGAAGTAGCCGAGGCATTCGTTCGGGGGATCGTGCGGCTACATGGCATTCTAGAGTCGATCGTCACGGACCGTGATCGCATCTTCATGAGTTTGTTTTGACGGGAGCTATTCAAGCTTCATGGCACAAAGCTGAAAATGAGCTCCGCCTATCACCCGCAAACCGATTGCCAGATGGAGGTAATTAATCGATGTCTCGAGCAATATTTGCATTGTTTTGTCTATCATCAACCGCGGTTGTGGGAGCGCTACTTGGCATGGGCAGAATATTGGTATAACACGACCTATCAAAGATCCATTTCCACGACGCCTTTTGAGGTGGTGTATGGAAGACCGGCGTCGGTGTTGGTGGGATATGAGCCCGGTTTCACGGCTTTCAATGAAGTAGAGAAGCAACTCCGTGCTCGGGATGCGATATTGCGAGAATTAAAGTCCAACCTCGCAGCAGCTCAAAACCGCATGAAGGCAGCCGCTGATAAACATCGCCGGGATGAGCAGTTCGAAGTCGGGGATTGGGTGTATTTGAAGCTCCAACCATACCGGCAACACTCAGTGTTCAAGAGAGCTAATCAAAAGCTCACTAGCCGGTACTTCGGGCCATTTCAGGTTATTGCGCGAGTCGGGGCAGCAGCCTATCGTTTAGACTTACCGGATTATGCAAAAATTCACCCTATGTTCCATGTTTCGCTGCTGAGGAGACGGGTAGGCGAGGGGCAAGCCGTACAGCCTACACTCCCTCCTTACGTGAGTGACTGCCTTCCTGACTTGGCAACTGTTGATGTTCGGGACTACCGATAGGTCGCACATAGCGGAGTGCGCACCTGTGAAGCTTTGGTTCGATGGAATGCCTTACCAGACGAGGACGCAACATGGGAGTCGGTTGAGGTCCTGAAGCTGCACTTTCCAACCTTGAACCTTGAGGACAGGTTCGACCTGAGGGGAGAGGAGTTGATGGGACCAGCTCAGCACCGGAGGTCAGGAGGAGTCAACGCCGAGCCCGTCCGAACCCGCGATACGCCAACTAGGCACTTATCCTTTTTATTCGTATTTTTTGTTATTTTCTATTTTCGTAATAATTTCCTATCATTTAGGATTAACAATTGATATTGCGGTAAGATTTGATCTCACAGGAATTTGGGTGCTTTGTTATCTTCTGATACCATGCTAAACCTTCGAGTATATACTGGGGATTAGCACATCGTTGGAAGGGAAATAAAAAAACTAGTATTTCCTTCTTGTTCTTGATCGACAAGAGCGTTCGATATGGTGAGATCGCATCAATCCTACAAGGGTAAGTGTGAACAGGTAGAAACTTTCTTGTAGAACTATTAGGCCTCGTTGTCTATTTCATTAGAAGGTGATGCCTTGATCCGATATACGATCTCAGGGGTTTTGATTTAATCGAGCACTTGATAAAAATTTAATTTTTATCAATTTTAAAACACTGCTGCACACGTGCTACGTTTTCTAATACTTCTTGATAGTCTCTAGAGTCTAATCATATTAACATAATCTAATCATACTACATAAAAATTACGGAGATACTTGGCAGTAATGTTCATTGTATATCATGCTAGAAAAGAAAGGTCGAGGTTCGCCGTCAATGATGATTCCTTGATATGCGAGTTTTGGCTTTAAAATCGATAGGATTTCGCTACACTCAATTTCATTGAATGGTTTAATGGATATCATTGTTTGAGATTTCTTCCTTATGATAAAATATGAATTTCGACCACAGTTTTTTATTTCATTTCTTCACCCGTGATTCGAACAAAAGAACGGAGTTTTCAAAGTTGGTTGCAACAGAAGGGAGAAGAGAGTAGAGTTTAAGGGGGGAAACAAGTCACATACTAGATTTAAAACAAAATTTAAATCACGTTATTTTACAGAAAATTTCCAAAGCACGGAATTGATTTGGAATAAAGGTAAATCGCTAGGTCTGTTTTTACCCAATTGATAAAAGAGATTATAATGTATTTAGGGTTTTGCTAATTTAAGCCGTGAGTACATAGGCTAAAAGCTAATTAATAAAGTGAATTTTGTAAAATTACGATTTTGTTTTGCAAATTTTACCATTTCAACACAAACATTTATTTCATTTTCAAAATTGATAAACACATTCATGGTAAGTATGAGTTCTTACCCTATGCTTTAGAAAAATCCATGCATTAAGTTGTGTCGGCAAAAAAATGTTCGTTCCGTCTCTCCACCCCAAGAAAGGAAAGACAAGAATTATAATTTAGCACAAAAACAGTATTTCTTTTGTGAAACGGTATGCACAAAATAACGTTTAATTTCTTTTTACAAACTCTAATTCATGACCCTCTTCAAATTTAAACTTTCATTCGAAGATACGAATATGACTGAAGTGAAACACAAAACTGTACATACAAATATATACAGGATATCTCTCATAGACATGGTACTGGAAAACCGAGCACGAGCACAGCGAAAATGTTAAAATCGGTAAAAATTAAATTTTTATCGCGTACTCCTTTAATAAAAAACCTCAAGATCAAATTTTGACATAAAAAATCACCTTTTAACAAATAGGTAACATCTTATATCGATTCCACAAGAAAAGTTAAGATCTTTAAACTTACATTGTCGAATTTGGGTCGTTTCGGTCGATCCAAACAGCTGTCCAAATGTCCTGCCTCTAGCTCGTCCACACGAGCGTGTCACCACTGAGTATAGCCTCCTCTCGACCCGTACACTCTGATCTAGGTCACCAAACTCGAACGGAATCGTCACGGAAGGAAATGACCACTTTAAGGACGTCTAGGACAACACCGGAATGCCGAACCGCAGTCGAGAAGACCTTCGATCAGCCTAGGGAAGTGGGCGGTTGAGCTACACCCCTCGGTCGACTCTCTCCTCTCTTCCTCGCAATTTTCGGGTCTAAAAGATAAAAGCGCTCTCAGGGTTAATTATATGATCATATCTATATATATTTACCCTAGGGACGTAATTGCAATTATTAATTAATCCACATTAATTAATAAATCACAAATTAGTCCTCGCACTTTAAGTCATCCAATGACATGCCCTCAAAATAAGAAAGAAAGATCAAACTAGTCATTGACACAATTTTTCATTAATAGATAATCTATTTATAGAAACTCTTCAAATAAGGAAACTCTCGTATTTCCTTAATTAGATTTATCATTGATATTGAATTCGGCTTTAGGATGTGCTAACACCCTTGTTACCACATTGCAAGCCTTGTTCGATAATTAAATCCTAATTAACTTCCTTAATTATAATTAATTCTTTTCTCGGTTTAGACATGCTCAATGTGTATGACTAAGTAGGTGCATCACCAAATTGCAATGCAATTATAACATTAACTCATTTGAGATTACCAGAAGCTCTTTCTGTAATAAAAAACATAATTCCCAAAATGACATTGGCTCCCACAGTTCACAAATGACACCTAGTAGCATATTATGACAATCTAAAAGGTGATGAATATGTAATTAAAATATTATAATGAACCTGTGATTGTATATGCCATGTACTGAGTTCCTTCACTACAAGATCTTAATCTAGCCAAGGTTACGGTAAATGTCAAACCCTATAGCTGATCATATGGATTCTCTGTTTTTATTCTTAAATCTGTAAAACTTAAATATAAATCATTTTCTATTTAAGTCTATCTACCGAGGCCGAGGATCTCTCGATCCAAAATAAAACTTATACCCATAGGACATTTTCCCTGTTTCATATTAGTGAATATCGTCTTGATAAGACACCTACTTTCAAGTATGACTAACTAGAACCACTATCTGCGGAATACTCATGCCAAGCACAAATACATTAGCAGTAGCAAATTCTAATTACTTATACATGAGATAGCGTTTCATCTCGGGTCTAAGGACTATATGCACTAATACGATCTAAATAATATTCATTGACATTAGTAAATTACCATATGAATATTATTTGTACGCCACGTTCGACTACTTATCTTATAGGTATCCACATGTCTATCATGACAATAGTTATCATATAGCATGAGACTCACTACTCCATTTTCATTAGTATCTATGTACTAATCATGGATACAGAATGAGGTGATACTCTATCCGAAGAAATAATGTCCCGTTAAATCTCTTACGATCGTGAACAGTTTAAAGATATTCTTACCGAATTATTCCTTCACTCATATTTTTAACTCCTTAAGAATGAAGTATTCAAAATATCTTAAGGACTTTATTCTAATAAATATAAATGATATATGAATAATAGAATAAACTTCATTGCCATAAAATGAATTATCCAAATACATAAACCGGCTCTAGGGCATATCACTAACACATGGGGCGATCCATCTCATTCGGATATCGACTTCACTATAATCACGAAATTCTTCCATGCAAAGGGCTTACTGCTCCCCGATGCGGATTAATGCTAACTGGCAAATACTGCTAGTGGACCGCAAATGATTTTGCTGGATCCAGGAGCTATGGTTATTCACCATTCATTAATTAATAGCATCTTCAATCATTGTCTATGCCTGTATATGTCCAAAAATTAATTGCAATTTCGGATATCGACTTGACCATATAGAAGCTTTCCTAGTGACTAAAGCATTATATTAACAATAAATCTTTGGGGAAGTATAAAATATTTTATGTAAATTTCTGCTTCAAGATATTGCCGTTGCTTCCGATATTTGGTCCCCTTTTAATTTCTCAGAAAGAAAGTTCCAAGTCTGAAATTTTAAACTAATTATTAACCATGCCAATCGCCACTCAACGTAATGGAGACATGAAATCATAGAAGTAACCTGCAATATCATCGGATCAGTACCAGAATCTTATCATTAATTATATTTTAAAAGATTTCTTGAAAGGAAAAGATCAGAAAGAGAAATCTAATTTGTACTTTTTCTTTGTTTGATCAATACGCTCCATTCCATTATATTCTCCAAAGAATCCTAAGAACAACGTGGTGGTCTGTGTCCCAAAATTTCCATTTATAAAATATACGTTATGATTGTCTTTATCAATTATATTTGTGTTAGTTCTATTGCAGTACATGTCATAATTTCTCACGAGCATTTCCAATTATTAACAACTAGATACTCTATGAACTATTAAAAAGAAAAGATAATATATATGAGTAGATGCGTGGGATTATTTATGACTGTAATTATTATGCTGTATTAACTAACCTGATTTTAAAAATTACTAACATATTGGGTTCTTTTTTAATTGTGAATATATATTGGAATTAAGAGTTATTATTATATATAATATTTATAGTTAATCAATATTAAAAGTTTTCATGAAATTAAAAAAAAATTACTATGCAATACATATCTATGATTAATTAATGTTAACTTCAAGTATTTATAAATATTTTAAAATATTTTAGCTTCAAATATACTAGTTTGTCGTCATTTCAATATGAAATATTTATTGATGATTTGCTTTTTATGTAAACTAAATTTTATTACTATTTAATCTAAATTATTTTGAAAAAATAACTGATTTCTCACCCTGTTCCAGTAGATGTGGGGAATTCTAATAAATCCTTCACTTATTATATGTGAAAGGTCGAAGAATGAGAAATTTGGAATTTGATCTTTTAGCACAAGTGGCGAATTGCGGTGAAATTTTCCAAGCATTATGTACTATATATGGATTAATTCATAGTTACATGCCCGTGTATTACACGAATGCCTACAAAAATTAATAAAATATAGTTATTTGATATTTATTAGGAAATTATTTAATTTCTTGAGAACGCTTTGTATTGAAAATCTTTTGATGCTTATTAACAAATTAATTTTTTTCATTTTCTCTAGAAAATTTTATTATCTATTTGCAATTTTTATGTAATATTTAATTGTCATAATTTTTTATATTAAAATATTTTTAAAAATGGGGATAAATTCGGGATGTAAGAATTATCTGAAAGGACATCCCGTTTTTTCGCGCTTTAGTTTTTATGTATTATAATTGATAATTGATATGCACCTTCGTGTATCATTATAATCTGGGGAATTTACCCCAAATGGTCCATGGTTTACCCGTTTTTTCAAATCGATCTATGCTTTTTTTTGTCAAATATATTCCATGATTTACTTTTTGCATCAAATCTATCTCGGCGTTATCTTTTCTGTCGACATCTAACGGTCGTGCTGACGTGGCGCTCACGCGGCAAGTGTGGCCCACTATCGCTCCACGTGCCACATCAGCACGGCCGTTAGATGTCGATGGAAAAAATAACGCCGTGATAGATTTGATATAAAAAAATTAAACCATGTGATATATTTGACAAAAAAAACATAGGATAGATTTGACAAACCGGATAAACCATGGGCCATTTGGAGTAAAAATCCCTTATAATCTTCCTATAGGCAATAAGTATACATAGATACGTAGATAACTTTATGTTAAAGATATATAGATATGTAGGCGCACAATGATATTAAAATTTAACTTTTGCGAGCATATATATATCAATTGAATTTTTTTTTTCAATATGTAAGTGTCGGTGTTGTTTTCTTTTTTTTGATGGGGGTGTGTTGGGGGGGAGCGCGGGGGTTGTGGTTTGTCGGTAATGAAGCAGGTGGAGTAAGCCATATGGGCCCGATATAATTTGATAAAATGTATTTATATACGAGAACTATTGGAACTTTAAGTAGAGACAAATGTGAAGTATATATCCATTTTATATGATAAACAAATATTTATTTTTATAAGATTGGAAAATCCACTAGCAATGGAGAACTCACGATTCATATAGAAATTATTAATATAGTGATGCTTGGTCTCGACACAAACCGATGTTTGGGTACCCCGGAGTGGAACTTACCACACTCCCGCTCTCGTTGCCCTATCTCCATGACCCATGAGCATCCATCGCAGCCAAAAGTAAAGGGAAAGCTTCATACGCATAGAACCCATCCCTTGTCATAACTCAGCATGCACCGTGAGGTCCAAGTTCCACTTCCATTGACTGTGTCCCTTCTGCTCATTTATTTCCTTGTAGGTTCATGGACTTTAGATGAGGAATTGTTTGATAAATCTACCTCATCGCACGGTAAAAGTGTGAAGAAACCAACTAAATTGCAGAAAACGAATGAACGGGTTTATAAACTCATGAGTAATGAACTATAAATTTATGTAATGAAAATTCTTTATTGATTTTTATCTCATCACGTCATTACGATGAAGGTCCATTTTTCTCCAATTATACATTGAAAATGCCTTACAACTAGAAACATTAATATAATTATGATGTGTCGTCAATTAATTTCTATATACAAGGGATATAGTCATATCTATCACGAAGGAAACTTCTATATATAGAAAAAGAAATGGTATCTAGTATAGTGCCATGCACGCGGTTTCTTCTAGAAATTAAGAGGTTTTAAGTTCACTTTTTACTAGAACTAGTTGTGCCTTTTCCTTTAACTTTTCATTTCCTATATTAGATTTTTAAACCTCTCTTGTAACAAAAAATAAATATAGTGTTGAAGATATTAGTTTATCAGATAATGAAATTGAGTATTTGAAAATAAGATTGTATCAATCAATTAAGTTGATTACATCTTATGAGTTTTCAATATCTGATCTAGATTTTATGCTGGTATTATATGTTTTCTAGTTCGGTTGCTTCCTATGTCTACGAATAGGCTAGTTAATTTTCAATATCTCTTATAATAATTTTTTATTCTTCAAATATTAAAAAGTTAGTAAAAGTATGTGAAAAAAAAAAATCATATCCCGACCCGATCAACTATAATATTTTTCTTTTTCTTTTTGTTGAACATATCGATTACAATAGTTCAATCTCTCTCTTTTTTCCTGCATGTACCTTTCACTCCAGAACGTTTGTTAGCGATATGAAATACACTTCTATAAAAAGCGCAAGCGGCCATACTTGTTTGCTCCACAGCCTTGTTTTCTTTATATTCTACCTCTTTTCATCATTCATCATATTACATTATAAACATATCTCAGAAGAACAAAGTCCTTTCATTAGGAAGGAAAAAAAAATGGCTCATGTAGTACATGGGAGGATGGAGATTGATGTCGGGATCAGATCTCCGCCGGATAAGTTCCACGATGTGTTCAGCTGCAGGCCTCACCACATCTCGAACGTGACCCCTGCGAAGATACAAGGTGTCAAGTTGCACGAAGGCAACTGGGGAAAAGTTGGCTCTATTCTCTGCTGGGATTACGTCCATGGTAAGGGATGCACATACTATAACATTACATCAACCTTTGATGTCCATTGAACAACTATTAAATTTCATATCCTGAAGAAGGGAGAAAGAAATTAAGAGACTATGTGATCGATTCGATGTACAACTCACGGAAGTAGAAAATATAAATAACAAGATTCCACGACTTGAGAATTATGTCACCTTAGTTATTTATATGCTAATTAGAAAATCTGACAACAGAAAAAATGTATAACTGATATGAATGGGATATAGAATAAAACCATAATATCTCAAATCCAATTTAAGATCTTTCCTAATTATCATAAGATAATATCTCCAACACCATCAGATGAGCATGTAGAGCCACGAAATGCTTACCCTGGACAATTGGACACCTTGATCCTCATTGCGTGATTATGATCCAATGAAAACTTCATTAACTTTCAAATCACTGGTCTATTGGATCGCAAATGCTTTGATGCCATATTAAAATTTTTAGTGGGCCTACAAGACGGTTGAGTCCAACTCCAATTCAAAAGTTCAAACTGATAAATTATGAGATACTCAATCTTTTCTAAACTCATAGAATTCTTCTAATCCGATGTGGAAATAACTCATACTCTGAGCTGTCAATACACGTCCTCGCCTAGCAACATGTGACATTTGATACTTCACCTACATATGCCACATGGATTTAAACACTGGCTCTCAAAATCGGACTACAAGTAGATTTCCTTTTCCGTGCTCGGAACGTACTTATCACAATACAATTAATATCTCCAACAATAACTATGGTTTCTTAAAACACGGGGGCTTTAATGTCAGGTGGATTTCATATAAATGATTCAATATAGACGGTAATTTTTTTTTCTTTTTCCTTCGGTTATAAGAAATACTCATAAGTTCAATATAAAAAAATATAAATCCTAATAAGTAATAAAGAAACACAGGTAATCCGATAATGGGTATCAAATCTGGGATCTTTCAGTTACCAAGCAAAGGCTTGCGCGGCACTCTCTTTCATACAATTACGTTAGTAAGTTAGTATCCCTCTTCCTATGCACTGTATTATTAATAACCCAAAAGGGAATTCCAGTTAGTATTAATATTCGAGAAGCCTATTAATATTCCAAAGATTCTTCTTATAATTAAGCCTATTAGTCTCACGCAGAGAAGCTTTGCTAGATTCGATTTGTTATCTGTATCAGCTCCCCCGAGTTTGAGGGTTTTAATTTTTTCCCCCCTTTCCTCCCTTTGTTTAAGTTATGTCGTAAGAATCGTTGAAGAAATCTTAAGCACTCGCAACTTTTTGTTTTGGGCAATTGAAATCTCTAAGATGGAGAGGCCAAGGTTGCGAAGGAGATAATCGAGGCCATAGATGATGAGAAGAATTCCACCACCTTCAGAGTGACCGAAGGTGATCTGATGAAACTGTACAAGAACTTTATTCTGATCGTTCAGGCCACTCCAAAGGAGGGAGGGACTGGGAGTGTCGTGCACTGGACACTGGAGTACGAGAAGCTGAGCGAGGAAACCCCAGAACCCTACTCTCTACTCGAGTTCTGCGTACATGTCACCAAGGACATTGACGCTCACCTGATTTCTGGGGCCTAAGGACCTTCACAAGCCTTTCAGTAATATATGGACGTTTCTGCATAATCACTTGTGTGTATGCTATGTTAAATAAGGAGCCGATGCTCTGCTATGTGCAAAAACGTGTGCGGTGTTACATCTCTATAAGCCATATGTGTGACATTTTTGATTCTGTAAGATCTACTAGACGTGAAATGGATATGTTACAGGTCTGGCCTTATATTAAAAGCCCGTCCAGAATGTTTCTGTAAGATTTCTGTTAGCCTGTTATTTAATAGAATACAGAATCAGTACTGGAAAGTAATTTCGGGATTCAGATCTATGGCCCCAAATTTCAATTGCATAACGGACGAATTACATGGGGGATCTTTTCCCCGGTAATCTCTTAAATTCTGGTAATGATCGCTTGGAGCTATGCTTTCCGAACCTCTGGTGTGATAGTTGTTTTTTTATGAGGATTAGTGCAAGCAGTAATCTATCGAATTGGTGGACGTAGTTCTTAATAACTAGTCAATCCATCCTCACAAAAATTGTTATTTATCAAAAAATTATTATATTTTATAATTTAAGTTGGTTTCGAACATTAATTATTTTGTTACTGTGAAATTTACTCTTTCA
The DNA here is from genome assembly GCF_007655135.1 of Punica granatum. Taxonomy (NCBI): domain Eukaryota; kingdom Viridiplantae; phylum Streptophyta; class Magnoliopsida; order Myrtales; family Lythraceae; genus Punica; species Punica granatum. The sequence continues at coordinate 18,472,172 of NC_045132.1, read as the reverse complement.
AAAGTCTTCCTGTCACTAAAGCAAGTACTACTATGTTACTGCTCTTAAATCAGCGTTATCCCCTGGTTTTACATCTCAGTATTGCTGCGATTTTTTTTTCCCATAATGAGATCAACTATTATCTGTTACTTAAAGCCTGGGAAGAGTGAGATTCTTGTGCGCTAATCAAATCCTGCTGCGGCTGAACTTTAGATTTGGTTTCTGTTCAATTAAAGAAAATTTTGATTTATTATTATGCTTTGTCCCAAGTTTTATGGTGATTACCGATAACTCATTGCATGTCTTTGATGAAATAAAGCGTGCGATTATATTAGACTTGACTGCTTTTTGCAGTTTTGAATCAAAATGAAAGGCATAATTTTGACAGCTTTCTTAAAGCCTTGTAAGAGTACATACATTTAGGCTTTTAGGTAGTTCAGGTACTATTGTGGTAGGGAAATTTTCTTACTGCACTTATGAAGTCCTGGATATCGAGCAGTTGAACTTATTGCTTGATTCCTACTCGCTTAACTTAGAAAAAAAAAATTGCTTTCTTTACGGTGTTCCACAAGTTACCGGTGGATATCAAGAGCTTATTGCAAATTCCATGCTAATAGCTACGGAGAGTTCGTAAACGATGTGAATTCTCAGCTTTGCATTAACATGTTTGTGGGTCCATTTATAACATTATAAGCTCAGCACTTGCAGTGTGTAGAAGAACTGGGTCGAGTGGAGCGCAGCTGTTCAGGTGATTTAGTACAGAAATAGCTGTATTGAAGCTAAAGAGGTAGGGGTGTTGGGGTCCGAGTACTCTGTTTTTTTTTTCATAATATCCAAACCTTATCATGTAAGGAACATGTTTCAAGATTTTTAAAACCGGATCCTACCATATTGAGTCATGGAACCGGAACTTGTATTATATACCACAGATTCCGGGTACCCTATTGGAACCTGTAAATTTTTTTGTCTCGCTAAATAAAACCAAAAATGTCTCGTCCATAATGCAAAACAGAATGTCAACATATATTTAGATTAATTCACAATATATCAACAACAAAGTGTAATATGTCTCATTAATTAATATATTCGCTTGCTCAGTTCACTCATCTCTAAAAAAATTAAGGAAGAATTAATTGAATGCACAATCAACTTCAGTTTATCGGGCATGTCTCCACAGCTCAAGATAAATCATTTTCTGATGCAAACTCATACTTATTCACTAATTAGCTTGCTCACAGTGAAGTCCAGTCCGCTCACCAATTGGACTTCAATAAAGAGATCAGTTATAATATATATGAATATAATATAACTAGAGAAAATTATTATCGAGTCCCGATACCAATTCCGGTTTCATACCCTATATGCAGGAACTAGAACCGATTTTTACCGGTTCTATATTTTAATACCCGGATCCTACCTTATTTTTAACACGAGCTACCCGAACTTTAAACCTAACAACTAGATTTTGACCGGTTCTGGGCGTACCCAGTATCCGTACACACTCCTATAAAAGAGGTATAGTGGTCTTACCTGCTCTTTTTAAAGTATCTGATGAAATGTAACATGTATTCTACCGAAAAAAATAAAACATGTATTCTTTGAGCCTTCGCTGCTTCATTTTTTTGTGCATTTATATGAGATGGTATATTTTTTAGCTCTTTCCTTTTCACCTTTGATTATATATATCATTTGATGGCAATAGGATGGACCACCATCCAGAATCCATCATGTTCATTCTTTAAATTGTACGCTTCTTTAATTATCCCTTCTTGTAGGAAAAAAGAAATACCTTGCGTCTACATGACTGCAATTGGTATCCTCAGCTTATGCCAAAAAAAAAACGATGATGAGAGTCATTGCTGATAATAACCGTCAGAACACGGTCCTGTCTAAGTGTTGTTGGCATAGGGTGCTTTCTGCAACAGCAGCAGCAGTCGCCATCTCCACCCATCATTTCTGGCTCCTCCTCTTCTTAACCGTGTTTGTATAAACTAAACATCTCCCCTGGTACATTCCGTTGTGATCTTTCCCTATGTTGTATTTAGATTAAGATTATACTTGCTCTATTTATAGTTACATATGTGTACGCAAATTTGCCCTTGCTTGTTATCTGCATTCCACTGTATCCTTTTCTCAATAGGATTCTACCTTACGATATGACCTTCTTTTTTGCTTTGCATTTTGCATTGCCCTTTTTCTCTCTTAAATTAGAATGGTATAGACTGTTATGCTTTATAGTACATATTGTTTTCTGTCGTACTCTTCTAGATTAAAATAAATGATCGGTACAGTTGCCAGACACATAACTATTACGATGCTCACTAAAAGAATTTTCAGCTTTAAGGAATGTTGCCTTACACTCAAATAATTGGAGGTTCGCTAGAAGAATTTCCTGCTTCATGAATTATAAATTTACTGACATAATTAATATATTGGCAATCCCATCTCGCCGAGTATTGTGGAAGATAATTGGAGATCATGTCTTCTTCGCCTGTGCGATCAGGCAAGCCTGGTGAAGTAATGTCTTATGCAGGTCTCGGATCTGCAAAGCAAGTTGAGTAACTCACTAGCTACATACTGTGGCAACATTTAGAGTGAGGCTGGATCCATTTTTTGTAATGAAGATAACCATTTTTTGTAATTAAGTTATCTTCATTATATGTTTACTTCCATCTTCTTATGTGCTTGTTTTGTGAGTTTGGATGAGAAAGAGATTTATTCAAGTACTAATAGATAGAATGCTGACACCTATACAAAGCAGCTAACGATTATTCATTTATCTTTTTGGGAAATTATGAAAATTATTTTGAATTGGAAGTATCAGATTTCGAAGCTGAATCCGCAGGTCATGTACTATCTACCTATTGCTCATTAATTCTCATTTTACTATTATTGGACCACTGCATTGTTCCTTGTAACTTAATTATATAAATAAACTATATTATTTTCATTTTAAGATATGTGATGACTCGATAATATAACAAGCACGTGCCACTAGTATTACTTATAGATGGATGGGAGTCAACAGTTGTTGTGGAAAGGTGGGCGCTTTGAGAACTGCTCACATCACAAACAATGATATTTTGGACGAAGAAAAGTATCGATACTAATATGTCCAAAGCACACGCAAAACTTAATCGAATAAACCCTCAACTGAAAGTATCGGTATTACCCAAGAAAAAACATCATCTTTACCCTTATCTTTTTTCGATTTTTTGTAAGAACCTTTTTCCGTTTACAAGGAAAATGCATCAATTATCGACTTTGTATCATGCTTGATACAGTGCTATGTTTCCCGTCTATTTTTAACCCCATATATATGCTGTGGTATGTTGAGGTGGCACTTGATTGTGCCACGTGGTGCACAATTAAGTGTCGAAGTGGGCTCCACTAAAATTTTTTAATTACCTTATAATAACGGTAGTGGCATCCAGCGAAGTCCCTGCTGCCCGAATTTAGAAGGAGCCTCAATTCCACTTGCTGAGGCCTCGCCGGCGGACCTCACCTCCCCCCCGCCCCTCTTTCCCGGTCGCAGGTCACTGTGGCTGTTGTCGACCCTTCATCTGTAGTCCTGAGCCAAAAGGCCCAAAATACTATGGGTTGGATATGATATAGCCATATAGAGTTCCCTAGTTAGGTGCATTGTCACTTCCAAGATACGACATGTTAAAGAATATCGATACCTTGATTTCAATGATTATTATCACTGGCCTACAACCTGTGCGATGCATGGGTTTTTGATATATTTATTCTATCCAAATTTGTACTGATATTACAATTAAAGAGCTTATTTTTGATAAATTTATATTCCGATAGTTCTAATAAAAATTAATTTTTTTTGCGCCATAAAATTAATGTAGGGAGAACACAATTACATTTCAAAAAATTACTTGTAATTCATTTACCAATTGATGTTTTAAATGAACATACACTATTTCCGATTGGAAATTAAGCATGCTTGCACAACTGAATCAATTATAATCATTTAATTCAATTTTTAGATAAATATTATAATTAGTACATAAACATACATAATAAACTGATATGAATTAATCTGTTGCAATCATTTTTTACATTAAGATGAAATATAAATGCAATTAAAATTTAGAAATACATATAGGAGATTATAATGAAAATTATAGTTCTAATTCAAACAAGCTTCCGTTTGATAATGTTCTACTAAAATTTCAATTTAAAGATAAATATCATATAAATCCATAAACATACATAATAAACTGATTTGAAATAATCTCTTGCAATCATTGTTTACACTAAAATGAAACATAAATGTAATTAAAATTTAGAAATACATATAGGAAACTATAATGAAAATTATAGTTGACATTCAAACAAGCTTCCATTTGATAATGTGCTACTAAAATTATTAATGTTATAAATTTTCTATAATGAATTAAATAGAATTAAATAAATTATAATATAAATGAATTTCTTCACTATTTCTCTATTGATGTAAAATATATATATATATATATATATACATACTTAAATTGCTGAGACACTAATAAAAACAAAAACCACATACAACATCTCTTTAAAACCTTTTAGTGACATTCCTATAACCAAAATTCATATTTATTAATTGAAAAAAAAATTCAAGATTCTTTTATTATGAAATTAAAATTAGCTATTTTTACGTAAAATAAAATTAATTATTTATATTAATAGATTTAATATATGATGAAAGTACCAATTTTACTTTACATTATGTACTAGTTTATCATACTCATGCATTGCACCAATTCTATAAAACTTATTTTATAACAAAAATTTAAATAGGGAATTCATGTAATATATATATGTCATTGTAATTACCAATTTAATTTTCAAGAAAATTAATTTTAAATTTGAATACTTTTCGATAAAATTGTTCATTTTATTTTATAAAGGAATGCTTTTAGAGCCTATCAAAACCTTTAAACTACACTATTTGCTCGTTCTTTATAATAATTGATCATTCATATATTAATTTTTATGAATTTGAATATTTTTGGATAAAATTACCAAGTCACTTGAATGAGAAATTTACTTAATTGAGTTTTTATAAGCTTAGTAATTCTTAAACTTTGTAAATTGATTTTAAGTTTAAATAATTATAAATGATTCTTTTTCATTAATTATAAATATATTTATATAATAATGAAATGATAATAATTGATTGAAAATTCAACATATGTATCAATATTTTCTTTATATTCATATCCATATATATTTTTATTAATTATAATATTAACTATTACCATTTAATTTCTATATAGCATATGTTAACATATGAATATATAATGAATTTACTGTTTTGCCCCTATTAGGGTGTTGTCAACCATACATATATATATATATCTATATTGATGCAGATGAATTATTATTATTATTATTATTTAATTTCTAGTTATTTATTTTATATATTGCATATTAATTTATTAGGACATTTACTATTCTACCTCTATACAAGTATATAATTTTTAATTTTTGTAATTATTATAAGTTCTTATATTATAATAACAATCTTAGAGTAGAAACATTCATGTAAGTACTTATTTGTCACTTATTTTTTGAAGTTGGGCTTTCTTTAATAGGTCGAGAAGATACTGATTTTCATCAAACGGTTGTAATTAACATGTTTAAATCAATTCTCTTAACCTTTTTCCTAAATTATTTTAATAATTTTATTACTATAGGAGTGAGTTTTACTTATATATGAATTATTATTACTATTAATTTTTATATTGCACATTAATTTATTAACACATTTACTATTCTACCCCTATTTATTAGTGGACACAACTTTATTTATATACTAGCTTTTTGCCCGTGTTATGCATGGATTATTTTTATTGGTTAAACATTTTATAATAAAAAATATTGTCGTGAGATTCTATTTGAATAAAAAAAATTTTGTACAAATTAAAAAATAAAAATTACAAAGAACAATAAAAAAAAAATGAGAGGGAGAGCAGGTGGGTGGTAGTGTCCTCACTGATGGCTACCACCACCCCAGCAAGGATATCGGTCATGTCATGGAGCGATCTTAGTTCGAAAAGAAAATTTTTATTTTTAATTCTTATTTGTTTGAATCTTAACAAATTCGTGAGTTTCAAAGTGGGAAAAATAAATTCGTAAGTAGTTTGCTAATGGTAATGAGTAGCACGCGGAGTTTCCGGGGGGGGAAAATTCGTAAGTGTTCTGCTAATGGCAATAAGTAGCAGGCGGGGAAAACTCTTTTGCTTGAGGGTGTGATAAATAAATACACTTAATGGCATAAACTCGTTTGAGGAAAAAAAAAAAAAAGCAAAAACTGGTAAGAAAGAAGAAAGAGAGAGACGGTAAGTCATTAAATGCTTCTGAGAGCAATTTGACTGACACGTGGCAAAGATTCTTTCCTCGGAGGAATTTTCGGCACAATGAGGAGGAAATGGCATTTCCCACAATCCCTCTAATTAATTTATTCTTCATATCTTTTCTTTGTAGAAGAGTTTTAATACTTTTCTTTAGGAATCATATGAGGAAGAAAAAAACAAAAAAGAGAGAGAGGGAGGGGAAGTTGTTAGAGAGCTCTCAATTCGATGGTCATGCCAACTCATGACCTTTAATAATATTTTGTTAGTATCTGATCGATGCCCGAGCATGGACGAAATTTCTACTTTTGACTGAAATTAATATGTTCTATTAATAATAAGTAATTAAAATTTTTATTTAAAAAGTACTAATATATTGAGTTCTTCTGTTTTCGAATTAAAATTATTGTTCGATAATAAATATTTAAAATTTAATCAATTTTAAAAATTTCTGTAGATAATCAATATATAATATATATAATACTTGGAACACTTAACCATGTGACGACAAGTATGATCTTTGGCTTCTTTAGCTTTCGCCATGTGTCATCGCGTATACAAGTTCCCATGTGATTTTCGATAGGTGTTGCCATGTAATGTTTCATAATTACATAATTAGAAAAAAATTAATAATAAAAAATATATTATTTATAATACTACACCAATTCAATAAAAAAAAGATGTATTAATAATCTATAGAATTATTTATCGTTGTGTTAGAAAAATCTAATTTAAATAAAAATAATTATACGGATTTTACCAATTCGAATCAAAATATAATATATAATGTCTGAAACAATTAACCAGATGACGACACATGTGATCTTTGGCCTCTTTAACTTTCGCCATGTGTCGTCGCCTATGCAAGTTCCCATGTGATTTCCACCTTGTGTCGCCATGTAATGTTTCTTAATTACATAATTACTATTTCAAAATAAAAAAAATTAATTATAATAAACATATTATTTTTTAATACTACACCAATTAAAAATAGATGTATTAATAATCTATATAGAATTATATATCGTTGTGTTAGTAAAAAAAATCTATAATTTAAATAAAAATAATTACACGAATTTTATCAGTTTGAATTGGTAAAATTACAATGTCATATTAATAAAAAAAACATGTAATAAGAGGAGAAAATTCACGTTTGAGAGATCTTTACCCATTAATGGGCTGCCCAGCTCGGCTGGATTAGTTGGGGCCCATTGGACTACCGTATTAGGATTCACACAAAAAAAATGTATTAAGAATTGGTAAAATTACAATGCAGTATTAATAAAAAATTACACAGGTTTTATCTATTCAATTTGGTAGAAGGTATATATTATTTAACAATAAAAGATTTTGTGAAATTCAAAATATGACGTACTATTTTAATATGAATTGCAAGACTTATTAATATTATATTAAAACATTACATGGGTTTTTGCAAATGGAATAGGTAGAATTACCTCGCCATCATAACAAAAAGATCTTACTTTTTTTCCATGTGATTTCCCATGTTCATATTCGTCATTGAAAATTACTACTGTTCATAATCCAAAAATCTTGATTTTTCCATTAGCGAAGACTTGTAATCAACTCGTGCAACAAATGTCTAGTATGATCCGAACATTACCCCAAGTTCCACCATTTGTACTCTATGGCTGAAATGGGAGCTTCTCATTGCGTGACTTTTAATATTCCTTTAAAATAGTGAGTTTGCTAATTCTTTTCCTCAATCTTTCACCCAAAAAATATTTTATATATCCAATTACTTCACCAAATAAAAAAAATTTTCCCGATTCAGACATCGCCCTCCTGGCGACATTTTCCTAATCCCATTTTTTCATTTTCCCTCTTCATTTTCCCATTTGTCTTTCCCAAATCAGAACCGGCTCTTTAAAAATATAAAAAAAAAAGATATTCATTAAATTCGTTTTACAGTAGAATTCTGCCAGTTCTTGGCCAATTAATTCTAATTTTGTGTTTAATCGCTTGTCTTTGGGATCAATCGCTGGTAAATAGTTGACTGAGGGGCTGCGATATAGATGTTGCTCTACTGGCGGTAGATAATAATTTTTTAAGTTAAAAATACAATTGTTTAATTAACTTTTATTAATATTAAATTTGACGCTACGAGTTAATTCTTTTCATATTTTGTGAAGGAATAACAAATTTCATGATCCAAAGCTGCAATAAAATCATATTCATAAAAAATTAATAACCGAAACTTTCAAAAGTAAGAGGTTATCTTACTATTAGTGACCTGTAATTTTTTTTAACTAGAATAGCATACATTAACTTGAATTAAGGAATATTTTTTTTGAAAGAAAAATCAATAAAAAAAATTGAGAAATTGCGTGGAAAGAAAAATTGTTGGGAAATTTAAAATAACATATATTAATATATGTGATAAGTAAACCGCACAATCCATCGCTAACGAAGAAGTAAATTTAATAAAAAAATATTAAGTATATTCTTATTATTTTAAGTTCAAAGATTTAAATTGCCGGACTGATTTATTATTATTTAGAAGATGTAAACTTTAGAAACTCAAAAGTGTTTTCTACAATCTTAACGTTGAAAATTGAAAAGTCCATTTCAAAGTTAAAGAAGAAATCTATTTTTTACCTTAATTTTATATTAAAGTATTATTTATTGAATTTTTTATCTTATGTAGAAAATGCATATATTCATTGATTTTTATGTAGTTTATGTACTTTAGTATAGAACTCAATGGAATGAATTCATTATTTTCTCATCTTTAACTTGAAGATTATCAAAGAATTTTCAATAACAAACTTTTTTTTAAAATAATGTATTTTAGTAGAGTTAACTCAATAGAATGAATTCACTATTTCTTACTAATATTTGAATTGAAGATTATGAAAGAGTTAATTCCACAATAACAAATTAATTATTATTTTTGAAAACCAAGTTAAATTATATAATATAATATTTTCTTAATAAATAACAATCTCGGGCAAAACGGGTAAAGTGGCTAGTAGAATAGAATAGAGAAGAAGAGAAGAGGAGACATTACATTGGTAAAGGGGTGTGTTAAGATGTTTCTGTTCCTTTTATTTTATTTAATTTGTTTTTGACCATCTGATTATATATATACTAGTTATGGACAGCGTATTGCATGGAGAATTAATTAAATATGATTATGTAATATATATCTAGAAAATATTTTAATTTCTTCACATTTGGTTTATGAAACGCTTTTGATTCTTTGCTTATGCATGCAGAAAGAAAGTGGAATAGTCTTGTAATGATAAATGTTTTCAATCGATATATATATATATATACACATATATATATATAAGCCTTCTCCACCTCGCTTCAGGTCAAGTCACTTTATGGATATGGAAGTTCTTACCATATGCAAACAACACCATGTTTAAGCCTTTCATTGGGATACAGGCGATTGAATGTTTAAGCGATTTGGTCCATCTTTAATTCAAAAACTCGAATAAGTAGGTTGTGGTACCCAATAATTTATAAACGTAATGATTTCTTTGTAAATTTTCTAATGTGGGATTGATTAGAGTCCCTTCAAGTTTCTCTGCTGCGAGGAAAATGAAAAGGAAAAGAAAGAAACTAGATTAAGTTTGTGGTCCTAAAATGCAAAGAACTACAGACTGATCCAAAATATTGAGGCTGGATATAATATTGGATTCCCAAGTTAGATCCGTTTTCACTTCTAAGATATGACGTGACAATGAATGATACCCCGATTTTTAACTCTTCTACCTCATTATTATTTTTGTTACACCAAAATAAATAAACAAATAAAGCAACATTAAATAGTTTTTAACTGTCTCGATTAGCGAACAACCAAAAGCAAACTTCAAGAGGCCAAACTCCAAGTGATTTAGACTAATAATTAAGGAGAAACTCATATATTCAATTCGATTACGGGATCAAAATCTCTTATAGTCACCGGAACTTTTTTGACGTGATTATCTACTATGTGTGCCGCCGGGATTCACAGAGCCTAGAAATTAATAGAGTGAAGCCCAGTCATGCCGGGTCAAAAAAAAAATTCAAGGGGCGGCCAATCCCTTTAGCCTCGGCTTGGCGTTCCTAAAACCCCCACCTTCCTCAGTTAACCAGTAAATAATCCCTCTAATTAATTTATTCTTCATATCTATCCTTACAAAATATATAAATTTATACTTTTTTAACGTAAATCAAGTATTTCAGCAATCCTAGGAGGAAAAAAAGCTCCCGATTCGATGGTAACCCAAGGTGCTGCTTTATTAGTTTTGCATGATCTGTAATAATATTTTGTTAGTATCTTACTTATACTCGCACGTGACTGAAATTGATATGTTTTAGTAACTAGTTTAATTAAAAAATCAAAGCATGTTGAGGTTTTTTAATAACTGTAAGTATATAATAATGATATTGAGATGATATAAGTATTTATATTTAGGAATCCTTTTTATTTTTGAAAAATTAATTAGTAACTTATAAAGTTAGAAATTCTAATATGAATAAAAATTATTGTTAGAAAATAAATTTTAAAGTTAATTATTTTAAAAATTTTCTTGAAACTAAAAATGTTATAAGGTAATGCATATCTGTAATTAAGTAATGCGAAACTCAAGTATATTAAATATTACATGTCAATATACTACTTTGTCGTCATTTGGATATTTTTATTTCTTTTTCGTTCATTATACAATTAAAATTTTATTAATACCATATCTAAATTAGTTTCGAGAAAATAACTAAATTTTCACATTGTTTGAAAACACTTTTGTATTTAACCTAGATTTATCAATTAGGTATTTTTTTGAAACCAAAAAGGCCCGTTAAATCCTTTAGTTATATATACTATACATACATAGATTATAAAATAATAATTTTTAAGCTCGATACCCAGTAAAATTACCCATACTCCTTTCTATTAGAATTTTTGTTTCATTGCACAAAGCCTACAAGCCTCTCTTCTAACTGAAAAAAATAACACCATTATTAAGCCTTCAACTAAGGATATAAGTGATTAGATCTTTAAACGATTTGGTCCATCTATAATCCAAAAACTCAATCGAATAGGTCGTAATACCCAGTATTTTATAAAATAATGATTTCTTTCTAGTTTTTCTAATGTGGAATTGATTAGAGTCCCTTCTCTGCAACGGGGGAAAATGGAAAGAAAAAGGAAGAAACATTGAATGATATTGAGGGCTGGATATGATATAGGATTCTCAAACCAGATACGTTTTCACTTCTACAATACGCATGACAATGAATGATACCTTGACTTTTAACTATTCTACCTTATTATTATTATTATTTCGGTTACAAAAGATGCCTATGAGATTAGTACATTGAAATAAAAATCTTAAATATCTAATAAAATGACACATTTAGTCTCACTGGGTATCGAATCTGTGACCTATTGATCACCACGCGAGAGATGCGCTACTGCGCTATATCCTTTTTGATGCCTTATTATTATTTTTTTGTTACACCAAAATTGAACAAAATAAATAAAGCAATAGTGATTTATTAAAGAATTTTAACAACCCAAAGCAAACTTCAGGGGGCCAATCCCTCTAATTAATTTATTATTCACATCTCTTCTTACAAATTATATAAATTAGTACTTTTGAAAGTAAATCAAGTATTTTAGCAATCCTTAAAAAAAAAAAACAGAGAGAGAGAGAGAGAGAGTTGTAAAAGAGCTCCCGATTCGACGGTCATGCCAACTCTAGATCTTCTCTAAGTAGTAACCCGAGTTGTTGCTTTATTAGTTTTGCATGATCTTTAATAGTATTTTGGTAGTATCTGACTCATACTCGCTCGTGACTGAAATTAATATGTTTTAAAAAATGAAATTGTTGGGGTCGTGAAAAATTGGATCTTGATCACGCACAAGCCACAACCTCGACCTTCCACGAATCACCACATGAACAACCTATAAAAGGGGAGATCAAGAGGGAATGTTGATTTTCCTCTCCGATACTTAAATGAAAGTATGTACGAGAAAGAATAGAGAATTGAACTTAAAATTTAGGGATACCTGGAGAGATATTTATAGAGATATACGAGTTATTTGTATCGAAATATTGTAATATGTATTAAAATATTTAGTTGCATACAATAAGTAGATATACTTGTCAAATATAATATTAGAAATAATATAATATCTTATAAAAGTAATGATAGAACATTTTAGAAATATATCAAGGATATTGATAGACGTACAAGAGATATATACATAAAAATATCGTTAATATGATTTAATTACTACTTTGGGTGTATCAAGGTGGACCCATAGTGGTAAGACAAACCGGATGGGTCGGGTCGATTTTTCAATCCCTTATATAGCCCCCCACTCCTGTGAGTTTGAGAGATCACGAGAAGTGGATCAATTCACAACTGCTGTCATCGCATCGTAAACGATGATATGGTGCGAGGATAGACTTTGTATCACTTGTTCAATCCTATGAAAAGAAAACCTGCCCTTAGTTATCGGACGTTGTCGCTTCTGCGAAGGAAGACTCCGCTCTTGGTTATTGAGTGCTTTTACTTCCGCGAAGGAAGAGTGTTCGCTTTTCACTGGACTTGTTATCATGAGGATCTTTTCGTATTTTACCCACGTGCTCTTTCTTCTTCCATGTCGAGATGGACTCCTTGATGGTCATGCACTTCCGTGCACTAGCAGAGATGTAAGCGAAGCTGCTTCGTGGTGTGATGACCAAGCTCTTGGGGAGTTCCTCATTCCTCAAGCCACAAACATCGAGCTTCCACGAATCACCACACGAACTGCATACAAAAGGGAGATCGAGAGGAATCTCGATTTCCCTCTTCGATACTTAAATGAGAGTGTGTACAAGAAAGAATAGAGAATTGAACTTAGGATTTAAGGGTACCTGAAGAGGTATTTATAGAGATATATGGGATATTTGTGTCGGGGTATTATAATTTGTATCAAATATTTAATTGCATACAACTATATATTCTCGCCACATATAAAGCTAGAGATAGTATAATATCGCATACATATATTGATAGAACATTTTAGAGATATATCAAAGATATCAATAGTTATACAAGAGATATAGATAGAGACACCGGACAGGTCGGACTGATTTTCTAATCCCTAACAAAAACATATTGAATTTTTTTGACAAACTGTTAGTATATAATACTGATATTGAGATAGTATAAGTATTTAAATTTTAGGAACATTTTTCATTTTTGAAAAATTAATTAGTAACTTATAAAGTTTGAAATTCTAATATAAATAAAATTTATTGTTGGAAAATAAATTTTTTAAGTTAATTATTTTAAAAAATTTTCTTGAAATTAAAAATGTTTTAAGGTAATGCATATCTGTAATTAAGTAATGTGAAACTCAAGTATATTAAATATTACATGTCAATATACTACTTTGTTGTCGTCATTTGGATATGAAATTTTTATTTCTCTTTCATTCATTATACAATTAATATTTGATTAACACTATATCTAAATTACTTGCGAGAAAATAACTAAATTTTCACTTTGTTTGAAAACACTTTCGTATTTAACCTAAATTTATTAATTAATTAGTTTTTTTTTTTAACCAAAAAGGTCCGTTAATGAGAAAATCATGATTATGTTTTCGATATATGTGGCAAATTCTAATAATCCTTTAGTTATATATACTATATATACACATATTATAAAAAATAATTTTTAGGTTCAATACCTAATGGGACTACCCATATTCCTTTATTAGCTAATATAATTTTTATTTCATTGCACGAAGTCTACGGGCCTCTTTTCTAACCGAAAAAATAACACCATTTTTAAGCCTTCAACTAGGGATATAAGTGATTAGATCTTACTTATCAAAAAAAAGTGATTAGATCTTTAAGCGATATAGTCCATCTATAGTCCAAAAACTCGAACGAATAGGTCTTGATACCCAATATTTTATAAAATAATGATTTCTTTCTAATTTTTCTAATGTTAAATTTATTAGAGTCCCTTCTCTACGACGGGGAAAATGGAAAGAAAAAGGAAGAAACGATGAATGATGTAGGATTGAGGGCTGATCCTAAAATGCCAAGAACTACAAACTGATCCAAAATATTGAGGGCTGGATATGATATAAGTTCCCAAGCCAGATCCGTTTTCATGTCTACGATACGCATGACAATGAATAATACCCCGACTTTTAACTGTTCTACCTATTATTATTATTATATTATTATTATTTCGATTACAAAGGAGACCTATGAGTTTAGTACGTTGAAATAAAAATCATAAATCCTAAATATCTAATAAAGGGGCATATATAGTCTCTCTAGGTATCGAACTTGAGATCTCTTGGTTATCAGACGAGATGTACGTCACTGTGTTATATTCTCTTTTGATACCTTATTATTATTTTTTGTTACACCAAAAATGAACAAAATGAATAAAGTGACGTTAAATAGTAATTAACCGTCTCGATTAGCGAATTTTAACAGCCCAAAGCAAACTTCAAGGGACCAATCCCTCTAATTAATTTATTCTTCGCATCTCTTCTTACAAAATATATAAATTTACACTTTTGAACGTAAATAAAGTATTTTAGCAATCCTACAAAAAAAAACCAGAGAGAGAGAGAGAGAGAGAGTTTTAAAAGAGCTCCCGATTCGATGGTCATGCCAACTCAAGCTCTGCCCTATGTAGTAACCCGAGGTGTTGCTTTGTTAGTTTTGCATGATCTTTAATAATATTTTATTAAGATTTAGGGGTATCTAGAGAGGTATATGTAGAGATAAAAGGATATTTGTATTGAAATATTACAATCTGTATTAAATATTTAATTGCATATAACAAGTAGATATACCAGTCAAATATAAGGTTAAAAATAGTATAGTATCTCATAAAAATATTGATAGAATATTCTAGAGATATATCAAGAATATCGATAGACGTACAATAGATATATATATATATATAAATATAAATATCGTTAATAAGATTTAAGTACCAACTTGGGTATATCAAGATGGACCTAGAGTGGTAAGACAAACCCGACTCTGTATTCCCGCGGAGTTCGTTGCTTCCTCCCTCACTCACCTCTCTTATTTTATTTTTCTTTATGTTTTAATTTCGCCTTCAAATGAGTAGAAGAGCGCATAGTTTGAGAATTTGGGATATTTGCTTCTAAATTTGTCTTTCACTCGACCATTTGAAGGCGAAATTAAATATTACACCCATGAGGTTTTTGCATGGTGAAATTTTTATATTTAATATCTTAAATATTTTATATTTCACCATGCATACCATGGGTGTAATATTTAATTATTTTAGTTATTCACTACCGGATCTTTCTCCACAAACTTCCCAACTTTTCTCCCTGTCTCCTCTCGCTCTTTCCCGCCATAACTCAGTTTTATCTCCTCTTCCGGTCACTTTTCTAATTATTAATTTTATTATTTAATATTAAAATACAAAAATTATTTTAACTCCACAAAATTAGTTTTATATATTTAAATATTATGAAAAATAATTGTATATTTAAGGAGATTTTACAACGGTATAAAAAAATTATATTGAGCCGCGTGTAGCATGAGTACAAAGTTTTGTATATATATTTTGGTGAACATATCAATAACAATAGTTTTACTAACGTTCAACAACGCAATTAAATGTGGCAAAGGAAAAAAAACTCAATTAATTTCTCCCTATCTTTCCATCCAAAAAAAGAAATTCACTATATTTCTTCTTTTGTAATTGTTACTCTTCTCAAAGTCCAACACACAAAACCACCATGTATTGATTCAAACGATTCGACGTTTGTTCTCTTAAGCAAGGTCTCAGGTTCGAGTCTTGTGGATGGAAAAAATTCACGTTGTGAGAACTTTACATCTTAATAGACTGGGCCATTAATCAGGGCTTATTGGACTTTCGGATACCAGGGTTCAAACGAGAAAAAAAAAGTCTAGCACACAAGAGACAAGAGAGTGTTGCGCAGTATTACACGCCCTCACTAGGAATAAAGAAATTCTAGGTTTGAGTCTCTTGAGTGGATTATCTATATTCCTTTATTAGTTATTAATTTTTGTTTCATCATACTAGAGTTATGATGATAAATCTCATTTGTAACAAAAAAAAAAAAAGTTCTAGCACTGAAGAACAGCATTCACTTCTATAAAAGGGCAAACGGCCTTACATGTTTGCTCCATTGCCTTGTTTTCCCTATATTCTCCTCATCTCCTTCCATCATTCAACGTACTTGCATTCTAAATATCTAGAGAAGAAGAAAGCCATTTCATTAGGAGCAAAGTAAAGAAAAATGGCTCATGTAGTACACGGACGGATGGAGATCGATGTTGGGATCAGATCTCCAACGGACAAGCTCCACAAACTGTTCAGCTGCAGGCCTCAACACATCCCGAAAATGTCCTCTCCGAAGTTAGAAGATTGCAAGCTGCATGAAGGCAGCTGGGGAAAGGTCGGCTCTGTAATCTCTTGGCATTATGTCGAAGGTAAGGGACACATATACCCACACATTACATATATAACATATGTATAGCAACTTCATCCCTTAATGTCCTCCAGAACAAGTACAGTTTTTTTCCTTAAAACAATCGTATATGGCTTTAATATCAGGGGAAATTCATATACAATGATTTCATAGAATTATAATCTTTTTGGCTTGATATTTTTTATACTATTTCCTACGTAAAAGTTAAGGTTCTACAAACATCTTAATCGAAGAAATATTGACAACTTCATTCGATCCACTCGGAAGCAGTCGCTAGATCCAATTTGTTATATGTACAGAAGATAGTGTTCGTTACATTGCAGTTTCTCTGGCTTTGATTTTTTTTTTTCATTCCTCCATTGAAGTAATATCGCAAGTGAATCATCAAAGAAATCCTAAGGTTGCGTTTGGTTTCATAGTAGAATTTTAAAATTAGATTTTGATTTTGATTTTGAGTGGTATAAATGAGGCCCACCCTTTGACTTTGTATGAGTTATGTTGTTTTGTTGTGGGAAAAAGTGATATAAATGAGGCCCACTCTTTGACTTTGTATGAGTTATTTTGTTTTGTAGTTGGTAAAATTAAGTTAGAATTGTGATTCTAAAATACAATCGCGAAACCAAACAGGCCCAGCCCCCGTAACTTTTCGTTTGGACAATTGAAATGTCTAAGATGGAGAGAGGAAGGTTGCGAAGGAGAAAATCGAGGCCATAGATGATGATTTAATATATATCAGGCCGTATCATCTTTACTCTTATACAATATACAATCTCTCTCTAAAGTTCATTTAATATATATGGGTAATGCTACCATGATTGGTAGCAAAAATAACCATCACGGTTATTTTTTTTCTAATCCGTTAGATCCCCTATTGCAAGATCCTAACCTACACTTGCCTAAATTTTTTGATCTTAAGATTATACCCTTATAATTTGACTGTTAATATTTTTGTGCACGCATCTTCTCTTCAACGTTCAATCTCAATCGTGAACTAACCAGATTTGCTTTGATATTAAATCGAACCCATAACATATCAGTTCAATCAATAAAGAACGATTCAATTACTTAAAAGAAAATGAAATAAAAAAAACACTATACACGTACTAAAAATCATCTTCTTTTCGTATACTCCGAATTGACTGAGAACTAAATCCTTCGAATTGAGATAAAAATTCAATCTCATCAAATCCCTAAAATTGAAATTAAATTCAATCTCATTGGGTTCCCTCCCCACGATGTCGGTCGAGCTTTTACTTTAATATTTTTAACAATGGATCTTTTTTACGACGCTCAGTCAGACCTAAGATAAATCGATCCGGTTAGTATCATTTCCGAACTAATCCAGAGCTTGTCATTTAAAACGGAAAAAAATGATTTTCAAAATTAAAAAAATTAAAAAAATTAAAATCAAAATAAATTAATTAAGGTGAGTTCATTTTGGGGAAACGGGTCTCCTCTAATGATGAAATGGTTGTCACTCTAAGAATGGGTTCGACAGCTTCGATTAGCGAGAGAGAGGAGCCTGTAGTATTAGAAATTAAACAAATTTGAGACGGATGCGGGCACCCACGCAGTAAACAAACCAGGAGCTCCTGCTTCCTCCATAAAACATCGAGCCGCTCACTGATAGCCAATAACATAGTGGGGTCGGTTTGGTTTAGAAATAATACTAACTAGGATATGATTTAGTATGGTCGAAAAGATGCGTTGTAGAAAAGATAAAAATTAAAAGCGTAGGGAGGGAATCTTCAAATTAACAAAATGGAGACACGTGTACGGTTCATATTTTATTAATGAAAATCTAACGGTTGAAATAAAAAGTAACTACCATAGTTGTTTTTTTAGTCAATTGCTGTAGAATCTCCATAGATATAAATATATATATTATTCATATTTTTATAAGACTATAGCAAGTATTTATTTATCATCTCTAACTCACAATTAATAGTGATAACTCTATTCGGTTGATAGGTTTTTAATTTTTTTTTAATTTTACGCATCATATGTGTAGAATATCACCATTTGATTAAGAATTAATAAAATTTTAACACACAACTTGCGAGTCTCACCTAGTTTACAGCTAACAACTAAGAAAGGAAAGTCGCTATAGAGAGAAAAAAAAAATGAAAAGCACAGTAGTATCTTTTTATATCTACACAATACATAAAAGCGTGAAAATCTTTTTTTTTTCTCCAAAATTATGATTTTCCGTTCTACCTGTTCTCTTTTTTTAATAAAAGGTTAGTTAGTTAAAAAACATAAACTTTTTACATTTTATCAATTATAGCACGAACTTTTTTTCTTGACCTAAAAATACACAAACTATCCAATTAATATCAATATTAGAACGACGTCATCTTTTTTTATCAGTGGGGCCTTAATGGCTGTCACTGCCCCTTAGTCCAGGTAGCCTGTGGCAATATATGTCCCCGCCGACCTCAATTGTTGGGTGGTGTCTATTGATGACGTTCCTGCTGCCGATCCCTCTTCCTTTGTTTCTCGAATTTACTTTTTTTTTTCCCCAAATTCGGGCAGTAAGAGCCTCACCGGAGGCTACCATCACCCTTGTAAAATCGCTGGTGACTACTGAGATCACCGGGTGCTCCGATCAGGACTGGTGGCCAACAATTCATCATTTAAATTAGCGAAAAATTTAGCACGTGCTAATATTGATATCAAATTGATAGTTTGTGTATTTTTATGTCAAGAAAAAAAAGTTCGTATTAGAATTGATAAAATGTGAAATGTTTGTATTTTTTAGATAATTAATCCTTTATTAAATTTTATAATTTCGAATATACCCCAATTTCCAATTACGACTTGCTTTATCGTGAAAAGTGATATTAATGCGGAAGATCACTTCTTCTTCTTCTTCTTCTTCTTCTTCTTCTTCTTCTTCTTCTTCTTCTTCTTTTCTGTAGGACTGCTGAAGATCATTTAGATAGTCATCTATTAAATTCACTAATATATTAATTTCTACTTCTTTTCCGGGTGAATTCTATTTTTTAAGATAATATCCCAATTTCCAGTTTTTTTTTTTCAAAACAATCGTATATGGCTTTAATATCAGGTGAAATTCAAATACAATGATTTTTGATAGACTTATAATCTTTATGGCTTGATCATTTTGAGACTATTTCCTACGTGAAAGTTGAGGTTGTACAGACCTCTTAATCGAAGAAATATTGACACCTTCATTCGATCCATTCGGAAAGCACTTGCTAGATCCAATTTTTTATACAGAAGACAGTGTTTGTTACATTGCAGTTTCTCTGGGTTTGGTGGTTTGGTTTGGGTTTTTTTTTTTTTTTAATCCCATTCCTCCGTTGAAGTAATATCGTAAGTGAAACATCAAAGAAATCCTAACTTTTCATTTGGACAATTGAAATGTCTAAGATGGAGAGAGGAAGGTTGCGAAGGAGAAAATCGAGGCCATAGATGATGAAAAGAGTTCCACCACCTTCAGAGTGGTCGACGGTGATCTGATGAAACTGTACAAGAAGTTCATCCTGATCTTTCAGGCCGCTCCGAAGAAGGAAGGGACTGGGAGCATCGCGCGCTGGACACTGGAGTACGAGAAGCTGAGCGAGGAGGTCCCCGAACCCTATGCTACACTCGAGTTCTGCGCTCAGGTCACCAAGGACATTGACTCTCACCTGACATCTGCATTTGGGGCCTAAGGACCTAGTTCTAGTGTTGCATGTACGTTTCTGCATGCATGATTGCTATGGTGTGCAGTCGATTCTAAATAAGGAATTTGAGAAAGAAGGTGTAGTACACCCTCGCTTAGGAATTAAGGTGTCATAGGTTCGATTGTCTAGTGTGACCACGTGTCCCTTTATTTATTTTCATTTCCATGTACCAGAGTCTTGAGTCACATTTGTAACCTAAAAATAAAACAAAATAAAAATAAAAAGAAGAAAGGTTTGATGGTGTATGTTGCGGTGGGTAAAACATGTATCAGGTTACACTTTCTTAAGCCATATGCATACCGTTTTCATTTCCGTAAGATCGACTGGATTTGAAATGGATATGTTACGGCCTGCAGGTCCAGCCTTAAATTAGAAGCCAATCCGGAGTACTTATTAACAATGGAAATATTGACTTTCCCAGCCTGTTGTTAATATAAAGAGTTGAGCTGGCCTCGTGATAGATAAGCTTATAGATATTAAAATCTGTAACGGGAAAGGCCGAAATCAATTTTGGGATTCAGATCTATATTAAAAGCAATTCAGCCGATCACAGATTTAGAAAGGAAATCCTAAATTAAAAGCCCATCTGATCTCATATTTAGAAAGAAATCCTGAGTAGATCTATACTTCATTTTTAAATAAATAAATTTTTCTAAATCAATCGTAAAAAAGATTTCCTCTCAGGTCATACGATATGGGCCGATCATGGGGTGCCAGCCCAGGCCGCGTCATCTTTACTCTTATACAATATACGATATCCCTCTAAAGTTGATTTAATGTATATGGGTAATGCTATCAAGGTGGGCAGCAAAAATAACCATCACGGTTATTTTCTTCTTATCAATTAGATCCTTTTACGTAAGATCCTAGCCATACACGTGCCTAAATTTTTTAATCTTAAGATTTATCCCTTATAATTTGATTATTAATATTTTCATGCACGCATCTTTTCTTCAACGTTCAATCTCACTCGTGAACTAACTAGATTTGCTTTGATATTAAATCAAACCCACAACTATCAGTTCAATCAAATAACGAACAATTTAATTACTTAAAAGAAAATGAAATAATAAAAAAACACTATACACATACTAAAAATCATTTTCTTTTTGTATAATCCGAATTGATCAAGAACTAAATCCTCCGAATTGAGATAAAAATTCAATCTCATCAAATCCCTAAAATTGAAATAAAATTCAATCTCATTGTCTTCCCTACCCACGACGTCGGCCGAGCTTTTACTTTAATATTTTCAACAACGGATCTTTTTTACGATGTTCAGTCACACCTAAGATAAATCGATCCGGTTCGTATCGTTTCCAAACCAATCCAGAGCCTGTCATTTAAACCTGGAAAAAATATGATTTTCAAAATTTAAAAATAAAAATAAAAACAAATTAATTAAGGTGAGTTCATTTTGGGGAAATGGGTCTCCTATAATGATGAACTGGTTGTTGTCACTCTAAGAATGGGATCGACAGCTTACATATTTTGGTGAACATATCAATAACAATAGTTTTACTAACATTCAACAACTCAATCAATTGCAGCAAAGACAAAAAAAAAAGGACTCAATTAATTTCTCCCTATCTTTCCATCGAAAACAAAAAATTCCCTATATTTCTTCTTACATGTGTAATTGTCACTCATCTAAAAGTCCAACACACAATACCAGTGTGTATTGATTCAAACGATTCAACACTTATTTCTTTAAAAAATGTCTCAAGTTCGAATCTGGTGGATGGAAAAAATTCATGCAGGGAGAGCTTTACCTCTTAGTAAGTCGAGCCGGCTCAACTGAATTTGTCAGAGCCTATTGGACTTTCGAATACTATGGTTCAAAAAAAGAGTCTAGCACACAAGAGACAAGAGAGTATTGCGCAGTATTGCATGCCCTCACCTAAAACAAAGAAATTCTAGATTTGAGTCTCTTGAATGGACTATCTATTAGGGGTGTGCGGTCCATGTACCTTTTTTCCTTTCACTATGCCCGGACCCTACCCTATAAGGGATGAGTTTCAAGATTTTGGAACCGGACCCTACCTTGTTAAGTCCTGGAGCATGAATATATTTGGAACCTGTATTATACCACACGTTTCAGGTACTCTGTTAAAACTTGTAAATTTTTTTTTGTCTCGCTAAATAAAATCGAAAATGTATCATACATAATTAGTAATCACGCAAAACAGAATGTTGACATAGATTTCAATTTTTTTTAATTAGTAACTATATTTTTTAAATATAGGAATATCTGAATATAACTATATATATAATAGGGAAAATTATTACCCGAGTCCGGGTATCGATTCCGGTTCTGAGTACCTAATATACAAGAATTGAAACCGGTTTTTATTGGTTCCGTATTTTAACATCCAGACCTACCCTATTTTCAATATATCCGGACCTACCATAACGGGTAAATTCCAACCGGTTCCGAGTATATCTGGTATCCGTGTACACCCCTACTATCTATATTCCTTTATTAGTTATTAAATTTTTTTTTATCATACTAGACTCATGGTCATAGCATTGAAGAATGCATCCACTTCTATAAAAGAGCAAACGGCCTTACATGTTTGCTCCATAGCCTTGTTTTCTCTATATTCTCCTCATCTCCTTCCATCATTCCCCATAGTTGCATTCTAAATATTTAGGGAAGAAAGTCAATTCATTAGGAGCAAAGTAAAGAAAAATGGCTCATGTAGTCCACGGAAGGATGGAGATTGATGTTGGAATCAGATCTTCAACAGACAAGTTCCACAAACTGTTCAGCTGCAGGCCTCAACACATCCCGAAAATGTCCTCTCCGAAGTTAGAAGATTGCAAGTTGCATGAAGGCAACTGGGGAAAGGTCGGCTCTGTAATCTCTTGGCATTATGTCGAAGGTAAGGGACACATATTCACACAAGTACAGTTTTTTTTTTTCAAAATAATCGTATAGGACTTTAATATCAAGTGAAATTCATATACAATGATTTAATAGACTTACAATCTTTTTGGCTTGATTATTATGATACTATTTCCCACGTAAAAGTTGAGGTTCTAAAGATCTTAATTGATGAAGTATTGACACCTTCATTAGATCCATTCGGAAAGAGGTTGCCAGATCCAATTTGTTATATGTACAGAAGACAGTGTTCGTTACATTGCAGTTTCTCTGGGTTTGAGGGGTTTTTTTTTTCCATTCCTCCATTGAAGTAATATCGCAAGTGAAACATCAAAGAAATCCTAACCCCCCGTAACTTTTCATTTGGACAATTGAAATGTCTAAGATGGAGAGAGGAAGGCTGCGAAGGAGAAAATCGAGGCCATAGATGATGAGAAGAGTTCCACCACCTTCAGAGTGGTCGACGGTGATCTGATGAAACTGTATAAGAAGTTCATCCTGATCTTTCAGGCCACTCCGAAGAAGGAGGGGACTGGGAGCGTCGCGCGCTGGACACTGGAGTACGAGAAGCTGAGTGAGGAGGTCCCCGAACCCTATGCTACACTCGAGTTCTGCGCTCAAGTCACCAAGGACATTGACTCTCACCTGACATCTGCAGTTGGGGCCTAAGGAAATCTACTAGGTATCTAGTGTTGCATGTACGTTTCTGCATGCTTGATTGCTATTGTGTGCGGTCTGTGCTAAATATGGAATTTGAGAATGGGGGTGTAGTACGCCCTTGCCTAGGAATTAAGCTGTTACAGGTTCAATCGTCTAGTATGACCACTTCTCTCTTTATTTATTTTCATTTCCTTATATCAGACCCTTGAATTACCTTTGTAACCTAAAAAAAGAAGAAGAAAGGGTTGATGGTGTACGTTACCGTGGGTGAAACATGTACCGGGTTGCACTTTCTTAAGCCATATGCGTACCGTTTTCATTGCCGTAAGATCGACTAGATATTAAATGGATATGTTACGGCCTATGGGCCTGGCCTTAAATTAGAAGCCAATCCAGAGTGCTTATTAATAATGGAAATATATTGACTTTCCCGACCTGCTGTTAATCTAAAGAGTTGAGCTAGCCTGGTGATAAAGAAGCTTATAGATATTAAAATCTGTAACGGGAAAAGCGGAAATTAATTTTGGGATTCAGATCTTTATTGAAAGCAATTAAGCCGATTCCATATTTAGAAAGGAAATCATAAATTAGAAGCCCATCTGATCTCATATTTAGAACGAAATCCTGAGTAAATCTATACTTCAATTTAAAATAAATAAATTTTCCTAAATTAATCGCAAAAAAGACTCCCTCTCAGGTGACATGATATGGACCGATCATGGGATGCCAGCTCAGGCCATTTCATCTTTACTCTTATACAATATACAATAAATCTCTAAACTTGATTTAATATATATGGGTAATGCTATCACGATTGATAGTAAAAATACTCATCACAGTTATTTTTTTTCTTGTCAATTAGATCCCCTTACGTAAGATCCTAATCATACACGTGCCTAAATTTTGTAATCTTAAAAATTCACCCATATAATTTGACTGTTAATATTTTCGTGCACACATTTTCTCTTCAACGTTGCATCTCACTCATGAACTAACCAGATTTGCCTTCATATTAAAACGAGCCCATAACATATCAGTTCAATGAAATAAAGAACAATTTAATTACTTAAAAAAATGAAATAATAAAAAAACACTATACACATAGTAAAAATCATCTTCTTTTCATATACTCCGAATTGAGATAACAATTCATTCACATCAAATCCCTAAAATTGAAATAAAATTCAATCTCATTGACTTCCCTCCCACGACATCAGCCGAACTTTTACTTCAATATTTTCAACAATAGAAGGACGCTCAATCACACCTAAGATAAATCGATCAGGTTTGTATCATTTCCAAACCAATCCAGAGCCTGTCATTTAAACCTGGAAAAAAATTATGATTTTCAAAATTTTAAAATTAAAATCAAAACAAATTAATTATGATGAGTTCATTTTGGAGAAATGGGTCTCCTCTAATGATGAACTGGTTGTTGTCACTCTAAGAATGGGTTCGACAGCTTCCATTAGCGAAAGAGAGGAGCTTGGGAATCAAATATTTTGATCCCCACGAGATGCTCCAGTTCCTGTAGAAGAAGAACATAGCCCCGAAATGACTTTAGCTCCAATCAGAAGTATTAGAAATTAAACAAATTTGAGAGGGATGCGGGTACCCACGCAGTAAACAAACCAGGAGACCTGCTTCCTCGATAAAACATCGAGTCGCTCACTGATAGCCAATCACATAGTGGGTTCAGTTTGGTTTCGAAATAATACGAACTAGTGTATGATTTAGTATCGTCGAAAAATATGTGGTAGAAAAGATAAAAATTAAAAGTGTAGGTAGGGAATTTTCAAGTTATAAAAATGGAGACACATGTACGGTTCAGATTTTATTAGTGAAAATCTCACGGTTGAAAGAGAAAACAACTACTATAGTTCTTTTTTCAGTCAATCGCTATAAAATCTCCATATATATATATTCGTATTTTTATAAGACTGTAAGTATTTATTTATTATTCTTTACTCACAATTAATATTGATAACTCTACTCAGTAGATACATTTTTTTAAAAAAATTTACCCATCATATGTGTAGAATATCTCCATTTGATTACAGAAGAATTGATAAAATTTTAACACACAACTTGCGAGTTTCACCTAGTTTACAACTAACAACTAAGAAAGGAAAGTAGCCATATAGAGAGAGAGAAAAAAAAATAGATGAAAAGCACAGTAATGTCTTTTATATCTACACACTATGTAAAAGCGTGCAATTCATTTTTTTGTTTCTCCAAATTTATGATTTCCCGTTCTACCTGTTCTCTCTGTTTTTATTAAAGGGTTAATTACTTAAAAAATATAAAATTTTCACTTTTATCAATTATAGCACGAATTTTTTTTCTTGACTTAAAATACATAAACTATTAAATTAGTATCAATATTAGCACAATATCATCTTTTTTTTTATCAGTGAGGCCTCAATGACAGTAGTAAATTCAATGGGACTCTTAGTAATTAAAAAAATCATTAAAACTAAACTGACGGTAGTTATGATAAATATCATAATAATTGAGTTTTATTATAAAAATACTACCCTTGATTTAGTTGAGGAAGATTATCCCCAAAATTCTTTTCTAATATAATGACTATAGATTTTTAAAAATTATTTGCAATGGGTATTCTCGAAAATAGAATGGTAGGCAAAACTTTTTCTTTCTTATTTTTGTAATTGTATAGATACAAGCGAACTCTTACTACTAAAGAGGTGAAATACATGAGGAATCACTTTAAGGAATTTCAGCATTTCCAGTAGAAATTCAGACAAACTATTGTCAACAGATATTTCAGCTTTCCTTGTATGTACTAATTTGGCTAGAATCTGGTTTAATTAGAATCCATTGAATTTATACTTTCCAAGTGATGCATACTGAAAAAATTTAAAAATAAATTGGAAAGTACAAAACTTTTTATGATGGAAACTTTTTATTCAAATATTTTCTGATAAAATTTTCGATGGATATTCTATCAAAAAAATAGAAATTTGGTGGAATTTATAATGAAAATTTAATCCGAATTTAAGAAATAATTATCTATGTAAAAAGTAAAAAATAAAATAGTATCTTGAAATTTTTTTAAAAAAATTGCACAAGCTAAAACAAATAATAAAATTGCAAGGCTAAACAAGAACAGAGTCTATCCATGATCCATTTGATCATGGATCTGAATTTTGTCTTGCACAAAATTAATTTTGCTGGACCAAAGTGGCCCGTGGTCAGATTTGTCCAGTTCGGACCACTTCCCAGTGTCGTCCAGTTCACCAATTAATTATTGTTTAAGATATAATAACATGAAATTTAAAAGGAAAAAAAAAAAGAAAATCAAGTTTCTGACAGAAAATCTGTCAATAAAGAGTGGGATTTTGAACGGATCGATTTTTTTCCAAAAAAAAATCCATTTGAGAAAAATTATTCAATGGATTTCTGACAGAAATGTGCCGGTTTCCAATAGAAAAATTGCCAGAGATTTTCTCGACGAAACATTACCAATAGGAAATTGACGTTTTATTGACGAAATTCACGTTTTATAAGCATCACATTTTGCATCCTATTCATTTATTTCATTTTCTGTTTCAGTCCTTTCGTAACTTTTTATGTTAAATAAAGCTGATGCGCACGAATAAGTGAGGCCCATAACAGACCAAATTACTATAATATGATTTTTTTTTGTTTGAACCGACCTAATCAAAATTAATTCCGGTTCACACCCGATTTATCCATATATTTGAATCTTAAATGCGTCATCTTTTTCAAACAAAAAGTAAAAAAATCTTGTCTGTCTTCTCCCTCTTCTTTGACTTGGACAAAACAAGAAACTGTGAGATTTCATCTCGGTCTTACAATCCTCATCTCCTTATTTGTACACATCACCTTTATTTGACAGAAAAAGTTATGAAAGGAACGAAACAAAAAAAAAAGGAACAAATGAATAGGACGCAAATAGAAAAAAAAAAAAGAAAAATGATGAAAATATAACATCCGCCAAAGTATAGGACTAAAACTATACTTTTTCCTATATATATCTATAATAATCAATGCGATAGTTAGTGTACTATCGATATTGATTTGTTCAAGTGGCTCGACACTTGTTCCTCTTTAGCAAGCTCTCGAGTTCGAGTTTTGATAATAGAAAAAAATATTATATTAAATAAGATAATTAGTCGCCAAGTTATTCAAAAATAGTTCAAACAAATATTATTGTTCTGAAAGTGGAATTAATTATTAAAATATTTTATTAATCTTAAATGCTAATATAACTTGTATAGATACATTGATAATTAGTATAAAACTTGTAATTATAGATATATAAAAATGAATCTCTGCAATATAGGGGTAGAATGCACTCCTCCTGGTGAATCTTGTATCTAAATGGAGTAACGAAACGGACATTAAATTGAATTAATGGTAGAGCTTTCCATATGCTTACTGATTTTGTTTGAGCCAGTTCCATTCCTTGAAAAAAGAAATGCCAGTAACTCCGAGTGTATGGACGTACATAAATTTTCTATATATCTAAAAAAGGATTAGAATGAAGAGGTGATATACATGAGGAGTCGTTATCAGAAATTCCAGCATTTCTAGTAGAAATTATATTCCAACAAATTATTGTCAACGGATTCCATCTAAGTTGAAAGTATTATCTCTTAATGGGTCAATCTGGTTCGAGTATGAATTAAATAGGCTCCATTAAACTTATGATTCTAGCTGATCGAAAAACTTTGAAAGTTTTTGACATAATTTCTAGAAACTGTGTGGAAAAACTTAAAAATAAGACAATTTTTCCCATTATCGATGGAAATTCTGTTGGAAGTAGATTGAAAAGTCAAAAACATTTAAAACAATTATTTTCTGACAGAATTTTATCGAATTTTTGTCCGGGAAAAAAAATAAATTTGACGGAATTTATGATGGAAATATCATCTGTAATTTTGAAATAAGTATTTAAAAAATAAAAAAATAATAAATATTTAGAAATGGAGCCCAAGGATTTGAAATTTGTGTCGCACAAAATTAATTTTGCTGGACCAAGGTGGCTCGTGGTCAGATTGGTCCAGTTCGGACCACTTCCTAGAGTCGTCCAGTTTATTCCTTTGAAATGTACTTAAAAAAAATCAAGTTTATGACAGAAAATTTGTCAATAAAGAGTAGGGATTTTCAATGGATATTTTTCCGATTAAAATTCCATTCAAGAAAAATTATTCGACGGCAAATTGTGCAATTCCAATAGAAAATCTATCAGAAAATTTCTCGATGAAACTCTTCCCATCGGAAATTGACGTTTTTTTTTCACGGAATTCACTTCTATTGAAGGATTCTTCCATTGAGAAAAAATATTTCCTTGTAACCAATTTCACATGCAAAAGGTTAACCTTAAAGTTTTATGGTTTTACTGTTTTACGGTTTTAAGGTTTTAAAGTTTTAAGGTTTTTGGCGACCAAAGCTCCCGACCGATAAGAAAAAGTAATCTCAAAATAAACATGTTGCAACGTTTCCACAAATGTCAGCGTAGGCTGATCTTTTCGCGACTATTAGAACTGACGTTACGCTATGGGTTGTCTAAAGCGTGTTTTAGACGACGTTTGTTTATGGGCC
The DNA here is from genome assembly GCF_007655135.1 of Punica granatum. Classification (NCBI taxonomy): domain Eukaryota; kingdom Viridiplantae; phylum Streptophyta; class Magnoliopsida; order Myrtales; family Lythraceae; genus Punica; species Punica granatum. Next base: position 18,442,535 of record NC_045132.1, on the reverse strand, counting down.
GCCCCATACCCATCTTTTCGTGACTATTGTGGCCGACGTTTATCTATAGGTCATCTAAAGCACGTTTTAGGCGACATTTACCTATGGGTCGCTCCAGACACCACCTCGTCGAACTTTTAGCGACGTTTATCAATCGGTCGCCCCGAAAAAGTAGCCCTATGCCTTTTTTTTTTCTTTTTTCTTTTTTGTAGTGATTGCACGTGCAGGTCTTACCCTTTCTAGGTGTGAACGGAGCATTAATATAGTTTCCAATGATGCTTTCAAGGCAATACAATGATTCAATCTAGTGATCGAAATCAAAATAATCAGTTTATCTGTAGACTCGGAGAGTTATATTCAAAGTTCTTGCCAGTTACTTGTTCTTTTAGCCCAATTGTGTTCCACTTCTTGAGAGTCTATTTTGATTTGTCTATGGAGACTAACTCTAACATGAATAGTAGAATCATATTCGAGGAACTACCTTGAGAGTTGGAATCACAATCCATGTCATCTTACTTATCACTAAATATGGATGCTCTCAAGTCTCTTGAATTCTTAAAGATCCAGTACTTGGGTATCTTGATAGCAAAGTAACGCTTTTGGTTAACTTCTTTGTCTCAAAAGGAAATTACAGTCCCTTGCTCGAACCAATTTCTTGCTCGAGAAAAGCTTTGACAACATACAGCTTATACATAATACAAGGGTCTCATTTATACATTAGGGATTGTACAGTAAGAGTAAATCCAAACAACAATAGAATGTTTGAATATTTCTTGAAATAGCATGAATAGTGAGTGCTTCTCTACAAAGGAACGCTAGCATTTGAACAAAAATAAAATTAGTCTCAGAGTGACAATAAGTTTTCTTGTTTATCAGTATACTGCAAGCTCGATACAAAAAACAAATAGGTGCAAACCCTCATACAAAAGAGGGATAAATACGAAAAAGAAAAGCATACGAACAAGCAAAAAGATTACTGGGTAGCCAAAGCAATAATTACATCAATTGGTATGCTGGCGTGCCATAGTTTGTCAGCCTTAGCTAAACAGTGAACATCATAATCCATGTGTTAAAAAGGTTCCCAAGTCCCCAAATGCTCGGTTATTCCCCTCCGAGTAAGGAGAAAGCAAATGGAAGGATTATCCAGATAACTTTCTTTCTTTTTTTCCTTCCTCTAGTGCCTTGCCAAAGCCTATAATCATTGACAAACTAAAGTTGTCGTGTCCATTAAAGCCCAAGGAGATTGTAAACTATAACCTAGTACCAACTTGACCAAAGACAAAGAATTAGAGAAGAAAAAAGAAAAAAAGAAAAAAAAACAAATCTTTCCTCCTTTTTGATAAGGAAACACATACGAAAGAAACTCCTAGCTCACTTTTTAGATTGTCAATCGCCAAAATCCTCTTCAAAGAAGCTTTCTAAAAAAAAATTGAGAGAGGGCATGATCTTTTGCATATCACCTTTCAACTGGGATGGGTATTTCTTTGTTTGAGATAGCAAAATAGTAGGATTTAACGGTTAATTCTTTATGTCTTGACCCACTCTTATCTCATGCATTCAACTTTCCACACGGACCCCACCCTGCCAATGTAACAGGAGAAGAAGTATCATTAACAACTACAAATTGAATCTTGCCAAGCTAAAGACAACATTCGAGAGTCGAAAAATCAAACGAAAGACGTTTTAAAGCAATAGTGTCTCATTGTCTAGTCTATGCAAGTATCTATTGGTAAATCCCATAGCTTACAGTGTCAACAACAATGAGAACAACTAATTACATAGAACATAACGCCTATGAATATGGCGAGAGACCCAATGAAGGGCGTTTACTCAGACTTGAATACTTAATAGATATAGTACCAGTGCATTCCCACGTGCAAAGCTGACATTAATATTTTCACATTGATCAATTCCATCTAAATAAACAGTCCTTACTTTCTCTACGAGGCATAAAAATTTGAAGGCATTTTTCTATCAACATATGATCTTCCATAGTTTGTTCTTCCTTCCTCCGCCCCTTATTCTTTCTTTATTCTGCTTTTGTTCTTTCTTTCAAAAGAAATAGCTAATCACCCACATAACTTACCATAAAGACGGAGTTTTACTCTGGAGAAAATCTTATCAGCCCATTTACAGAGCACTGGTGTAAAATCCACCAAAATTAATTTCTTTTAGGCCAAATACCATAGTTATTGAATGCTAATATAGTTTGATCTACAGAAAAAAAATTAAATAAATATAAAAGATTATATTAGATAAATGAACAAAGTTAGAAAAGTAACTTTGCACTTCTGGAAAAATATGATTCAACAATCGTTATAAACATAGGGATCACTGAGAGTTTAGAGAATATTACATATTTCGTTGATCCCTCACTCGTCTACAGTGAGCAAAACACGTTCATCCATAAAAGAATGTGCAACAACCTTAAAAGTACACTCTGCATCTAAGGAAGCCTTCAAGAGTATTTTAGAGTTCAGATCTATCATATGAATAAAAACCAGGAAAATCTTCCTTGCATGACTCGATGTGTACTGTTTTTAAAATATATTTGAAAGGTTGATTAAATATTATTTTGAAAAGGTTGATTAAATATCTGAAGTGTCATGAAAGTTAATATATGAGCATAAGATTTCAATATTTGTGGATATCAATATTTATAAGACCCTGGAGTAAAAAGTGATGAAGTTCACTTAAATAAATTGAAACTTAAAATATAAGCATCAAGACCATACATTGACCAGCAATTTTATATAAATTAATAATGGCTTAAATATATATATGACTGTAGCACAAGATTGAGCAAAATATGTATAGGAGCGACACAAACCCTGCACACGGCACAAAGGCTAGAGGGCAATTCTGGTTTGCCACTTATGCATTTGCATTACGACACTCAATTTTAGCCTATACTCATGCTTCTTGTTTTTAATTTAAATGCCTTACTATTACACCACAAAGTAATAACTCATTAAGTTACAAAATTCCACAAAATTTAGTACTGCAACCAAAAGAGAAGCGAAATCTAATGAAGAATCACATATGTTTACACACATTTCGCCTAATCAACATCAATATCAATAAACTAAATATGTGTAGCTATATATCACTTGAGATAACTCATAAACGAATATATCACTTGAGATAAACAAATGAAAAAGCAACGCCAATTAGTAAAGAAAGCCAGAAGTTGAGAAGCAAAAAGAAAAAGAAAATAACTGTAAAAGAACAACATTCTTTTTACGGTCTTTCGGATCAATAGGTTAGGCATGAAATTTGAACTGACCTTTAATATCAATATAGATTGTGAAGCACAATGATAATTCAGACTTCAGGTATGAACCAATAGACTCCAGTCACTCGATCTTACAAGACAGAAGACCAATACCATAGTAAATCAGCGAATCACGAAAAGCTGTTAACTCGCAAGGAAAAAAAGTGTCTACTGAATTGTGTGTTAGACAAAAGGTTGGGATATGCTCTATAAAGCAAAGATTATCTTTGCACGAGTTTAAGCAGGCATAAGGAACCAATGCTTTGTGTACAATCAAACAAAAGTAGTGAAAATTGTTTGTGCTGAGGAGAAAGAAGGCTCCTAAGCACAATGCAGACAAGTGGTACAATGACAAATCCACGACGGGGTGAATGAAGCCTAGGATACAGAATGGAAGGAGGAATTGCAATGTAACATTTTTGTGAAATTGACCGTTTAGGCCGCTCGGGAGCAAGATGGTTGGGTGTAACGTGACATAAGTGATAGACAAACAAATCAATAATATAGGGACATAAAACCCACTACACTTACAACGTCTAGGACTTCAAAAAGTGAATAAAAAAGCATATGGGTGTTAATACCTGAAGTTGTTACATCACATCTGACACAATTTAAAAAATTTATCATGTACTTGACATATCAACCCTTATCGTATATCTCATCAAATGAAGATAACACTTTGAAAGTGATTCATGGGAAAGTAAAATGGCGACAAATATTGCGATTTTTAATTATTATGATCTAGAACCATGGAAAAGTTGAGTTAATCACTTTGATTAAGCTTTTAAAATAAAAAAAACTAACCATTATGTTGTTCCATTAACAGGAATTAATCTATTATGGTACTCAGCTTGTACTGAGGAATAGATCAAGCATTATGTCGAGAGAAACTAAGCAATAGCATGTCTCCGTTAACAGAGAGAAAGATGAACCAAAGCAATCAACTTTCACAATTTTGTAAGACAAATCAAAGGAATGTAAGATTACCGTCCAGCAATAAGTGACCCTTTCATATATAGATGATGAATGCGCGATTCTAAGATGAAGAGTCCGGTTGGGATAATTAACAAGAGGCGGGGTGTCCCAAGAGAAGAAGAGTGAAACAAAGACTTGGCAAGCTTGGAAGCAAATTTCTAGGCAAACTGCTATCGTATGAAAGTGATTCGCTTTAATGGAAAAAAATTATACTAATCTTAAAAGTCAAATAAATGCTAATAGTTACCATTTAGTTAGTTAAAAGGGAAAATGAATGTAAGAAAGAGAAAGAAAAAAAAATGAAAGATGGGGTTCTGAATTATTGAGTCATCAAACAAAAAACTACTTAATAAAATAAGTAGGAAATTTAACTTAATAAAATAAGTCATTTTTCAGTTGTTAGTCTTTATCCCTCATAAAGGTTCTTCTCATTCTTATCATTCCTTCATTTTTCCTATACATTTCTTCTCTCAACTAACTAAGTACTTAATTTTTAAGCACGTAATTTATTAAACATCACCTTATACGTACCAACCAATGCTCCTCAAATATTCCAGTGGTATGTAAAAGGCACTTATTTATTATTAACTAAAACATTAATATGATGGATCCATGTGGCTCTCATTGCGGTACATGCCCCGTTGCTTCCTCCCTCTCACTCACCTCGCTGATTTTATTTTTCTTTATGTTTTAATTTCGCCTTCAAATGAGTAATAGAGTGCATGGTTTGAGAATTTGGGATATTTGCTTCTAATTTGTCTTTTACTCGACCATTTGAAGGCGAAATTAAATATTACACCCATGAGTTTTTTGCATGGCGAAATTTTTATATTTAACATCTTAGATTATGGCACGTTTGTTTTCAAGATTAAAATCACAAAAAATTTAACTGTAACTTTAACTCAACCCACTACACAATAAAAATATACATTTCTCAAGTCAAAAACTTTAACTTTAACTTTAACTCAACACACTACACAACATTTTGTCATTTTCTACAATAAAAATCAAAATTACTTTAACTCTGAAACCAAACGCACCATTTTGGTCGTGATATTTAATTATTTAAATTATTCACTATTGGATCTTTCTCCACAAAACTTCCCAAATTTTCTCCCTCTCTCCTCTCTCTCTTTTCCACCGTAACTCTGTTTTCTCTCCTCTTCCAGTTACTTTTCTAATTATTTGATTATTTACTATTAAAATACAGAAATTCTTTTAACTCCACGAAATAAGTTATATATATTTAAATATTATGAAAAATAATTGTATATTTAAGGAGATTTTATAACAGTATAAACAAATTATACTAAACCGCATGTAGCGCCGTTACAGAGTTTTGTATATATATTTTGGTGAGCATATCAATAACAATAGTTTTACTAACAACAAACTCAATTAATTGCGGCAAAGGAAAAAAAATAACTCAATTAATGTCTCCCTATCTTTCCATCGAAAGAGAATTCCCTATATTTCTTCTTACATGTGTAATTGTCACTCTTCTCAAAGTCGAACACACAAGACCACCGTGTATTGATTAAAACAGTTCCACGCTTGTACTTCCGGATACTATGATTTTAACAAAAAAAAAAGTTCAGAACACAAGAACAAAAGAGTGTTGCGCAGTATTGCACGCCCTCACCAGGAACAAAGAAATTCTAGGTTTGAATCTCCTGAATGAACTATCTATATTCATTTATTAGTCATTAAATTTTTTTCATTATACTACACTCATACTCATAGGTCTTGTTTGTAACCCAAGGAAAAAAAAAGGTCTAGCACTGAAGAACGCATCCACTTCTATAAAAGGGCAAACGGCCTTACGTGTTTGCTCCATAGCCTTGTTTTCTCTATATTCTCCTCATCTCCTTCCATCATTCGCCATACTTGCATTCTAAATATCTAGAGAAGAAGAAAGTCATTTCATTAGGAGCAAAGTAAAGAAAAATGGGTCATGTAGTATACGGAAGGATGGAGATTGATGTTGGGATCAGATCTCCAACAGAAAAGTTCCACAAACTGTTCAGCTGCAGGCCTCATCACATCCCGAAAATGTCCTCTCCGAAGTTAGAGGATTGCAAGTTGCATGAAGGCAACTGGGGAAAGGTCGGCTCCGTAATCTCTTGGCATTATGTCGAAGGTAAGGGACACATATACACACACATTACAAATATAACATATATATAGCAGCTTCATCCCTTGATGTCCTTCGGAACAAGTACAGTTCTTTTTTTCAAAACAATCGTATATGGCTTTATTATCAGGTGAAATTCATATACAATGATTTATTAGACTCATAATCTTTTTGACTCGATCATTTAGTTACTATTTCCTTCGTAAAAGTTGAGGTTCTACAGACCTCTTAATCGATGAAGTATTGACACCTTCATTCAATCCATTGGGAAAGTTGTTGGTAGATTCAATTTGTTATCTGAACAGAAGACAGTGTTCGTTACATTACAGTTTCTCTGGCTTTGAGGGTTTAATTTTTTTTTTCATTCCTCCGTTGGAGTAATATCGCAAGTGAAATATCAAAGAAATCCTAACCCCCCCTGTAACTTTTCGTTTGGACAACTGAAATGTCTAAGATGGAGAGAGGAAGGTTGCGAAGGAGAAAATCGAGGCCATAGATGATGAGAAGAGTTCCACCACCTTCAGAGTGGTCGACGGTGACCTGATGAAACTGTATAAGAAGTTCATCCTGATCTTTCAGGCCATTCCGAAGGAGGGGGGGACTGGGAGCATCGCGCGCTGGACACTGGAGTACGAGAAGCTGAGCGAGGAGGTCCCCGAGCCCTATGCTACACTCGAGTTCTGCGCTCAGGTCACCAAGGACATTGACTCTCACCTGACATCTGCATTTGGGGCCCAAGGACCTCTACCGGGTATCTAGTGTTGCATGTACGTTTCTGCATGCATGATTGCTATTGTGTGCAGTCTATGCTAAATAAGGAATTCGAGAAAGATGGTGTAGTGCAATAGCATGCGCACTTGTCTTGGAATTAAGAAGTTATGAGTTTGATTGTCTAGTGTGATCACGTGTTCATTTATTTATTTTCATTTCACTGTACAAGATCCTTGAGCCACCTTTGTAACAAAAAAAAAAACAATAATAAAAAGAAGAAACGGGTGACGGTGTATGTTGTTGTGGGTAAAACATGTACCGGGTTACAGTTTCTTAAGCCATTTGCGCACCGTTTTCATTTAAGGCCTACAGGTCTGGCCTTAAATTAGAAGCCAATCCGGAGTACTTATTAATAATGGAAATATATTGACTTTCCTGGCCTGCTGTTAATCTAAAGAGTTGAGTTGGCCTGGTGATAGATAAGCTTATAGATATTAAAATCTGTAACGGGAAAGGCGGAAAATAATTTTGGGATTCAGATCAATATTGAAAGCAATTCTGCCGATCACATATTTAGAAAGGAAATCCTAAATTAGAAGCCTATCTGATCGCATATTTAGAAAGAAATCCTGAGTAAATCTATACTTCAATTTACAACAAATAAATTTTCCTAAATTAATCGTAAAACAGATTTCCTCTCACGTCATATGATGTGGGCCGACATGGGGTGCCAGCTCGGGCCGTGTCATCTTCACTCTTATACAATATACAATATCTCTCTATAGAACAATTTAATTACTTAAAAGAAAATGAAATAATAAAAAAACACTATACACATACTAAAAATCATCTTCCTTTCATATACTCCGAATTGACCAAGAACTAAATCCTCCGAATCGAGATAAAAATTCAATCTCATCAAATCCCTAAAATTGGAATAAAATTCAATCTCACTGACCCACGACATGGATCGAGCTTTTACTTTAATATTTCCAACAACGGATCTTTTTTACGACACTCAGCCACACCTGAGATAAATCGATCCGGTTCGTGTCATTTCCAAACCAATCTAGAGCCTGTCATTTAAACATGGGAAAAATATATGATTTTCAAAATTAAAAAATTAAAATCAGAACAAATTAATTAATGATGAACTGGTTATTGTCACTCCAAGAATGGGTTCGACAGCTTCGACTAGCGAGAGAGAGGAGCTTGGGAATCAAATAGTTTGATCCCCACGAGATAATCGAATTCCTGGAGAAGAACACAACCCCGAAATGACTTTAGCTCCAATCAGAAGTATTAGAAATTAAACAAATTTGAGAGGGATGCGTACACCCACGCAGTAAATAAACCAGGAGATACTGCTTCCTCGATAAAACATCGAGTCAATCACTGATAGCAAGTCACATAGTGGGGTCAGCTCGGTTTGGAAATAATATGAACTGGGATATGATTTAGTATCGTCGAAAAAATGCATGGTAGAAAAGATAAAATTAAAAGTGTAGGTAGGGAATCTTCAAGTTAGGGGGCGTTTGGTTTCAGAGTTAAACTAAGTTTGATTTTGATTTTGATTTTGATTGTGGAAAAAGACAAATGAGATAGTATTATAAATTTGACTTGGGAAACGTGTGTTTTTGTTGTGTAGTGGGTAGAGTTAAAATCAAAATCATGATTCTAAAATTACATCATGAAACCAAACGGGCCCTAAAAAATGGAGGCAGGTGTATAGTTTAGATTTTATTAATAAAAATCTAACGGTTGAAATAGAAAATAACTACTATAGTTGTTAACCTCAAGAGGTTTGACCTAATTGTTAAGATACGCCTAAATTTGCACCCGATCTTGTGTTGGAATTTCTTTGGGGCCACCGGAGCGCCTTTGACGTGATTACCCGCTCTGTGTGTCGCCGGGGTTCACGGAGCCCCGGAAATTAGTCGGGCGAAACCTGAACACCCCGGATTAGCAAAAAAAAACAAAAACTACTATAGTTGTTTTTTCAGTCAATCGCTATAGAATCTCCACTTATATATAAACATATATATGTTGTTCGTATTTTTATATGACTATAGTAAGTATTTATTTATCATATTTTACTTACAATTAATATTGATAGCTCTAAGAACTAAGAAAGGAATGTCGCCATATAGAGAAGGGAAAAAAAAAAGATAAAAAGCACAGTAATATCTTACATCTACAATATATATAAAAGCGTGAAGTTCATTTTTTTATTTCTCCAAATTTATGATTTCACGTTCTACTTGTTCTCTCTATTTTTATCAAAGGGTTAATTACTTTTTTTCCACATTTTATTAATTATAGCACGAACTTTTTTTCTTGATCTAAAAATATACAAATTATCAAATTAATATCAATATTAGCACGACGTCATTTTTTTTTATCAGTGAGGCCTTAACGGCAGTCACCGCCCCTCAGTCCAAGTAGCCTGTGGTGATAAATGTTCCCGCTGACCCCATTGTGGGGGTGGTGTCTGTTGATGGCATTCCTGTCGTCGACCCCAAATTCGAGTCATGAGAGCCTCATCGAAGGCCACCGTTCCTGTAGAGTCGTCGGCTACCCCGATCGGGGGTGGCCACCAACAATTCCCATTTAAATTAATGTAAAGGTCAGTGCATGCTAATATTGATATCAAGTTGATAGTTTGTGTATTTTTAAGTCAAAGAAAAAAGTTCATGCTAGAATCGATAAAATATGAAAAGTTTGTACTTTTTATGTAATTAACCCTTTATTAAATTTTATAATTTCTTATATACCCCATTTTCCAATTACGACTTGCTTTTTCGTGAAAAGTAATGGTAATGCGGAAGATCGCTTTTTTTTTTTCCTGTACGAATGTGGGAGATCACTTACATAGTCGTCCATTAAATTCATTGATATATTAATTTCTACTTCTTTTCCGGGTTAATTCTAATTTTTTAGATAATATCCCAATTTCCAGTATTTTTAGCCACTCAAGAGATTGAAGATCACTCTTTCATTGTCAATTTTATGCCTTTTATTTTAATCTTTTTTGCATCCATTTTGTTGCTGTAATTTTTTTTTGTTGATTCCTTTTTTTTTTCTTTTGTTGCTTCCACAGTCGATTCAAGACCCTTTCATCGCTCTGATACCAATTCAAGAAGTTAGAGGCAACGATGTGAAGTGAATATTTCTGTATTGCTTACTTCTCTCAATGGATACAGTATAACAGCCTTACAGCAATATTGTACAGCTAATTAGCTAATCAAAAGGAGGAAATAAAGGGGAAATAACAGAAATAACATAAATAAGAAAAAGATTATGGAAAGGATCCCAAAATATCTTCAATCCATAATACTTTATTTCTTAGTCTTATTTATTTATTTATTTTGGAAGTTGGCATACTTTATCAAGTACCAAATCAACTTCAAATTCCAATGGCTGGTTCCCCTTGTCCTGTGCTTGTGATAAAAATTATTGATTCAATGTGCCGTTTGTTTGAAGCATTATAATAACACGGGATTGTTGGGCCATCAACTTTTTGTATAAAGGGAGAATTTTAGTAAATCTTCTTCGCCACATTACTACTATGAAATGTATTGTTTCTCCACTTATCTTATACACTAGATAGATGTCCATGCTATTTGTGGATTTTATTTAATTAATATGAAACTCGTCCTGATCCAAATTAAAAGATTTCCAGAAAAGTCTCATCAGCGAGGATTGTTGTGTATTCTTTTATTTCATGTTATCCTGTCTTCAGTGAATTCAGTTGGACTCTTCATAATAAAAAAAATAGTTAAAACTAAATTGATGGTCGTTATGAGAAATATCATAATAATTGAGTATTATTATAAAAATACTACGCTAGATTTAGTTGAGGAAAAGAGAAAAATTGGGAGAGTAGAGGGAGGAAGGGTAGTAAAAAAAAATTGAAAGTGGGTTGCTAAAGATATGTGAAAAGATTATCCCCCAATTTCTTTTTTAATATAATGACTATAAATTTGATAAAATTATTTACAATGTGTATTCTCGCAAATAGAATGGTACACAAAACTTTTTCTTTCTTATTTTTGTAATTGTATAGATACAAGCGAACTCTTACCACTACATTTTTGTTTTACACATATATAGGAAAAGGACTACAGTCCTCCCGGCGAATTTCGTATAAGCGAGGGCAGTGAATCGGACATCGGACATTAAATTTTATTAATGGAATACCCTTGCATGGTTTACAGAGATGTACTGGTTTTGTTTGCAAGTTCCATTCTTTGTAAAAAGAAATACTGATTTGGAGGGGAGTAATCTTTATTCCCCAAATTGTAAGAGCAACGTCTCCCACAATTTCTCAAAAAAAAATGGAAATACTGGTAACATGCATGCTTTAATGCATGGATGTAGCATTACGATCTCGCAACGCATGGCCATGCATAAATTTTTCTACATGTCTCAGAAAGGATTAGGATAAAGAGGTGATATACATGAGGAATCACTATGAAGAATTTCAGCATTTCTAGTAGAAATTCCGACAAACTATTGTCAACAGATATTTCAGCTTTCCCCATATGTACTAACCTGGCTCGAATATGGATTAATTAGAATCCATTAAACATATACTGTCAAGGCAGTGCCTATTGAAAAAAAATCAGAAATAGGTGGGAAAGTCAAAAACTTTTTATGATGGAAACTTTTTATCCAAATTTTTTCTGATAGAATATTCTTTCAAAAAAAATAGAAATTTGGTGGAATTTATAATGAAAATTTCATCCGAATTATGAAATAAGTATCTATGTAAAAAAATAAAAAATAAAATAGTAGCTTGAAGAATTAAAAAAAAATACACAGGCTAAAACAAATAATAAAATTGTAAGGCTACACAATCAAGGAGTCTACGCATTGGATTGCGCATTGGAGTTCCAAAATCGAGCTCATGGATCTGAATTTGTCTTGCACAAAATTAATTTTGCTGGACCAAGTCGCCCGTGGTCAGATTGGTCCAGTTTGGACCACTTCCTAGTGTCGTCCAGTTCATCAATTAATTATTGTTTAACATATAATAATACGAAATTTTAAAAAAAATCAAGTTTCTGACAGAAAATCTCTAAATAAAGAGTGGGATTTTGAACAGATCGATTTTTTTTTCCAAATGAAAAATCCATTTGAGAAAAATTATTCAACGGATTTCCGACAGAAAAATGTGTCGGTTTCCAATAGAAAATTTGCCAGAGAATTTCTCGACGAAACATTACCCATAGGAAATTGACGTTTTATTGACGAAATTCACTTTTTCTGAAAGATTTTTTCATCAGTAAAAAAATTCCTTATAGTCAGTTTCACATGGCAACTTGATGACTATAGAGAAGATAAAGAGAATGGGGTGTCTATATATATGTATATACGCGGGGAAAATATAGTTTTAGTCTTATACCTGTGGTGACTTTTATATTTTCATCATTTTTCTTATTTTTTTCCTATTTATATCTATTCCTTTGTTCCCTTTTCTGTTTCAGCCCTTCCGTAACTTTTTCTGTTAAATAAAGCTAATAATGTGTACGAATAAGTGGGGCCCATAATAGACCAAATTACAACATATGATTTTTTTTGAGCCGGCCCAACCAAAATTAATTCCGGTTCATGAAGTTTTTGTTGTAAATCTCATTGTTTGGCTCCATCCTCCTCCTCCTTGGGGGCATAGAGATTCTCCAGCTTCATGATATCAACAATCGAAAAAAAAAAAACAATTTAGTCAACTCATGGATAGCCAAACTCGGGGCCAATAATCTTACCTAGCCTCGTCTTATCCCCAGTTGAGCTACTATTTGGAAAGAGTTTAGAAAGGGGTTGAGCCCAGGTTTATTGGGGGAGCTAAGATTAGACACTAAAGCTGGGGACGACAGATGATATGAGGCATCAGAGACAAGCTTAGTCGGCGGAGCTTTAGAACGAGACGGAGTAGCTAGGGTGGTCGGCGCTTCGAAGCTGCGAGACAGAGACGATGGCAGAGATCGACAAAGACATAGAGTGAGAAGAACCAAGAATCGAAAGGGACTTAGCTCAAGGCTGAGGCATAAGGCTTGAGGTCGGACTCATTGGAGGATCTCTGGAGCTCTGGGTAGCTCTGAAGGAGGTTTCGAGCTCGGGAAAAAACTGAGGAATGAGCGAAGGGCAGCGATGTCGAGGGTTGACACTATAGTCTTGGTCAGTGTGAAAGAGGAAGGTTGGGGGCTTCGGTGCACTGTGGATGTAGTCACTTGCGCTGATAGAAGCGTTGGAGAAAGTTCAGGCTGAGCTCACCATAAACGATGTTGGATGGTCTTGCACGTGGCTGAGGTGCTGAGCTTGAGTTAGAGACTGTCGTGGCAGCGCTACTGGTTGTTGAGAGAAGAGGGATCAAAGATGGCTGTCAGTTGAGGAATGAGGGGGAGAAGCTCTAAGGTTCTTTTCTAGGAGGTGACAGATTTTTGGAAGGAAGAAGATGGAAGGAATTTTTTCTTGGGGAAAGTGAGAAATAAAGTCCTTCGGCTAAGGAATGGCTCGAAACTTTCTTGCTTGACGTTTTAATTTTTTTAAAAAAAATTCAAGACTTTGGACGACGCTTTAATGGGTCGTCCAAGACGCATTAACAAGTTGCCAACACGCTGCCAGCAAGTTGTCAGATCGCGAAATTTGTATATAAACCTCTCAAGTAATTAATGTGCACCCAATCATATCTAAACATGGTTGCCAAAAAATCACCGTAATGATCCAAATCGAACTTACTTGCACAAACCTCGTGAGATTTGTTTACAAACCTCTCGATGAATTAGTGTCAACCTAATCACATCTATCTATGGTTACCGAAAAATCACTGTAATAGCCCAAATCGATCATACTGGCATACTGTTTGTAATATAATTTGCCATCGACAAGAACCATCGTACAATTTTGAGTTTTATGAGACATCTCCCAGCTCATGTTATGGAAGCATGAATCATTTATTATCAAAACACCAAAAGTAGATATCACATCATTCGGATCTTGTACAAGAGCAATTACTTCATGACTTACTTGGTCGGCAGCCGAACGACCTTTGGTACTTCATCCTAAGAGATTAGAATATGCTAGGATATTGTTGATGGTCTAAAGGGGGAAGCTCATCAAGTGAAACTCGTAGATGTAGAGGCATCAAAAGCTTCAACTCCAACCCATAATTATTTCACCCCTCAATCAACAGCTATAAGTACACGTCAATGTAATTACCCTTTCCTAATCTCTCAATATGGATAACCATTGATAATATGATAAACGATTCTTTCATGCAAATATACTGCTTATAAATTATTTTTTTTGTTCTTTATATAATTAAAATTTTATTAATGTCGTATCTAAATTATTTTTGAGAAAATAACTAAATTTTCAATTTGTTTCAAAACACTTTTACGTTTAACTTAAATTTATCAATTAGACTTTTTTCTTTTGGGCAACCGAAAGGCCCATTAATGAGAAAATATAATTATCTTTTTGGTATACGTGCCAAATTCTAATAAATCCTTCAGTTAATATATACTATATATAGATTGTGAAATCATAATTTTACTAGTAAGATGGGCCGAGCATTACACCGTCTTTTGCAAATTGAATTTTTGAATTTGTACATCGAATATACCGTTAGACTTTTGTCATGCTATTTGTGCTCACCCGAATTTTATCTCGTCAAGGCACGCATGCGCACGCCTATGCAACGAGACTTGGGAGTGTCCACCTTCCTGGGGACGCGCGACGGACGCTCGTGAGAAGGAGTCGCCACTTGCCATTTTACGACTCGAAAGTCGAGGGCCGGCAAGTTACTCGGGTCTAGGGGTACGGGGGTACATCTAATTGCTAAAGCATATAGTCTGCGAAAATCGAGGTTCCGAATTCGGGAGTTATGTTACGTGCGAGCCTATATCTCGCACGCCCTATCGGTACTCTAGCTTGTCTAGGCTTGTCATTTTAATTTAATTACCGCTTAATTAAGTGCTGCTCATCTTACACGTTTTGACACCGTAAATTCGAAGAAACACTCCGACCGTCCACTCTCCGACCGGGATTCTTACATGAATGAATGTACAATAGAAATCCTTACATTGTCCTCTCAAATAAATAAAATACAAATTACAACAACTGAATCCCTGTTGGTTCGCGTTCGGTTATTATTCCACTCGTGCTCACCGTGTGGTTTGAAAAGACTGGAATTGAAATTAAGATGCACGCTCAGTGTTAGGGGATTGGACCCCGTGATCTACGGTTGGGGCGTTGGACCCCGTATGGATCGTATTCTAAAGGATCGGGCTCGATCCGCATAACAAACAAGTGCAAGAATGTAACAAGCGGGCACAATAAACAAATAATAGGGTTTTGTTATTGCCGAATTTACGTGAATTAACCGATTATTAACCGGAGTATCTTAGCATGCAAATCCTACCCAAAAGCAGACAAAGTGGGTACAGGGTGTGAATCGATCAAGGATCGCCTCGGGAAGGTATTTCGCATTTGGCATTGTTTTCCAAGGACCTGACGTACGTGACGTCTGTTATCAAGTCTTGTGTTTGTGGGTTGCTTTTAAGATTATTCTATGTTGTGACACTACTATTGTTACAAGTTATTACCGAACATGGATTCCGCCCGTAAGTCGTAGAATCTAGTGCCTATCCCGCTATTGCCCGTTTTTGTCTTAACCAAGTACACAATTAGTCCGATATTTGTATTTTGAGCCAATCCACCCGAACCAACTACCCGAGACTATGCTAGAATAACAAAAACTCATCGTTCGGATAGAGCGGGCTATGTAGATGAACCTGCGCCTAGATAGGTAGCCCATCCCTACCCTAATACGGCAATGCTTCTCTTATTCTAAGTCTAGGGGTGCCGCTAAGTTTCAAATAGACGATTTTGCCATTGAGGTGAAAATTATTTTTGGAAAAGAGAGATTACACGGTGCGGGCCACCTCGGCCTATGACCGGCACTAACCGATCCCTTGGACCTTCCAGGGTTATCAAGAACCCTAAAAAGCCAAATGATCGATTAATCTATCCAGAAGTGATCTAAGAAGAACTTCCAAGCCCCGACATGAGTTTCCTGAAATCAGGTGAAGCCTCGAGTCAAGACGCGCAAGTCCTTCCTAGACGTCCATGTCACATCGAGCCAAGTGTCTCGGGTTTTATAAATTTGCAAGTTTTGAGAAGAGCACCAACGCATGTTTGCAACCTATGGACGCGTGTTACCAGTTTATTACCAATTCGTGCAAAATTATTAGGGCCGAGTGAGTTAATTAATCGCATGAACGTCCCAATTACCCCGTTAGTGGGATTATTGATTAAATTAATTAATGTTTTGCCAAATGCTCTAAATATGCGGGTTTCAGGCCATTGAGCCGATTATTGATGGACCATCCGATGCGAATCCTAATTCCCGACCACCTTGGGATTTAAAAATTAATTTTAGGTCGAGTTTGCATGATTAAACCGATTCATGTGAGGTTTCGGTTAAAACGAGAAAATAAAGCATTTAAATACGGATCAAGAGCACATTATCACGTCAAGCACGACAAACATATATATTTTATACAATCGGTGCCGCCATGATCATGATAAACACATACAAACATACACAAACATAATATTAACGGAATCGATAAAACGACACCGACTCATGTAAGCAGAAAATCATGCAAATAGCACGTATTATCATATTGTATACGTATAATTACAGAAACAAAATATTTAAACGGGGCGCATACGTTGTCGGTCGGGAATCCATGTAGGAAAGGGTTGGGTATCTTTAGAAAAATGTTCAGGGACTGATTTGAACAATTTTAAAAGAATAAGGACTGATTTGAAAATTCGAATAAAGTTTCAGGGGACTGATTTGAAATTATGGAAAAATTGGGGACTGTGTAAGAATTACTGAAAATGTCCCAGGACTTGTTTGAAACGAATTTAAAAATTAGGGTTGATCTGAAAAGTAAAAAAAATTCCCCAAGGACCAAACTGAAACAACTTTAAAAGTTTCTGGAACTGGCTTAAAAATCCTGAAAAATTCAGGGACTGATTGGAACGTGCTAAAATGGCCGGGACTCGACTGAAACGAATTTTAAAATTCGGGTCGGATCTGAAAAGGGTGGAAAATAAGCCCCGGGACTAAACTGAAACAACTTGAAAAGTTCCTTGGAGTGCTTGGAAAATTCTGGAAAATTCAAGGATTGATTGGAAAATGGTAAAAATGGGTGGGACTTGAATGAAACAAATTTTAAAATTCGGGGCAGATCTAAAAAAAATGCATCCTCAGGACTGAAATGAGACAAAACAAAAAGTTCGTAAAACGAGTTCGGGACAAATCCGATCAGCCACGCAACCCAATAACGCTCATTTCACATCATAGCCATTCAAGCAAACATTAATATTCAAAAATGGAGCCCTAAACATGCCACTAAGTCCGGAATTTACCTAGTTCGGGAAGTTGAGGGGTGATTCTGTAAATAAAAAAAAGTAAAAAAAGATAAAAATGCTGGACGAGTTGGACCGGACTGTGACGGGCCGAGATCCGGTGGGGGGTGGACTGGGCTGAATTGGTTCGAGTGGGCCGGACTGGCTATTGGGCCAAAGGAATTCGGACTGAGGGGGGGCGGATCGAGCCGGGCTGGACTCCTGCTGAAACGGGCTGGGCCGCTGGAGGACTGGGCTGGGCCGCCGGAAGCTGTCTGGGCTACTGGACTGAGCTGCTACCTGTGCTGGCCCGGAGAGGAGGAACTGGCAGTTAGCAAAATAACGAAACAAAAGAGAAGAAGGGAGGTGGTTCGGGGCGGCCGAGTGGCTCGGGTGGCGGTGAGAGGCAAGCTAGAGGCCGGATGGGGAGCTGAGGGAGTCGAGGTGAGGGAGAGCGGGAGAGTGAGTTGAGGGAGGGCGTGAGAACCGGGATCCGAGTTACGGGTTTTCGGGATCGGGGAGCTGTGGGGGTCCGGACCGAACGAGCTCCGGGTTTTCGAGAGAATGAGCGAGCTGAAGGAGAGTGTGGATTGTCAGAGAGAAAAATCGAGCTGCGGGCCATGAGCTATGGGAGACCGTGTGCTCCGAAAAAGGAAAATCGAACCCCGGTTTCTGTGAGCTGTGGTTTTTTTTTTTTTGAAAAAAAACTGAGAGAGAGAGAAAGTGAGAGAGAGAGTGATGGCGTGCTCGAAATCCGTTGGCGTGTGCGGAGCTGTTGGCGTGTGTAGAGGGGGCGGCAGGCTCGAGTTCAGTCGGCACAGAGGGAGACCGGATGGGGGACAGAGGAGAAGAAGAAGAAGAAAAGATAAAAGAAAAGAAAAGAGGAAGAAGAAGAACAGGGAATTGGACGGGAAACAGGGAGAAAGGAAAAGCCTCTGTTCTTAATCGGACGTCGAAAAATAATTCGAGACCGTCATCGTACTCATAAAAATTCGTTGGTCGATATAATGCGATAAAATTATTTTCGATCTTGAATTTGGTCCCGAATTTTGAAAATTGACGTCGATGTACGCGAAATTCGAAAACGTCACAAATAGTATTATTTTTGACAAATCATAAAATTGATGTTAAATTAGGAAAATTTGCTATTTCCAAAAAGTCATGAATACTCAAGTAATTAATCGAAAATACTTTCTTCACGAGTGGCAAAATGACGATTTTACCCCTCTAGAGCTGGTGGACCAAAATTGGATACTGACATTATTCTATTCAAGTTACGAGATGCCCCGTAATAATTATTTTCCTTAAGTAAACATAATTTATATCCTAAAATCGTTCGATCTTCTTCCTAGTGTGGCAGATCTAGAGGTTCTAAATTGTCTGTACTTTCATGAAATTCATGCTTTAATAGGCACCTTTATAATATTTTTTGCTTTTTTTTAGATGGGCAATGAATATAATAATAATAATTATATTATTATTATTATTAATTTAGAAAAGTGTTATGTATTTAATGCAAAGACTTGAAGAGATTTTCAATCTTGGGTTGCGGATTTGCCAAAAAGGATTTTGTGGCATATTGTTTTTCAGCACTCCGTTTTGGTCAACGGCTCTAGGGGAGGGCAAAATTATCATTTGGTCGCCTATCGGAGGGAAGTATGTTGACTAATTGCCCAAGCATTCACGGCTTTTAAACTAAGGGGACATTTTTTTTAATTTAACTTTAACTTGATATTTTTCAGGAAAAATACTTGATGGGACATTCTAGGGCCTTACGCGCGTCAAATTTGAATTTCAAAATCTGGAACAAAACTTGAGGTTGAAAAATATTTTTCATATAATACCGATCCTTAAATTTTTCTGAACACAACGATGTTTTCAGATCATTTTTTGGATGTCTATTCGAAAGAGGATAAATTCGGAAATAATCAAGTAATTAAGATCAAGGTGCATCAGAGATTCAATTTTATCGAGATCCGGTCTATATTGATACAAATTGAAATTCTCATAGAGTCAATTATTTCTTGAATTTTGCGATTTCAAAATTCTCGTTTCGAAAATGCCGACGGATTCCGAGAAATCGACTTTTTCACCCTAAAGACGCCGGTAAGAATTTAAAAAAAACAAAAGAAAAGAAAAACAACGTCAGAAAGGGTTGGCCCTTTTGACCGGCCCCTCCTTTTTCTTTCTTTTCCTTTTCTCTCTTCTTCTGTAACCGGATCCTCCTGTTTTTTTTTTCTTTTCTCTTCTTTCCTCTGCTTGTCTCTTTTCTTTATCTGCAGCTCTAATGGGCCCCATTCTTCCCTTTCGGATGAAACCTGCAACTCTCTCAGTCCTGACAGAGCAGACAGAACATAGATAGTAGACAGAAAAGGAAAGCAAACTGAGGGGTAGCAGAACAGATCGACTAGGAAAACCAAAAAAAAAAACAGAAATAGAAAATAAACAAAAAAAATGGGGAGGAGGAGAGGATGGCATTTCACTCTCGACCCTCACCTCGAGCTCTTCTCGAGAGTCACCTCGATTTTTCCTTTACCTCACAGCTCTCTCCCCTAGCTCAGCTCACTCGAGCTATCTCTCCCGCAGCTCAACTCTCTCCTAGTTTCTTCCTCTGAGCTCACTAACTCGTCCCTCAGCTCGAGCTCTCCCTCGATTCACCAGCTTTCCCCTCAGCTCACAACTCTTACTCTCTATCTCTCTCCCCGGCTGATACTCTCTCTCTCTCTCTCTCTCTCTCTCTCTCTCTCTCTCTCTCTCTCTCTCAGTTCAGATCGATCCTTCCCTCTCTGAACGGGCCATCACCATCTACTGTCATGATCCTCACGTACCAGAAGCTCACGACCCTCTCTGAGCGGAACCATCATCACCTTCTCTGCTCTTCAGAGCTTCTTCTCCTTCACCACTCCTCCCTCATGTAGCCTTTGACAGCGATTTTTCCCTTGACCACCAGCTCCTCTCTTTGGGGTGAGATCCTTTGGCTTCCTTTCTCCAACTTACTCTCAGCAAAAAGCGAGATAGACAACCTTCCCTTCTTCCGGCTATCTCCATCACCGTTACCATGGTCACAAGAATCCTCACTCTCATCCTGGATACTCTCCATGAGCGTCAGCTCACGCAATCTCTCTCTTAATCTCTCTCGCTCACTCACATACTCAGCCCCTCCCTAGCTCACACTCTTGGACTCTCTCGCTTCCTTTCCGTCTCACCCTCATCACTTCACAGACTAGAACCCATCACCATCATTGTTCTCTTCTCTTCTCCGTTACGGGAAAAATACTTCTCATCCCTCCTTCCCTCGCACACGGTTCGACCTTGCACCAGTAACTTTATCGTCCCTATCTCATCTGGTTGTCACTCACGCCCACTACATCCATCCCTTCTCCCTCTCCTGGTTCTCATCCTTGTACCATTAACTTATGCTCTTGATCCCTCCCAGAACCGACCGGCAAAGCTCCGCCCTCAGACCTCTCCCATGACTGTTGTTGCTGTATTGAAGAATTGCTTTCGAGTTATTGTTTGTCGTTTTGCTGCTCTCTCGTGTTCTGTTTGCAGGCTGGCGCGGCTGGTTTTTGCCATCCAAGGTCATTCGAGCCGCTTTCCATCTATTAGGGACCTCCTCAAAATTCTTATTGCGCATTGTTGCTGCTCCTCGATCCTTTCTTGGGGTCCTTGAGCTGTAGCGGAAACGGCCAGTAGCTCCTTGGTCCTTTACAGTTCCGTTCCAGCCCTTATCCGAGGCATTTTTGGAGCCTTATGGGGCTCATCCCCTTGGAAAAGTATAAGTTCCGAACCCTAATGGCATGATTCAGGCTTGTTTTTTGGATGATTCAATGTATGCATGAATGACAATCATGAGACGTGCGCTTTAATTAATAATAATCATAAACCAGTTTAATGTTTAAACTCTAGCCTTTAAAACCATAACATACGGTAAAAATCAAATCGAGCCGGGGTCTATATGAACATGACTCAATGTGCACTTGGATTCAAGGAATAAAGTCGATTAAATGCATTAAAACTAGCTTAATTGATCATTCAGACTTAAATCGAGCAAATTCAATTTTATTATGATAATTTTGCCCATATTCATGTGTTTTGGAATGATACGTCTTTGAAAAACCTCACACAAACCAGTTTAATCAAGTAAAGTCGGTTAAAAGAAAAAAGAGTTAGATTTTAATTTCAAGACAGTCAGGAAAATAGGGTTTATCGGGTGGTCTACTAATAGCCGTCTAGACGGCTTGAGGCTCGCAAATTATTGCGTTCAAAAGATTTTATTTATCTCAATAATTCCACACATGGGTAATCGGGACGTTTCACTCGGCTAAATTAATCCACTCGGCCTTTAATAAATTGCATGAACCGGCCAATAACCTGTAATCGAGTCGACGGTTAAAGAACTGTTAGTCATGCCCTTTAAAAATTCACAATTTCAAAAGCTTTGAGATACGTGTCATGCGTAGCATGGATATCCAGGGAATACTCGTATATCTTGACTTGAGTCTAGGCCCGATTTGAGGCGGCTCAAGCCGGGATACACGAGTCCTCTTTAGATCACTTCCGGGTGGAGCGACCGGTTTCTTGGCTTTTTCGAAGCCCTTACGACCCAGGTGGATCCGAGGGATCGGCTGACACCGGCTACCGACTTTCGATAATCCGTGTCACAAGATCTTGATTTTTACACACATATTTTTCGATTCAAATGCATGACCACGAGTTCTTGACCAGCCGACACTCTAGGCATTAGAATGACCGAAACATACCGAATAGGAAAAGGGGCGGGCGTCTGTCAAAGTGTGATTGTCACTCGTATTCCTCATCTTTTTTCCATCTGTATGTTTCTGTCACCCTAATGTAAAGTCTGGCGTTGAGGGAATTGGATTAGAGGCACGAGCGAGGACGGCCCGTGAAAGGTTGTCCGGGCCCTCATAGGTTATGTGCAAAGATCTTGGCACCCTCACGGTGCTTCGTGTCCCCATTTCCCTAGGTTTGTGCTTAGAACGGGTCAAAAATACGAAAAACAACGAATCTCAGACCCAACCTAATCAAATAAGGGCAAATAGTCAAGTAAAGGGTTAGGTTTCGAGTTTTAGGCGAAAACACACTCTTGTCATAATCTGTAAAAACCATATTGTCACAATACATAATAATTTAAAAGCAATCCACACTTTCGAGACTTTACTAGAGACATCATGTCTGACGGGTTGTTTAAAGTACCATCGAATGCTACATACCCTCTTCATGACCCATTCACATCAAATACGCCATCTCATTTGTCCGTTTAGAGTAGGAATTTATCTGCTAAGCAACCTCGGTCCATAATTCGTTAATCATGTAAACCCGGCAATATACACAAGTCGTCTGTTTTTTTCTGTATCGATTTGATTTTGTATGATTTTTTCTGTTTTCTTGAGAGTCGAGCCCAACCCTTTAGGATATGATTCACACGGGGTCCAATGCCCCTAACCATCGATTACGGGGTCTAACGCCCCCATACACCCGAATGTGCGACTCGAGTGCGGAATGGGGTCCGACATTGAGTCACCCTTTCGACCCACGTGCTATCTAAGTGGGGGATGACTTGGGTCAGGAGGTGTGAAACAATGTTAGACAATCACCTGGGAGCTCGACCGATCCCGCGGATATCTTGATGATCATCTGGTCCTCCTAGGACCTTCTGGTTCGGTCGGACTTGACCCTCGGCTCTCATGAGCCCACTTTCGATTTTTCTTAAACAAACGGTGAGTTTGAGCGAAATAATGGCCGAAAGTGAACCGACCGGGATCCAACCATTGTAATTTATATTTTTATTTATTTGAGGGAACAGTGCAATGATTTTTTTTGTACATTTATTCATGTAAGAATCTCTGTCGATGAGTGAATGGTCCGAGTGCTGAATTGACCGAGTCGATCTACTTACCTTGAGACAAGTAAAACCAATGCTTCGTGGTTTCGGTTCGCACGAAATGTCAACTATCACGATCTGATGAACCGTTATATGAGGACAGCGAACCGAATCCTCGATGTGCGGCCCTACTCCTCTCTCGGGCTGTAGTCCGAATCGATAATTTTCTTCGAATTTACGATATCAAAACGGGTAAGACGAGCGCAGTATAATCACGTGTTAAATAAATAAAAGTGGTAAGCCCTAGGCAAACATATTATCGATAGAGCGTGCAGGATATCGACTCGCATGTAATAGAACCTCCGAATTCGGAATTTTTGGTTCTGCAAGACCAATGCCTTAGCCACGTGTGTCAGAGAGGTGTGTTGAGGATAGCAAATACTTCAAGCTTTAATGATTAGTTTTGATGATATAGTGTCTTCCACTTAGGTAGTGACTCCACTTCTTTACTGCATAGAGGATAGCAAAAAGTTTCTGTTCATAGACTGAGAGTGACATGTGTTTAGGAGCTAATACTCTACTAATATATGCTATTGCATGTCCCCCTTGTTGCAACACACCTCCTATTCCCACCCCTAGAAGCTTCAATCTCTGCCACAAATTCTCTTAAGAAATCAGGTAGTGCTAGCACCGATGTTGATGTCATAGCCTCCTCGAGTTTCTCGAATGCCTTCTAAGCTGCCTCGTTCCACAGAAAAGAATCCTTCTTCAGGAGGTTAGTAATTGGTTTACTAATAACCCCATAACTCCTTACAAACCTTCTATAATAGCCTGTGAGACCCAAGAACCCCCTCAGCTGTTTCACTGTCGTGGGTGAAGGCCATTCCTGGACTGCCCTTAACTTCTTAGGGTCAGTTGATACCCCTGCAGCCAATACAAAATGCCCCAAATATTCTACTTTATCTTTCCCAAAGCTACACTTGGATAGTTTTGCAAATAGAGAATGTTCCTTGAGCAAGGAAAAAACCTTCATTAGATGTTCCATGTATCTCTGCCCATCCTGGCTAAAGATCAAGATGCTGTCAAAGAAAACCAGGACAAACCTCCTGAGATAGGGTCTAAACACTTCATTCATCAGTCCTTGGAAGGTAGACGGTGCATTAGTGAGCCCAAAAGGCATCACCAGGAACTCGTAGTGCCCTTCATGAGTCTTGAAAGCTGTCTTGTGCACATCTATTTCATGCATTCTGATCTGATGGTAGCCTGCCCTTAGGTCAATCTTCGAAAAAATGGATGACCCATGTAGCTCATCTAGCAATTCTTCCACCAAGGGAATAAGAAACTTGTCCTTAATGGTCAAATTGTTAAGACTTCTGTAATTCAGGCACATCCTCCAGAAGCTATTTTTCTTCTTCATCAATACTATAAGGGATGAGAAGGGGCTGTGGCTGGGTTGAATAGTTCCTACTTCCATCATTTCTCTAGTCATCTTCTTAATGACGTCCTTATGTAGTGCAGCGTACCTGTAGGGCCTTATGTTCACAGGTTGGGCTCCTTCTTTAAGAGGAATCCTGTGATCTTGTGACCTTTTAATGGGTAGGCCTTTAGGTTCTCTGAAAATATCCTCGAACTCCCTTAGTAGTGACCCCAGTTCAGGTGTTTCCCGATGAAATTCACTACCGTTGAGCTGTACCCTGCTAGTACAAGCCATTTCTAGTGTGCAGAGTTGTACTCTAGCTAACCGGTCTCTTCTTTGCAACAACTTCTCCATTTGTTCCTCCTTGATGGTCTTGAGCTCCTCCGAGTCAGTTCCTTGTGGCACACTCTCCTTGCCTTCTACCATAAATTTCATATGTAGCTCCTTGAAATTCCACAGAATGTCTCCCAAAGTGGATAGCCACTGCACCCCAAGAACTATATCATAACTTTCCAGAGATAGTAATAACATGTCAGCCTCATACTCTCTCCCTTGCATCCTCCATTGGAACTTCTTGCACATTTTCTCACACCTTAGCTCTTTTCCATTGGCTATGGCCACCTTCACAGCATGTATCAACTCAGTTTGACACCCTAACTTCCTTCTCCTTTCTTCATTCAAAAAATGATGCGTGCTTCCTGAGTCCACAAGGATATGTAATAATCGTTTGCCAACTGAGCCAACTACTCTAATAGTCTAAAAACTTCGAGTAGTCGAAAGGGCATGCGGTGATATTTGTGGTGGTGCCTTTTGTTGTTTGTCCTCTTGTCCCCCTTCTTGTTCCTCTTCGATTGCCTCTACCTCAATAGGAAAGGCTTGTCTTCTTGAGCATTTGTGTCCATGTACAAACTTTTCCTCGCACTAAAACACTGATTCTTAGCTCTTCTTTCGTCCATTTCCTTTTGAGTAAGGGTTTTGTGAGGGCGAATGTGCAGTGGGGCGATGTTTCTTTAAGGAGCATGGCTAGGCAGAGGCAGCAGTCCATTGCCCGTGCCCTTGTGGGTTATTGTTGGTGAGTGTTTGTGGGTGATAATTAGGCTAGGTTTAAGTGTAATTGCTGGAGTTTTTGGGAAGGTGCGTAGTTGTTACTGGAGAAAACATTGAGCAGTTTTGGAACAGGTGAACCAGGTTTATGGAGGGCTGTGTATGTAGATTCTTGTAACTTAGCTAGAAAGTAAGCTTGGGTTAATGTAGTGGGATGGACCATACGAATGGGTAGTTGGATTTCGACTTTCAGTCCCCCTAGGAAATGGCTAAGGGCATCAACTTCAGTGACAGTGACCTTGTTCAATAGTGCATCAAACTCCGTCATATAATCCTGCACTGACCTAACTTGCCTCAGATTCTTCAAGTCAACCATAGGGTCTTCATATCCCGAGTCACCAAACCTCGCAACCACTCCAGCTACATACTCACCCCAGCTCACAGTTTTTCCTTCTACCCCCAATGACCTCACATAAGGCTGGTGCCACTGCAGAGCTCGCCCCTCTAGGTGAATAACAACCAACTTCACTTTGACTTCATCAGGGGTCTCATCTACCTCAAAAAGCTACTCACACTGGTATAACCACTCCCTAACCTCATCACCACAGAATCTAGGAAACTCAAGCTTGCCCATTCTATTGGTAGTGGAGTAATGCCCAACTTCCAAGTTAGTTGAAGAAGGCGAGGGTCTTTCAGACTTACCCGACTGTAGATGAGCCATCAGTTGATTCTGCTGCAAAGTAAGTCCACTAACAATCTCTGCGAGTTGATCGATACGACTACTGATGTGGTTCTTAAGTTCCACCATTGCCTTATCTTTTTCTTCCAGTGCAGTTGCTAATTTGATCATCTCCTAGTTACAAGTTTCTCCCGCCATAATTGCCAGGAAAGGAGCTCTGATACCACTTGTAACAGACTAAACGAAATGGAGAAATAGACAAGGCAGATGCAGAGAAAAAAGAGAAGATTGAAAGAAGAGAAATAGCATAGATGAGGAAGAATAATCAGAGAAGCACTTTTCTTCATTCAAAGGTAAAAATGAGATGATTACATCAGTGCTCTTTTTATATAGGAGATCACTGATTCACGCCTTCCTTGCTTCTCTCGTAACAAACTGAGTTAGATAATATACCCCCAAACTTTCTATTTTTCTATTATAGTCCTCCATTTCTAATTTATTACAATTTGACCCTTTCCCTTTTTAACCTACGACAAGTTGCCTGCAGATTACACGGCCGAAGTTGTCGTTACCTTCTATGTAAGTGTCTCGACCGTTAACGACCCACCAAGAGGATGTGCGAACAGTACTCTTTGCTATTTGATTTCTTGATCATGCCTAGTTGAACTAGGAACTTGTATCGTTAGTTTCTATCACCAAAGATCGCTACTTGAATCTAGTTAATCACCTAGTTCCTAATCATTTGTTACTGGGGCCTGTGTTTGAGGAATATTGTGTCGATCGACCCACTACTCTAGTGTTAAACATATCTTGGGTGGCTGCAAATGTCAAATGGGGATACATACGAGAAGAACCATGACGAAATCGATTTTGAGTTCTTGGGCAACATAAGAGGGAAAGATTGGAGAATCTAGACTAACATTTACAGGAATGGGAGCATGATTGCTGGCAGAGAAGAGAGATACAGCCTCTGGTTTGACCCAGCTGAAGATTTTCACCAGTACAGCATCCTCTGGACTAACTCTGAGATCGTGTGAGCTTCTATCTGATCATCAAAAGTGAATTGTTACTTGTTGCTCTGCTTCCATATGGCTTTAGTTCTTAGGTCCTTTTTTCATGGGGAGGAGAGCTGGTGTTAGTTTACGATAGTTTAGATTGAAATTCTCGGCTTTAGGGGTGCTTCTTTTTGCTGCAAATTGCATAGTAATATTCTAGGAAAATCATAACCTTCAACGGAGTCTATTTTAATTGGGATTAGTAATTAGAACTGGTATTCGTTTCCGTCGATGATTGTAGCAATATACTTTGCCTGTTGTACTTATTTGCTTAAGATATAATAATCGGTGCAGGTCATGGTTTTGTAGTACAGTAATTGAGATGAGGTTAGGCAGCACCATTTATGCAGTAGTTTACATTCAAAACCAACCACTTCCACCACCAACCAATGGCAGAATACCATGTTGTCTTATTAAGTTTTTCTTTTGTTCGGCCTAGAATCTTTTGAAGACGATTAATACAGAATTGTGTCATTCTCTATCTTAGCTTTTGTCCAGAAAGATAATTATATTGATGATAAAACCGTCCCGTATATCATATACTAAGGCCATGACTTTCGGTACAAACGGTAAAGGTTGCTGCATGCACTCTTAAATTAATAACCCACATTTACTGAAACCAGCACTACAGCTAAGCCTGTTCATCACTTAATTATTATAATTCAGTGGGCCTGATTCTCCTTATGTTAAATTGGTATTCAGTATACCGTATGCTGCGTTAGGATACCGTTTCCAACTTATCGGCAAAGTACTTATGTCTGCTTTTTATCCATCTTTAGATTCTATGTAGACAATGTCCCCATCAGAGAGGTGAAGAGAACTGAAGGGATGGGCAGGGATTTCCCCTCCAAGCCGATGTCTCTCTATGCGACAATATGGGATGGCTCTGACTGGGCCACCAATGGTGGGAAATACCGTGTCAAACTACAAGTATGCTCCCTACGTGGCTGAGTTCTCGGGCCTTGTCCTCCACGGCTGTATGGTTGATACAATCGAGCGGCTCTCAAGGTGTGACCACGACGTGAGCTTCAGACTCATCCCTACAGGCATCTCCTCAAAGCAGAGGAACCGGATGGGAGATATTCGGAAGAAGCACATGACATACTCATACCGCTATGACCAGGCAATTATTGGCTTCGAGGGTGCTTCTTTCTGTTGCAAATTGCATAGTAATATTCTAGGAAAATCATAACCTTCAATGGAGTCTATTTCAATTGGGATTTGTAATTAATAGAACCGGTATTCGTTTCAGTCGATGATTGTGGCAATATAACCTTTATTGGTATTTCGAGCTATTGCTTAGTTGAGCAGAAAAGCTCGATCTTTACTTTACTACTCTGAGCTGAGTTGAACAGAAATGATTCATGGGTCAATTTTATTATGACCAGTGGACCAGAGGCCTCTGATTTTCTTAATCTATATTATTATTTTCTTATATTTTATATTATTTTCTTTAAATAATAAATATTATTAATTTTATAATTAAATATGCGGTCTGACCCATCAAATTCCCGGTTGAATTCATAAACTCATGAACCTATAGCTCGGCTGGTTCGATGTCCGATCCAGTTCTGATAACACTGTTATTTAGTGTTAATTTAGGAATGTAAACTATCGGAGAATGAGAAACCCCTGAGGCTCCCTTGCAACCCAAAAAAAAGGTGTCTCTTATAGGGGTCACCTACGTATACGGTCAATTAATTTCTATTTACACGACATATGATCATATCTTTATGATGGAAAATCCATATTTATATTATATTATTGAAAATCATTAATACAACTATATGAACTATTTTATCTCAACAATATATATTTACATCTATATTACAAATTGGAGAAAGAGCCAATTACATAAAGAAGATAAAAAATTAAGAACCGCTAAATTAATTAGAAGGAAATTAAAATAAATTTAGTATCTATACTACTATATGAAGGACAGACTTGGTGTCCCCAGTAATTAATTTTTATTTGATTTTGGCTAATTGGCCTTGATATTTTATTGGAGGAAAATTAAACAAAAGAATAAATGTAGAAATAGAGTTGTGATATTGTTCAAATTTTGAGCTCTTTTCTCTTCTTGCGCGTCTTCTCTCAACTTTCCCAGCCGTATCCCACGGAGTCCGTTGCTTCCTCCCTCTCACTCACCTCGCTTATTTTATTTTTCTTTATGTTTTAATTGTGCCTTCAAATGAGTAAACGAGTGCATAGTTTGAGAATTTGGGATATTTGCTTCTAAATTATTCTTTTACTCAACCATTTGAAGGCGAAAAATATTACACCCATGAGTTTTTTGCCTGGTGAAATTTTTATCTTTAACATCCTAAATATTTTATATTTCACCATGCATACCATGGGTGTAATATAAATTATTTTAATTGTTCACGACCTGATATTTCTCCAGAAACTTCCCAACTTTTCTCCCTCTCTCCTCTCTCTCTTTTCCACCGGAAATCTGTTTTCTCTCCTCTTCCCGCTACTTTTCTAATTATTAATTTTATTATTTAATATTAAATTACAAAAATTCTTTTAACTCCACAAAATAAGTTATATATATTTAAATTTTATGAAAAATAATTGTATATTTAAGGAGATTTTATAACAGTATAAAAAATTATAATAAACCGCGCATAGCATGGGTTCAAAGTTTTGTATATATATTTTGGTGAACATATCAATAACAATAGTTTTACTAATGTTCAACAACTCAATTAATTGCGGTAAAAAAAAAAACAACTCAATTAATTTCTACCTATCTTTCCATCGAAAAAAAATTCCCTATATTTCTTCTTACATGTGTAATTATCACTCTTCTCAAAGTCCAACACACAAGATCACCGTGTATTAATTCAAACGGTTTGACGCTTGTTCTCTTAAGCAAGGTCTTAGGTTTGAGTCTTGTGGATGGAAAAAATTCACTCGATGTGAGTTTTACCTTTTAGTGGAATGAGTCGGCTCAACTGGAATAGTTGGAACCCATTGGATTTCCAAAAAGTCCAGCACACAAGAGACACGAGAGTGTTGCCCAGTATAGCACGCCCTTACCTGTAACAAAGAAATTCTAGGTTTGAGTCTCTTGACTGGACTATCTATATTATTTTATTAGTTATTAAAATTTATTTTATTATACTAAACTCATGATTATAGGTCTCATTTGTAACCGGAAAAAAAAAGGTCTAGCACTGAATAGCGCATCCACTTCTACAAAAGGGCAGACGGCCTTACTTGTTTGCTCCATAGCCTTGTTTTCTCTATATTCTCCTCATCTCCTTCTATCATTCACCATACTTGCATTCTAAATATCGAGAGAAGAAGAAAGTCATTCCATTAGGAGCAAAGTAAAGAAAAATGGCTCATGTAGTACACGGAAGGATGGAGATTGATGTTGGGATCATATCTCCAGCAGAAAAGTTCCACAAACTGTTCAGCTGCAGGCCTCAACACATCCCCAAAATGTCCTCTCCGAAGTTAGAAGATTGCAAGTTGCATGAAGGCAACTGGGGAAAGGTCGGCTCTGTAATCTCTTGGCACTATGTCGAAGGTAAGGGACACATACACACACACATTACATACGTAACATATATATAGCAATTTCATCCCTTGATGTCCTCTGGAACAAGTACAGTTTTTTTTTTCAAAACAATCATATATGGCTTTAATATCAGGTGAAATTCATATACAATGATTTAATAAACATAATCGTTTTGGCTTGATCATTCGTTTTGATACTATTTCCTATGTAAAAGTTGAGGTTCTACAGACCTCTTAATCAACGAAGTATTGACACTTTCATTCGATCCATTTGGAAAGTGGTTGCCAGATCCAATTTGTTATTTGTACAGAAGACAGTGTTCGTTAGATTGCAGTTTCTCTGGCTTTGAGGGTTGGGTTTGGTTTGGTTTGGTTTTTTTTTCTTTTTCTTTTTCTTTTTCTGGTTTTCCATTCCTCCGTTGAAGTAATATCACAAGTGAAACATGAAAAAAATCCTAACCACCCCCCCCGGCGGGTAACTTATTGTCCAAATGTCTAAGATGGAGAGAGGAAGGTTGCGAAGGAGAAAATTGAGGCCATTGATGATGAGAAGCGCTCCACCACCTTCAGAGTGGTCGACGGTGATCTGACGAAACTGTACAAGAAGTTCATCCTGATCTTTCAGGCCACTCCGAAGGAGGGGATTGGGGGAGTTGCGCGCTGGACACTGGAGTATGAGAAGCTGAGCGAGGAGGTCCCCGAACCCTATGCTACACTCGAGTTCTGCGCTCAGGTCACCAAGGACATTGACTCTCACCTGAAATCTGCATTTGGGGCCGAAGGACCACTACTAGGTATATAATGTTGCATGTACGTATCTGCATGCATGATTGCTATTGTGTGCAGTCTGTGCTAAATAAGCAATTTGAGAAAGGGGCATAGTGCAATAGCATGCACTGTCCCCTAGAAATTAAGAGGTTATCGGTTCGATTGTCTAGTGAGATCACGTGTCCCTTTATTTATTTTCGTTTTCTTGTACCAGAGCTTTGAGCCACCTTTGTAACCTAAAAATAATAATACTAATAAAAAGAAGAGAAGGGTGACGGTGTATGTTGTTGTGGGTAAAACATATATCGGGTTACACTTTCTTAAGCCATATGCGTACCGTTTTCATTTCCCTAAGATCGACTAGATATGAAATGGATATGTTACAGCCTACAGGTCTGGCCTTAAAGTAGAAGCCAATCCGAAGTACTTATTAATAATGGAAATATATTGACTTTCCCGGCCTGCTGTTAATCTAAAGAGTTGAGCTGGTCTGGTGATAGATCTGCCTATAGATATTAAAATCTGTAACGGGAAAGGCGGAAATTAATTTTGGGATTCAAATCTATATTGAAAGCAATTCGGCCGATCACATATTTAGAAAGGAAATCCTAAATTCGAAGCCCATCTGATCTCATATTTGGAAAAAAAAAATCCTGAGTAAATATATACTTCAATTTAAAATAAATAAATTTTCCTAAATTAATCGTAAAAAAGATTTCCTCTCAGGTCATATCATATGGGCCGATAATATCTCTCTAAAGTTGATTTAATATATATGGATAATGCTACAGCGGTTGGTAACAAAAATAACCATCACGATTATTTTTTCTTATCCATTAGATCATCTTACATAAGATCCTAAGCATACACGTGCCTAAATTTTTTAATCTTAATATTCACCTCTTCATGCACACATCTACTTTTCTACGTTCAATCTCACTCGTGAACTAACTAGATTTGCTTTGATATTAAATCGAACCCATAACATATCAGTTCAGTCAAATAAAGAACAATTTAATTACTTAAAAGAAAATGAAATAATAAAAAAAACTATACACGTATTAAAAATCATCTTCCTTTCGTATACTCCAAATCGACCAAGAACTAAATCCTCCGAATTGAGATAAAAATCCAATCTCATCAAATCCCTAAAATTGAAATAAAATTCAATCTCATTGACTTTCCTCCCCACGACCTCGGTCAAGCTTATACTTTAATATTTTCAACAACGGATCTTTTTTACGACGCTTAGTCACTCCTAGGATAAATCGATCGTTTGTGTCATTTCCAAACCAATCCAGAGCCTATCATTTAAACCTGGAAAAAAATATATGATTTTCAAAATTAAAAAAATTAAAATCAAAACAAATTAGTTAAGGTGAATTCATTTTGGGGAAATGGGTCTCCCCTAATGATGAACTGGTTGTTGTCACTCCAAGAATGGGTTTGACAGCTTCGATTAGCGAGAGAGAGGAGCTTGGGAGTCAAATAGTTTGATCCCCACGAGATGCTGGAGTTCCTGTAGAAGAAGAACACAGCCCCGAAATGACTTCATCTTCTATCAGAAGTATTAGAAATTAAACAAATTTGAGAGGGATGCGGGCTCCCACGCAGTAAACGAACTAGGAGCCGCTGCTTCCTCGATAAAACGAGTCGCTCACTGATAGTCAAACACATAGTGGGGTCGGTTTGGTTTAGAAATAATACGAACTAGGATATGATTTAGTATCATCGAAAAAATGCCTGGTAGAAAAGATAAAAATTAAAAGTGCAGGTAGGGACGAAGATCGTGCAAGTCGCCTGCCACTGGCAACATCTGCATATACTTGAACATTCCCATCTGACATTCACGCCGGGGCAACCTCGGTCACTTACTCCCTGGGGCACAATTTTGTAGATAATAGGGGGAAATCATTTATAAAGTTTGCAAGGGAGAAAAGACACTTGATTCAACTTCCAAATGCGCAAGACAAACTCCGAAACCCGAATCTGACCAATGAGGCCGGGGTAAGAATGCATCAAGTCTTCGCGAGGTAGAGCGCATCAAAGCAACTTCGTCAACAAAGTTGAGGAAATTCATACCAATTTAAGGGGTACACAGATCCCCATCCTCCAAATCGAAAAAAAGAAAGAAAATAAAAAGCCTGAGGGTCACCAAACACCCTCGAAGTGTCGATCCAAAAGTCGAAAAAAAAAACAACAAAACAACACGAAGGAGGCAACAAACGCGGCTCCTCGATGGAGACAAAGTGCAGAACAATGTCGACTCGGAAGTCAAATCCTCCAAACCCATCACCCTTGCAAACTCGAGAGACAAAAAAATCGAGCCCCCTAAGGTTGAAAACTCCCCTTGGGGCGACCTAGGCAAAAGCCAAGGTAAAAGAGAGGCACGTCCAAAAATCCTGAGATTGGCGGTCGTGGCAAAAGGTGAGCTCATCCCCTTTAGGTTTAAGGGTACGACCGAATCCCGAGGTGGGCGACTGTAGCAAAAGGAGAACAAAATGAGAAAAAGATAAACTGAATTCACTCCTAGGCCCGTGCAGACTATGGATCCCTATGAGAAGTGGCCAAGTTGTCTACTCCAACACAGTTCCCGATTAGCTCTCTTATAAACGACAACTGTCCAAGGCGGATTCTTCCACATGCACAATCGGCAACCGAGCACACCATCCAAGCTGTTCGGCACAGCTCACAAAACAGAAAGACGAAAAGGGGAGGGTACATCTCGCTGTAAGCATGAACCGGACTATCATTTTAGCTTGGGGCAACGTGCTTCCCTAGCTTTCATCTTTCTCTTAGTCCATTTCATAACTCCAAATGAGACACAGCCACCCTACAAATCGGCTACCACAGTGCCCAAAATCCTAGACATTCATCTCCGGGAGTGTAATCATAACACTCTGGAAAATAACTAAACCGAACTCTGACCAAATCTAAATAGAAATCCTCATGCGGATTACAAGCACAGCCACCCTACGGCAACCTATCGAGAAGGGTACAAAGTCGACTAGCGCATTGAACAACAGATAGAACTGCTAGGGCATCATCGAGAATGTCTCAATATGCCTATGCATAGCCAAGAGGACCCCCCAAAGGCCTCAGCGAGGCCTTCAAAAAGGGGACCCACCTGCACTTTCAAACAAAACTCTTCACGAATCGCTCAGGTGACCCGAGAATGAGGAGCCCCGAGTCATGATGACGCCCCATTTTGTAGCTTTCTTGTGATTAGACGTTATTAGTAATTCACCCCCACTTACTAATGATGCTAGGATTACAGGGACCAAGTCTCAAGAACTATGGCAAACTTTGATTCCCGATCCTACGGGATACATAGGCGCTCATCTTTAGAGCTCGAGTCACTCATCACATGGTGCCGGCCTTTGGCGAACCAAGACTGCCCCGGCGGCGAGACCTGCCTACAGCAAATCACATAACCGCCCCAGTGGCGAGGCTGGCGTCTAGCAGATCAAAAACACCACCACCCAAGGGGCAAGGCCGGTCATAGGCGAAGCAACATCATCCCAGTAGCGACGCCGGCCTCCGACAAATCAACACTCTTGACACAACATCTCCCCGGCACACTCAATACCACCGCCACCCACACGACCAACGGTAAGTCGTGCCTACCTTTGCAAGTGAACTACATGCGGTTCTCCCTCCCCTTGCTACAAGGAGGGTGGTAGCCCGAGAGCTGGATCAATTTGATTACATCGTCATCCTACGACTACAGTCAGAAGCGACCGGGGCATCCCCAATGAACACAATGATCGGGGCATCCCATATGAACACAATTACCAGGGGCATTACCGCTAAGCACAATGACAATTGGTCTCTAGCAAACACAACTATGATCCCAGGAGCCATTCCCCAAACCCAATCCAGCCAAGCTCACCTCTTCTTCCACCTAGCTTGGATTCCAAGAATTTTCTATGCCTTGCGTGATTCTCCAACACACTTGTGCTCCCTATGCATCCGTGATCATCCCGATTTACTTTTCAGCGAGCGCTTCCTGTGCATTCGGGATCAT
Organism: Punica granatum; assembly: GCF_007655135.1. Classification (NCBI taxonomy): domain Eukaryota; kingdom Viridiplantae; phylum Streptophyta; class Magnoliopsida; order Myrtales; family Lythraceae; genus Punica; species Punica granatum. The sequence continues at coordinate 18,406,674 of NC_045132.1, read as the reverse complement.
CCCAGTCTACTTTCCCGCTAGCGCTTCTTGTGCAACCAAGATCATCCCGATTTCCTTTTCTGCAAGTATTTCCTGTGCGCCTAGGATTATCCTGATTTCCTTTCCTGTGCGCCTGGGATCATCTTGGTTTCCTGTTTTGCAAGTACTACCTATCTGTCCGGGTTCATCCCGATTTACTTTTCAACAAGTGCTTCTTGTGTGCCCAGGATCATCCCGGTCTACTTTTCTGCACGTGCTTTCTGCGCACTCGGGATCATCCCGGTTCAATTTCCAGTTTACCCTTCCTGTACACTCTTTTCAATCAGACACTTTACTCTTTAACCAACACTTCCTGCACACAATGGGATCACCCCCTCTTTACTTTTTCGATAGTGCGCTTCCTATTCACTCGAGATCATCTTAACATTATCCTTACATTAGACGATTCTTTGAACAGTTAGGATCATTATCCCGACTGTTTCCTTTCAATTTGCGTCCCGCACGAGTTTAAATTCTCATCTCCTGCACTTCTCTTTTCTCCGAGCACAACCCATTTCTCTTTATTACTTTTGCTTGGTGTTGGGAGATGCTTCAAGTAAGTAGAGATAGGCTCGCATTTTCGCATGGCCCCCACTCGACATTATCCAAACACGAGTAGAAGGGACGGCCAGTGGAGGTATCGTGGAGGTTGCCGAGGCCAAATCGGAGTTCTTCTCAAAGTCTTTGCCTGCATCCTCTACTCGAACACACAGCCAAAGAGGAGCATATTGTCAGCACCTCGTTTTGGTCCACGGCTCCAGGGGAGGACAAAATCGTCATTTCATCTCCTATCGGAGGGAAGTATGTTGATTAATTGCCCAAGCATTCATGGTTTTTAAACTCAGTCTCTATTGATACAATTTGAAATTCTCATAGAGTCGATTATTTCTCGAATTTTGCGATTTCAAAATTCTCATTTTGAAAACACTGACAGATTCCGAAAAATCAATTTTCCTACCCTAAACACGCCTGTAAGAATTAAAAAAAAAAGTTCAGAAAGGGCTGGTCCCTTTGACCGGCCCCTCCTTTTTCTTTCTTTTCATGTTTTCTCTTCCTCTGTAACGGGATCTGTGCGCACCTGAATTTCATCTCGTTGGGGTACGCATGTGCACGAGCCGATCACGCGGCTTGGGAGTGTCCACCTTCACGGGGATGCGTGACGGATACGCATGAGAAGGAGTCGCCATTACCTATTTACGACCCGAAAGTCGAGGGCTGGTGAGTTACCCGGGTCTAGGGGTATGTAATACACCTAGTTTGTTAATGCATATGGTCATGTGGAACCGGAGATTCCGAATTCGGGAGTTCTATTACGTGCGGGCCTATATCCCACATGCCCTTTCGGTACTCTGTTTGTCTAGGGCTTGCCAGTTTTACTTATTTACCGCGTGAATTAGGTTGCACACTCCTTGCCCGTTTTGACACTATAAATTCAATGAAACGCTCAGGCCTTTTCTGCTTTATCGACCGGGATCTTTACATTCACGGAACGAAAATGCAGAAATATAACCTTACATGCTCTCGAATTGAAATACAGACGTGATACAGTACTTGGACCCGATCGATTTGCATCAAGCCACATATTTCACTCATACTCACCGTGAGTTTGCTGAATAAACGAAAAGCAAATTAATACGCGCTCCGTGTATGGGCGTTGAACCCGTGATCGATGATTTGGGGTGTTGGACCCTGTGCAAGGCGTGTTCTTATAGGCTCGGGCTCGAGTCGCGATCAAACAGCAAGCAATAGACAAAAACAGACAAAAAATAGAAAAAAACAAAGGAAACAAATAAAAACTGATAAATACAGAAAATGACAGACAAAGCATGTGATTGCAGACAAGTGGTGTTTTTAGGCCAGATTTATGTGTTTTAACCAATTATGAACCAGGGTTTCTTGGCAAACAGTTTCCTAGCCTAAACAGAACGATGAAAGTGTGCAGTGTTAGCCCGACTATATGCGTGAGTTTGTTTTAAATTGTTCTGCATGATGACAATTCGGGCTATTACAGGTTATGTCAAGAACATGTTTTACCTAAAAACCTAAAATCTATCCCTTTTTGCCTAATTTCCCATGTTTGTTTTATGCCAAGTACACGATTAATCGCTTTCTGTATTTTCATGACAAAATAACCCGTTCTACGCACAAACTCAAGGAAACGAAGGCACGGAATGCCACGAATGCATCACGGCTTGTAACTTTTCACGAGACATCCTCGGTCATGCCTTTGGCCCGATTCCTCAAGTGCCTGAATCTATGCTAGGATAACAAAAACACTGTAACTGGGCGGAACAGGCGATACAAATGAACTTGCGCCTGCACAGGCTACCCAATGGCTCCCAATATGTAGTGTTTTTGTTCTGCTAACCCTAGGGGTGTCGCTAAGTTAAAAAATGATGTCTCTGCCCTTATTTTTGAAGAAATTTTTGGAAAGTGGCGAGATTGCATGATGTGGACCACCTCGGCCTATAATCGGTGTCAACCAATCCCATGGATCCTGCAGGGTTATGGTTGAACCCCGTAAGAGCTAAAAGAACGATCGGTCTGCCCGAGAGTGGTCCAAAGAAAACTCCTGCATTCCGACTCAAGCAGTCTAGGTTTAGGCACGATCTTTAGTCAGAATACACGTGTTTTCCCCGGATGCTTTACATCAAACTATGTGTCTCTCTGTTTTGCAAAATTTGGATTTTAGAAAAGGGCAACGATACCCGTTCGTAATTCATCGACGCATTTATTGGTTATTATGTTGATTATGCACTTTTGCTTGATGTTAGTGATGTGTTTAGCTAAGTTACACGTCCTGTTTCCCGTGTATGCAATTCTTTTACTGGTTATGGACTTGTGCCTTTCATGCACGGGTGTACGGATCGATTTGCTTGAATTAACTTGTCCTATTTTTTGGCAAATTTCGGATATGTAACCGCAAGCAACTCGAGAATCGACTTCATACCAAAGAAAAGAGACCGCTCTTAACTTAATTAAATCAAGGAAGGTCACAGCCCCTTAAAAGGTATGCTCGCAGGATTTCTTGGTTACTTTGAGTTGGGAATGGTCTCTTTATCCCGGTTTTAATCATTTTTCTTTGTGCTTTGCGTGCCATATAAGATAACAACTCGTAATAGCAAATCAAATAAAGCATAAAAGCATGGAAACGGGCTAAGATCAAAGCAAAGGAGTCCGATCTAGACTTAAGGAAATCAAGAAAGTCCCAGCCCCTTAAAAGGTATGCCAGCGGGATCTCTCGGTTTTCTTGAGTTGGGATGCTCTCCTCGATCCCGAGCCTAACCTTTTCTCATCATGCACGACATATTACACGCATTCATCCATGCACGTACATCACTACAAGTTGAAATAACCGAAATAAAACACGATGAACGGGACCGTGTGATAAATCGACAGAAAACCCGCCTTATTACCCCCACAAACTTTAAGGTTTGTTTGACATCTCCTTCCTCTGAGAGGACCCCTAGGGAGTGTATGAGGATTTGCTTGAGTTAAATCTCCAAGAAGTTATTCAGTTTAAGAGTTGGTCCGGGTCACAATCTTGGCTGCCATCCAAAACGGTTTATCGATCTGATTCTGGACAGGTCCGGTTCGGGCAGTAGGAAGCCTCAAATGACAAAACTAACACCAACAATGGACTCGGCAGGTCGAAAAAATGTGGGATATGTGTTTAGTTCAAGGTTCGGGTTAAGTCAAGTCGGTGGTCGCCGGAAAACAGTTTTGGTGTGGAACGGTTTGTTTTCCGGCAATTTCTTGGGGATTTCGGTGGTTTATTTGGGCTGAACGACCAGGGATGTTTGAGAGGTTCTCTTGGGGTAATTTTTGTGTGGAATGCTGAAGAGAAAGCTTGTGAAGAAGTGGTCTTGCACTTGGGCTTATATAGAGGTGCTTAAGGGACCATTTTGCAAAATTAAGTGCAATTAGGGCAAATTGTGGTGGCTAGCCGAATTTTTGAGCCAATTAGTGATGAGGATTAGTCAAATTAGGTGGCTTGCAAGTTGGCTTGAGTTGACTTTGGTTAGCTTGAAGAAGAAGAAACAAAATCCAATTTGATTTGAAATTCGGCTAAAGGATTGTGGCTGCCGAGCTGATTTGGTGGGTCCTACATGTTTTACGTCACCTAGGGCAGCTAAGGTGGGTCCCAAAAAGTTTGAGGTTGAGTTGGCGAAGTTCTGGTTCTGGTTTGACACGAATTCGAGTCCCGTAGTTCAAGTTATTGCGAAATCGGTAATGCTCGTGAAAAACCGAATCAAATGAGCCCAATTTTGACATTGATGGACACTTGGAAGTGCTCGAATGGCTTTGAGTCTTGTGTGACTTCGGGAAGAAAATCCGGAATGCTCGTGCCCCAGGTATTCGTGCATTGAATGCTCGTAGCTCAAGTAAACGTCGCTTGATCAATGTGCGCAAAAAATCGGCTTTAATGAGCCCAAGAATGCTGCATTTGCCCACGGGGATATTCGGTTGATTTTGAGACTTGAGGGCTTATTTTGCTTGCCTTGAGCAAACAGAATCAAATTGGTCGTTTATGTCTGTATATTCCGTATCTACGCTCCGTGCCGGTCGTTTTGACATATTTTGTCATTTTTACAGAACGGTGGACCCTGGAACCCTTTTCTGTAAGTGAGGGGTGAAATGACCATTTTGCAGTTGAAACGTGGTAAAATGACCATTTGGCCCCTCCCATGAGATTAGGGGTCAATCTTGTGCAATTCGGACGTGCAGAGTCAAATTGGTCATTTATGTCGCCTATTCATGTATCTGCGTGCTTTTCTGCTCATTTTGGCTTGTTCTATGCTTTAAGCGGACCAAATGATCATTTTGCCCTTGCCTAGGGTCGAGGGTTGATTTTTCCCAATTCTGATGCCCCGAAGCCAATTTTCCCTTTTCCGTCACTTATTCGTGTATTTGCGCACTGTTCTGTTCATTTTGGCTTTTTTTGTATTCAAACGAGCAAAATGACCTTTTTGCCCTTGCTAAATAGGCCAAATGACCATTTTGCCCTTGGATTTGTGGTTGGCACTTACACGGAGTTATGGGGGTATTTGGGCATGTTGGAGTGTCTGTACCCTCTATTCCGTCAAAATAAGCCTCGTTCTACCTGTCAATCCCGTGCACTTGAACTGTTTTCGAATTTTCTTAGGTTTTATAATCGATTCCCTGAATATGCCCTAGCAAATCTTTGACTTGGCACCAAGCATTTTGATGTGCTCGATAATCGCTGGTGGCTGCAAATCTTTGAGCTCTGATTGCTTATCAGGCGCCTACACTTTAGTCCCTCTTGCTTCTATTTGGGAGATGCGAATCATGTGGCACATGTGCCTGAGCAAATCTTTAGTTTGACCTCAAGAATGATCCACGTGCATTTTATGGTTCTGATGTGCCATGTTCTGGCAGGAACGGCCCCAGAGAGTTTACTGCGTGCATGTGTTTGAGCCCATATTGGGTTTGCTTGAGATATTCGCCCGTTTTCCTGGATATGCTCGGAACGGATTTCTGACTTGACACTGAGTGAAGTTCTTGTTTCATTCTTTCTGCTACTTGTGTTTATTATTAGAGAATTGCACTGTAACGAGCCAATCTTCCATCAGTTTGGAGCCAATTGCCTTTTTGGCCTCCTTGGGTTATATTATGTAGCTTTTGTGCATGACTTGGTATCTCTCCTGCTTGATTGCACCTATTGTCCATATCTGTAGAGATAGCGTGAGTGTTATCGAGCCTCCCTCTATCATGTCTGTCGTGCCATGGCTAGGTTTGTTGTCGATGCTCTGTTTGGGCGCCAATGGATCACAATGGGGTACTGATAGGATCCTCTTGTTCTTTTTCTCTTCTTTCCTCTGCTTCTCCCTTTTCTTTATATGCAGCTCTGATCGGCCCCATTCTTCCCTTTCGAATGAAACCTGCAACTCTCTCAGTCCGAACGGAGCTGACAGAACAGAGATACTAGACAGAAGAGGAAAGCAAATAGAGGGGCAGCATAACAGATGGACCGGGAAAACAAAAAAAAAAAAAGGGGAGGAGGGGAGAATGGCGTTTGACTCTCGACCCTCAGCTCGAGCTCTTCTCGAGAGCCACCTCGATTTTCCCTCACCACCACGGTTCTCTCCCCTAGCTCAGCTCTCCATCCTCAACTCACCCAAGCGATCTCTCCCGCAGCTCAACTCTATCTTAGTTCCTTCCTCTCAACTCACTAACCCGTCCCTCAACTTGAGCTCTCCTTCGACTCACCAACTTTCCCCTCAGCTCACGACTCTTTCTCTATCTATCTCTCCAGCTGATACTCGGTCTCTCTCTCTCTCTCAATGGATATCGATCCTTCCTTCTCTGAATGCGCCATCACCATCTACTGTCATGATCCTCACAGACCAGGAGCTCACGACCCTCTCTGAGCGGAACCATCATCGCCTTCTCTGCTCTTCAGAGCTTCTTCTCCCTCATGTAGCCTTTGGCCGCAATTTTTCCCTTGACCACCATCTCCTCACTTCGGGTTGAGATCCTTGGCTTTTTTTTCTCCCACTTACTCTCAGCAAAAAGCAAGATAGATAGCCTTCCCTTCTTCCAGCTATCTCCATCACCGTTACCACGGCCACAAGAATCCTCACTCTCATCCTGGTCGCTCTCCATGAGCACTAGCTCACGCAAGCTCTCTCTCTCAGCCTCCCTCGCTCACTCACATTCTCAACCCCTCCATTGCTTCGACTGATCCCATCACAGCAAGCTCACACTCTCAGACTCTCTCGCTTCCTCTCTGTCTCACCCTTATCACTTCACAAACCAGAACCCATCACCATCATCGTTCTCCTCTCTTATCTATCACGGGAACAATACTCCTCAACCCTCTTTCCCTCGCGCATGGTTCGGCCCTCCACCAGCAACTTTATCATTCCTATCTCATATGGTTGTCACTCACATCCACTACATCCATCCCTTCTCCCTCTCCTGGTTCTCATCCTTGTATCATTACCTTATGCCCTAGATCCTTTCCTGAACCAACTAGCAAAACTCCTCCCTCGGACCTGTCCTGTGACCGTTGTTGCTGTGTTGAAGAACTGCTTTCAAGTTACTATTTGTCGTTTTGATGCTCTCTCTTGTTCTGTTTGCAAGTTGTGCGGCTACTTCTTGCCATCCGGGGTCATTAGAGCCGCTCTCCACCTGTTAGGGACCTCTTCGAACTTTTTGTTGCGCATTGTTGCTGCTCCTCGATCCTTTCTCGAGGCCCTTGAGCTACAGCGAGAACGGCTAGTGGCTCTGCGGTCCTTTACAGTCCTGTTCTAGTCCCTATCCGTGGGGGGTTTTTTAAGCTTTACGGGGCTCATCCCAACACTGGCCTCGAAAAGGTATAAGTTCCGAACCCTAGTGGCATGATTAGGGCTTGTTTTTTGGATGATTCGATGCATGCATGGATGACAATCATGAGATGTGTGCTTTAATTGATGATAGTCATAAACCAGTTTAATGTTTAAACTTGGGCCTTTAAAACCATAACATACGATAAAAATCAAATCGAGCATGAAATGGACCTAATGAAAGTCGAGATTAAAATTTATTATGTGAAATAAGAATGAATCCATATGAACCGGACTCCATGTTCACTTGGCTTCAAGGAATAAAGTCGATTAAATGCATTAGAACTGGCTTAATTGATCATTCAGACTTAAAACGAACAAATTAAATTTTATTATGATCATTTTGCCTATATTCATGTGCTTTGGAATGCTTGGATGTGTCTTTCATTAAAACTCACATGAGCCAGTTTAATCAAGTAAAGTCGGTTAAAAGAAAAAATTGGGTTTATCGGGCGGTCCACCAATGGTCGTCTAGACAGCTCGAGACTCGCAAATTATTGCATTTGACGAATTTTAATTATCTCAATAATTCCAGACACGAGTAATCGCGACGTTTCACTCAGCTAAATTAATCCACTCGGCCTTTAATAAATTGCATGAACCAGTCAATAACTTGTAATCGCGTTGACTGTTGAAGAACTGTTGGCCACGTCCTTTGAAAATTCACAATTTCAAAAGCACCCAGATACGTGTCATGCGTAGCATGGATATCTAGGGAGTATTTGCATAACTTGACTTGAGTCTAGTCCCAATTTGAGGCGGCTCAAGCCGGGGTACACGAGTCCTCTTTAGATCACTTTTCGGGCAAAGCGACCAATTTCTGGGCTCTTGGGGTCCTCAAAACCCCGGTGGATCCAAGAAATCGACCGACACCAGCTACTGACTTTCGGTAATCCGTGTCACGAGATCTTGATTTTTCATGCACACACATATTTTTCGATTCAAAGGCATGATCACCAATTCTAGACCCGTTGACACCCTAGGCATTAGGATGATCAAAACATACCGAATAGGAAAAGGGCGGGCATCTATCAAGGTGTGATTGTCACTCGTACGCTCCCTCTTTTTCCATCTATATGTTTCTGTCACCTTAATATATAGTCGGGCGCTTAGGAAATTGGATTAGAGGCATGAGCGAGGTCGGCCCGTGAAAGGTTGTCCGATCCCTCATGGGTTATGTGCAGAGATCTTGACACCCTCGCGGTGCTTCGTACCCCCATTTCCCTAGGTTTGTGCTTATAACGGGTCAAAAATACGAAAACAGATGAATCTCAAATCCAACCTAATCAAACAAGGGCAAATAGTCAAGCATAGGGTTAGGTTTCAGGTTTTAGGCGAAAACACATTCTTGTCATAACCTGTAAAAAACAGTATTGTCACAATACATAATAATTTAAAAGCAATCCACATTTTCGAGACTTGTTTAGAGACATCATGTCTGTCGGGTCGTTTAAAGTACCGCCAAATGCTACATACCCTCTCCAAGACCCATTCACATCAAATATGTCATCTCATTTGTCCATTTAGGGTAGGAATTTGTCTGCTAAGCAATCCCGGTCCATAATTCGTTAATCACGTAAACCCGGCAATATACACAATTCGCCTGTTTTTTTTTCTATATTGATATGTTTTCCCCTGATTTTCTCTGTTTTCTTGTGGGTTGAGCCCGACCCTTTAGGATACGATTCACGCGGGATCCAATGCCCCTAACCATCGATCGCAGGGTCCAACGCCCTCATACACCCGAGTGCGCGCATCCCGAGTGCGAAATGGGATCCAACATCGAGTCACCCTTTCAACCCACGTGCTATCCAAGTGGGGGATGACTTGGGTTGGGAGGTTTGAAACGAAGTTAGACAGTCACTCGAGAGCTTAACCGATCCCACGGATATCTTGATGACCATATGGTCCTCCTGGGACCCTCTAGTTTAGTCGAACTTAACCCCCGGCTCTCATGAGCTAGTGTTGCTTTAATTTCGGTTGCGATTTTTCCTAAAACAATGGTGGGTTTGAGTGAAATGATGGTAGAAAATGAACCGACCGAGATCCAATCATTGTAATTTATATTTTCATTTTTTTGAGGGAACAGTGCAATGATTTGTTTTGTACATTTATTTATGTAAGAATCTCGGTCGGTGAGTGAACGGTCTGAATGCCGAATCGGCCGAGTCGATCTACTTACCTTGCGATGAGTAAACCCAATGCTTCATGGTTTCGGTTCTCGCGGAATATCAACTATCACGGTCTGATGAACCGTTAAGCAAGGATAGCGGATCGACTCCTCGATGTGCGTGCCTACTCCTCTCTTGGGGCTTTAGTCCGAATCAATCATTTTCTTCCAATTTACGATGTCAAAATGGGTTAGACGAGTTCAGTCTAATCACGTGGTAAATAAATAAAAGTGGTAAGCCCTAGGC